>NW_028241418.1:0-514153 GCF_964263255.1 Lissotriton vulgaris | reverse complement strand
CAAAGGGGACCTAGACGTCGATCTTCTATGTCATCGAGGTGATTTCGACGGCGAGTGTACTCGCTTTCTTGACGCCGACCTAGCTCTCGACGTCGACTGATCTATAGGTGTCCTAGCCATCGGCAAACTTCGTCACCTCACGGTAGGTCGACGTCGAAGAGAGTGTCTCGACGTTGATGGATGTTTAGACGTCGACTGACCCATATCCTTAACATACCTCTAGCTCGAGGTTGTACGCTTCGACGTCGAAGCCTTTCTCGACGACGGAGACTCATGCTGGAGACTGTGTAGACTCTCTTCAACGGCGGAAGCGATGTTGAAGGGGAACAATCTTGAATCTGCCGTATTCTTGACGTAGAAGAGTCAGAGTGACGATGGCTTTGATCTTCCTGATGAGGAGGGCTCTTGTGGCGCAAGGCCACTTTCCAAACGGGCTGTTCCTCTCTCCATCACAGCTTGAAGGAGAATTCTCTCTCTATCTCAAAGTTCTTGTAGAAAACTTTTTACAATGATAGCAAGAGTCTGCCTTGAGACTAGAAGGAAGACAGGCAATACACACTGAAGGTAGATCTGAAAGGGCCATCTTCTTCCCACAGGCTGGACATTTGCGAAAAAGAGCAGGCATAATGACAGAAAAAATTTTGAAAGTCTGTCAGAAAAGGTTGAAAATTCTTTGCCAGTAAAGGAGAAGTCGCAAAAATTCAAGAAAAATAACAATTCCTGACTGAAAAGTAAAAAAACTGTCGAGCTCAAGCTTCAGGATCCTTACAGAAGGTGCCGGAAAAAAGAACTGATCTAACTGACCTAACTATCACCTGTAGGGAATGCTGGGAGCAGAGTGCTCTCTGAGGTTCTTAAAGGTAAAGTGCTCATATTCCAGTAAGCATTTAAAGGCAATGTGCCTGTTGTCTTTTCTGTACTAAGACAGTTATTCTTATGCAGCCTAAGGGCTAAACTGCCTGCAATTATCTATCGTCCTTTATTTTGGGAAATAAAGAGTTTCTAGTATATCACTTTTACAGTGTATAGTCTCTATTACATGCAATTCTGAGACTTATTGTTTTACATATAAATTTGATGTAATTTTTAGCTGTTTACCCTATTGTTTTAGATTCTTGGATGAGGCTGCATATGGACATATATGTAGCTATACATACATATTAGGTGTATGGTGTAAATTCTAGATAATTTATCATCCAAGCATAAACCAAATGTAGGTACATATATGTGTGTGTATATATACATATATATATCTTCAAACGACCAGCTCCTGAAAGCAATCGACAAGGCCACAGCGGGTAACATTGTGGGAGACTCTTTATTCACCGGTTACAGCTTTGCATAATGCATTTCGGCATGTCCGCCTTCTTCAGATGCTGCTGTTACCACTGTGGTCACCATCTCCCTCCTTTGAACTTCCTGTGGCTCTCCCATTGGTGGGAGATCAGCGGATCCTGCTGCGATAGGGACAAGGCAGTCAAATGGGAGACTACATTTCCCAGCGTGCATCAGAAAGTGCAGCAACAGGAATCGAATTTGCTCGTGTGAGCGCTGTTTAGTGCCAAGCAAAGAGGGGGGGGGGTGTAGCAGCTGGTGAACACGAAACTGATGGTGTTCAAGGCTCACTCAAGTCCCCTACGTCCAACCCCAAAATTGAAACCAACCGGCATGAGGTAAGGTGAAGTCACGCTCGCCTCCCCGTGCAGTCACAGGTTGCTATTGCAGCAGCCGCTGGCATGGTTAGTTCTCGAGGCGGTAGATATATATATATATAGATAGATATATCTCCAAAAGGTCGTCGTTTTTAGCCTCTGCTTTCCATGCAGAACAACGAAAGGAGCGAGACCACAAAGTAAGTGCAGTTTCTTCAGTGCATTTTATTCTGTGCCAAGAGTTACAGCCTGCAATACACCATGACGCGTTTCACCTCGAAAGAGGCTTGATCACATAGCGTGTCATGGACACAAATGAGGGAATTTAAAGTGCTAGTGCTTAATTCAGTACAGCTGTGCAGTTCACATTTTTTTAGGAATAAACAGTGAAAACATACTCCGTTGTACCAACAAAAGAATAAAGGGCATAGTGCCCTACGGGTTCTGGTGCATATTAATACATTCATGAAGCATAAATTATTTCTAAAATTTGCGTATAAATAAATAAACTTCATATATATACATGGTTTAAAAATAATCCATATCTATTTCGTACATTATACTTCATATATATATACACATCCAGGTCAACATAGACAACCTTTGTTCATATGTAAATACATATGATTTTCAGAACCCTGATTTATCACTTGCAGTTAGTACTGAAGTGAAATATAAGTTTACACTGAAAAGAAAATCACGCCCAAGTGGGCATTGCTAAAAACTGCACAATCTGATAAATCCAATGTGGTAATGCACTTTTAAATCATCCTCTTAGGGTTACTGCAGATCAAAGATTTGTTATAAAGTGAAAAGTGCTCATACTGGTATTTAAAAACATGCTACAGTTAACAGCAGGTAGCAGAGTCAAGAAAAAACAGATCGAGAACCGTACAGGGGGAGTTATTCAGAAACCCACAAATAAATCAGATACATGATTGAAATACATTTAAAATACTGATCAGCAGAAAAGCAGTAACTAGAGACAGGTGTAAAGATCCTCGCTGATATTTAAACCTCCCGGGTTCTTCGTGTTAAACTCAAGAATAAATCTGGTTTCCAGGAGGCGCAATTTGGCGTCCCGGTTACCCCCTCTTTTTAGAGGCAGAACTGAGTCAACTAGAAAGTACTGGAGGCCACTGGGTCACTATTGTGTACTGTTTCGAAGTGCCTGGCCACCGGGTATGCTTGATCCTTTCCAGAAATTGCCCTGAGGTGTTGTAAAATGCGCTTGTGGGCAGGTGGGCGTGTACTCCCCACATATTGTAGTCCACAAGGGCATTGCAAGACATAGACAAAGTATTCTGTCTTGCAGGTAAGTCTTTTGTTAATGACAAAGGGTTTATCTGAGAAAGGGCGTGGGACCTGAGTCTTGTTAATCCCGTGGCAACAGGCTTTACACGTTAGGCACTTCTTGAAGCCAGTAATGTGATCCATCCAGGATTTAGTGGGTTCTAGTGTGTTGCGGACTAGTGCACTGGCAAGACTGGGGGATTTACGGAAAGTGAGACTGGGTCTGTCTGGTACCAGGTTGCCTATTACTGGGTCACCCTTAACCAGATTCCAGTTTTTATTCAGAATTTTCCTAATCTGGGAATGTTGGTTACTGTAAGTAACAATGGCTCTTGATTGAATTAGCTCATTGTTACAGCACTCTGCATTGGATCTGACCCTGGGCACTAGGGCTTCCTCCCTTGTTTTTTTGGTACGTCTAATTGCTCCGTCTATTAGAGTACTACTATAACCCCTTTGTAGAAACCTGGCTTTACTGGCTTGTTGTGCTAGGTCACATTCCAAGTCGGAGCTACAGATTCTCCGCAATCTAAGCATCTCCCCGTAGGGGATGCTGCGGATAAGATGTTGGGGATGCTGGCTACTAGTGTGTAGAACTGTGTTGCCAGCGGTAAGTTTTCTGTGCAATTTTGTCTGCAGAGTGTTGTCCCTGATGTAAACCTCCACATCTAAGAAAGTAACTTTTTCTTTGTCAATGTGTGATGTAAATTGAAGGTTTAGATTATTCATGTTAAGTTCTTTTACAAATTCCGTTGCCTCTTCAGGTGATCCCCTCCAGATCATAAATAGATCATCAATATACCTTAGATAAAGCATAACCTTATTCAACATTGTTTCCTTGTGTTCGCCCATAAGGACCCGCTCCTCCCACAGCCCCATGTGTAGACAAGCGAAGCAGGCCCCCATTGCCACCCCTCTTAATTGCTGGTATATTTGATTATTGAAAGTGAAAAAGTTCTGTTCCAAACATATCTTCAACATCCCAGCAATCATCTTGTTATGCTGTAAACATTCAATGGGGCGTTTGTTAAGGTAATGTTCAACTGCTTTCATACCATCGCAGTGTCGAATTGATGTGTACAGCGAGGTAACATCCATGGTAATAAGCAGTAGTTCATCATTCCAGGTAATTGAGGCCAACTTGCATAAAAATGTGTATATATATATATATATATATCTCCTACTGGCGATAGCCAGTAGGATTAGCTACCATAGGAGATCCACAACATTCTATCGGGAATAACTTTGGCGCTGGTTGAGGAATTTGCGTGTAATTTTCCAAAATTTCGGCCAGCTCCGCTCCTTCCCTAAAAGTTTCGGGGGGATTCGTGAAGTGGGGGCTGAGAAAAAAGGGGGGTCCCAAAACGTGTTTTCCCCATGTTAATTTCCATAGGACGGTCTGACAAGTCTACAGCCCGAACCGCTGAACGGAATAACGCCAAACTTTGCAAAATTGTAGGGACTGGTACGCAGATGTGCCTCTGCTATGTTTGGTGAAAATTGCTCCAGTGGTTTTATGAAAATTAACTTCAAAAACACATATATATCTAGGCGGAGCCTAACCACACATCTGATCTGATCGGAAGTCAGCACTTCATCCAAGAAGTGTTAGCAGCCATCTTGGGACCAATATACATGATAGCACCTCATTAAAAAGCATTGTAGTTAATAGAGGGTTTTAGGACTTTAGTTACATTATAAATCATTTGTTGATGGTACCATACTCATTTTAGGAATTGTGGTGTGTTCTAAGGTGATTTTACCATGTGAAAAAGCCTTCTGCTGTGATATCATGAATCATGTTTGAAAGAAAACTATTCTCATGCTTTTCCCACAGTGGTTTGGCAGGGGATCTACAAGCTAAACTGAAAGCATATTTTCTGTAAATTCACATTATCTTTCTCAGTCATGTGAGAATGAAGTCTGACATTCTCAGTAAAACATGTACATCCAACAAGGACAGAGGCTGTCAGTTGATTCCTTTGCGTTCTACTGCAGCCTCCTAGAGTGTTCTAAAGAACAACTATAGCGCTAACAGTCGTACTTATTACAAAGGTATAGCACACCTGAATCCATCTTGATTGGAATAAAGTGGTAACTCTTAAAACATTGAATTTAAAAAGGAACAAAATGAGGGGGTATATTTTGCCATAGAAAGTATGATTAGTGCTGCAGAAAGAAAAATTAGGGCACATTTTGAATGACTTCCCAAATCCTCTTCTATTTCATTAAAAAATTCTGACATGCAGTCTCCCAAGATGGCCACCAGAGACAAAAGAGCCCAAATGTAGCTCAAATATCACCCAGATGTAGCCCAAGTATAACCCAATGACAGAATGTACCAGAGTGTTCTAAAGAACAACTAGAGCGCTAACAGTCTTACTTATGACAAAAGTATGGCACACCAGACGCCATCTTGATTGGAATGAAGTGGTAAGTCTGAAAACATTTAATTCAAAAAGGAACAAAATGAGGGGGTTCTTTTGCCATAGAAAGTATGATTAGTGCTTCAGAAAGAAAAATTAGGGCACATTTTGAGTGACTTCTCAAATCCTCTTCTATTTCATAAAGAAAATTCTGACATGCAGACTGAAACATGCACTTTGAATACCAGCAGCAGACTTCCCTGGTGAGCAGTAACTTTACTACAGTGATCTAATGAGCAACTAGAGTGCTAACATTCAGAATTTATGGCAAATGTGTGACAAATCTGAATGCCTTCTTGATGGAACCAAAGTAAACAAGCATTGAAAATGCAATAGATCTCGCCCTCGTTTAAGTTAAAGCCATTCTGTTTGTAATGAGGTGGCTTTTTTAGCTTTGCTTTTATTAGTGTTTTTTAAACTTTCATGTAAATAACATGCTGATGTATGCATATATGTATATGTATGCATGCATTTATATTTGTAGTTATATAGATATACAGATAATATGTATATATATATATATATATATATATATATATATATATATATATATATATATATATTTATATACACATACATATATAAATGCATATGCATATATATGCATATATATGTGTATAAGTGAGCATGTAGAGAGGTAGAGCGGTAGAGGTGTAGAGGTAGAGAGGTAGAGGTAGAGAGTTAGAGATAAGTAGAGAGAGGTAGAGAGGTAAAAAGTAGAGTGAGTAATAGAGAGTAGAGAGTGAGTAGTAGAGAGCAGTAGCAGAGTGAGTAGTAGAGAGCAGTAGAGAGTGAGTAGTAGAGTAGTAGAGAGTAAGTAGTAGAGTGAGTAGTAGAGAGCAGTAGAGAGTGACTAGTAGAGAGCAGTAGAGAGTGACTAGTAGAGAGTAGTAAAGAGTGAGTAGTAGAGAGTAGTAGAGAGTGAGAGTAGAAAGTAATATAGTAGAGAGTGAGTAGTAGAGAGTAGTAGAGAGTGAGTAGTAGAGAGTAGTAAAGAGTGAGTAGTAGAGAGTAGTAAAGAGTTAGTAGTAGAGAGTAGTAGAGAGTGAGAGTAGAAAGTAATGTAGTAGAGAGTGAGTAGTAGAGAGTAGTAGAGAGTGAGTAGTAGAGAGTGAGTAGTAGAGAGTGAGTAGTAGAGAGTGAGTAGTAGAGAGTGAGTAGTAGAGAGTGAGTAGTAGAGAGTGAGTAGTAGAGAGTGAGTAGTAGAAAGTAGTAGAGAGTAGTAGAGTGAGTAGTAGAGAGTAGCAGAGAGTGAGTAGTAGAAAGTGAGTAGCAGAGAGAGAATAGTAGAGAGTGAGTAGTAGAGACTTGTAGAGAGTGAGTAGTAGAGACTTGTAGAGAGTGAGTAGTAGAGAGTGAGTAGTAGAGTGAGTAGTAGAGTGAGTAGTAGAGTGAGTAGTAGAGTGAGTAGTAGAGTGAGTAGTAGAGTGAGTAGTAGAGAGTGAGTAGTAGAGAGTGAGTAGTAGCAAGTAGTAGAGAGTGAGTAGTAGAGAGTGGTAGAGTGTGAGTAGTAGGAAGTGAGTAGTAGATAGAGTAGTAGAGTAGTAGAGAATGAGTAGTAGAGTGAGTATTAGAGAGTAGTGGAGTAGGAGAGAGTAAGTAGTAGAGAGTAGAGAAGAATATTCCAAAGTTTGGCACAGCACCACTTGCACAATAGGTCAAATCAAATCATATCACTTAGAGTCCTTATTGAAGCGCTGAATCTTGGTGTATATTCAAATGCTTTTATTTTCCTTAAGTTTATGTACCACAGCCAGCCGAAACGTTTCGTTCTGTACAACAGAACTTCTTCAGGGCGTTTTTATTTCCTTCAAGTTATGTCGGTATCCTGTTGTCATATAACTAGATATTTCTTCCAAATGTTAGACGAGACGTAAGTACATTCTTCTTCAAAGTGACTAGTTATCAATTTTACCCACACAATTCGGGCGACTTGAGTAATTTATAGCATCCTCAAAGTCAGTCTTTCAAAAATTCCAAAGTATAGGACGTGATAATCCAAATCCAAATGTTTCTCAAGAAAAGTCATTTTCAATCGTTCGGAATATCGATGTTTGGGCAGATATGACCCAGGGACCCCCAGTATGCAAGGGGAATTAGTCCCCCCTCTGCAAACGCGCCAGTGGCCTGCGTTGCAGAGAGGTGTAAAAGGGGCATAGCCTCATTACACCTCTGTGCAATGCAGCCCCCTGGCGCATACTGGAGGTTCCAGGTGGGCTAGTTGGCCCCCAGGGACCCATAGTATGCAAGGGGAATTAGTTCCCCCTCTTCAAACATGCACGTGGCCTGCGTTGCAGAGAGGTGTAAAAGGGGCATAGCCTCATTACACCTCTCTGCAATGCAGCCCCCTGGCGCATACTGGAGACTCCTGGTGGGCTAGTTGGCCCCCAGGGACCCCCAGTATGCAAGGGGAATTAGTTCCCCCCTCTGCAAACGCGGCAGGGGGCTGCGTTGCAGAGAGGAGTAACAAGGGGCATAGCCTCATTACACCTCTGCAATGCAGCCCCCTGGCGCATACTGGAGGCTCCAGGTGGGCTAGTTGGCCCCGAGGGGCTCCCAGTATGCAAGGGGAATTGGTTCCCTCCTCTTCAAACATGCACGGGGGCTGCGTTGCAGAGAGGTGTAAAAAGGGGTGTGGCTTCATTACACCTCTCTGCAATGCAGTCCCCTGGCGCATACTGGAGATTCCTGGTGGGCGTTCAGGTCTTATATAGTTAGGAATTTGCATTTAAAAAACCTTGCAAATTCACTGAAAAAAACATAGGTTTCAGGCCTTATATAGTTAGGAATTAGCATTTAAAAAATCTTTGAAATTCACTGAAAAAAACATAGTTTTCAGGCCTTATATAGTTAGGAATTAGCATTTAAAAAACCTTTAAAATTCACTCAAAAAACTATACGTTTTAGGGGTGTTATAGTTAGCTGGACATTTCACTCATACAAAACCATTGAAATTGCTCCTATATAGTTAGTTGTACTAACTATATTTCGTGCAACCGCAATCCACTGCTGATGTCACATATTACATCATTCATGACAAGGTCAGTGACATCACTGATGACATCTCAAATGACATCACTGATGATGACATCCACGTGACAATCAAATACACCTTTTTATACACTAGTAAAATCTTTCATCACTCTTTGTAAAATACAGAGTATGATATTTGAATCCATTGTTACAGCAATACAAGTATCTAAAAGCCCACTCAGTGATTCATAGATGTATACACACATCTAATCACTTACCTGTAGATTCACTCATACATGCTGTCAATGAACAATAGAACACTATCAAAAATACTTATACACCTAAATCGACATTACACACCAGCACACACCTTATTCCCATATGAACTCATCATACTCACTTATGCAAACAATGGATCATATTTACTTAGCTACACACTTATACAAACACAACTTCATCTATTCATTTAGATAGTAAGTCATACTTAGTGAATTATAAAATCATTATTACAAGTATAAAGTTATCCATACAGTCCCTCACACAATCATTGAGTCTTATGTATACTTATTTATATACAACAACTGACACATACACTGCCTTTTATTTTTCTAGTTTGTTGGACATGTACCATTGAGAAATATATTTGCTCATCACCACACCCATAAAGATATTCACTCCCCCAAATAACTGTTAGAACACGTAGTTTTAACTTCATATATCTAGTGAATCAACTATTCACACATCTTTGGCCAGTCACACCCCCCCACCGAACCACACACACATTCACTCTCCCATACAAATACTCAGTTAACTAATCAATAACTAATACAGACTTTCACATAGCTAGTAACCAACTGGAGTACCGGTTTACACAACAACTGACAAAGTGATACAGATATTCAAACAGTTTAGTCACTATCCACTATATTTAGTGAGACACTATAAATTGGTAAAGTAAACAGTCAATTACACTGCTACTAAATCCTCCATCCAAATATATATTTTAATATATCCACTCATTCTTCAATGCAAATTGATATATGTATAATGCATATTTAAATAAAGCAAACCACATTCACTGGATGATGTCATCAGTGATGTCATTGAGATGTCATCAGTGATGTCACTGACCTGGTCATAAATTATGTAATATGTGACATCATCAGCAGTGGATTGCGGTGCGCGAAATATAGTAAGTACAACTAACTATATAGGAGCAATTTCAATGGTTTTGTATGAGTGAAATGTCCAGCTAACTAGAACACCCCTAAAACGTATAATTTTTTGAGTGAATTTTAAAGTTTTTGTAAATGGCAATTCCTAACTATACAAGGCCTGAGAAACCAGTGTTTTTTCAGTGAAAAAAAAAAATATATATATATATATATATATATATATATATATATATATATATATATATATGTATGTGATCAAGGGGCTGAGGTCCCGAAACGCGTCATGGCGGCGTGTTTTTCTGCACGAGGATGAAATAAAATAATTTGGCAACTTTCCATCTGGGTCCGGTTTTCGCTTGTGTTCTGAAGCTGTATTTGGGGCATAACGATATATATATATATATATATATATATATATATATATATATATATATATGTTCTAGTTAGGATCTACTTTCCATAGGAAATCCGCAACATTCTATTGGGAATAACTTTGGCGCTGGTGGCCGAATCTTCGTGAATTTCTCAAAGAAGGTGGCCCGCTCCGCACCGCTCCTTCCCTGAAAATGTGGGGGGGATTCGACAATCGGGGGCCGAGATAAAAGGGGGTCCCAAAACGTGTTTTCCCCATGTTAATTTCCATAGGGCAGTCGAACTCACTTTAAGCCCGAACGGCTGAATGGATTTCCACCAAACTTGGCAAAATTGTAGGGACTGGTAGCCCGATGTGCCTTTGCTATGTCTCAAGATATGTGCTCCAGTGAATTTTGAGTAATTTAGGTTAAAAAAAATATATCTATAAGCACGCCGCGGTACGCGCACCAGGGAGCGCACCGGGCACGCCACGTGATCTGTGCACGGAAAGCTGATTGGCTCTCGGGTGTCTGTAAACATTCGAAACAGTCCGGAGCGGCCGCCATCTTGTGTCTAGGTAGGATAGAGACACAAGAGGGACCAAAAACAAAGGGGGAAATAACCAAAAGGGGGCAGGGTAGACCCCCCTGACCCCCTAGGTTTGATGAGGGGGACATAAAAGGGCCCCGGCGCTGAAAACAAAAAAAAAAAAAAAAAAAGCGATTTTCGCGGGGGTAGCGACCGGTACGCATACCGGGGAGCGTACCGTGGAGAAAAAAGCATGACAGTTTCCAAAAAAAGTTGCTTTTTTTTATACATTAGAGGTAGTTCTGAAAAGAACTGTTTTTTAAAATCTTTGTTTTATATTTTTTTATTGTTTTTTTGAAAAAATTTAGTTTTTTTGACTTTTCTGAACATTTTTATTTTTTTATTTTTTAAGGGGAGAAACAAAAAACAGAATTCTAAAGGGCTCAACAGGAGCAAAAAAAAAGCGGAAAAAAATTAATGTTTCCTTGGACACTTGTGGTTATCCCAAGCACGGTTAATAAGTGTGATGCATTTCTCTCCATAGCATATTGTTTGTCCACAAAAAATACAAACCGTTTTAAAATTGGAAAACTTTGTATGGTGGAGCACATCTCCCTAAATTCCGGTCCCGATGGGGTGAAGACATTAGTTTGGGAGGTGCTGGCAGAAGATTGGACAGGGTTTCTGGCCAGTTCCCTGACTTCTGCCCTAGCATAGTTATTTGGATGCTTCCTTTGCATATGTCTGATCATGGTGTGGTTGCCAAAGGAGTATTTTTTGTTGGGATTCCCCCTTGACAGCTCCTGATGACATATTAAGCAGGTTGCCTTAGGCGCAGTTACTTTTTTTTGTCGTTGGGGATTGAAAAAAACTGCCAGACGATGTGCTCTTTAGGTTTGTAGGTAATATCGTCCTCTATGACAAATCTCCTCTCCTCCTCATCCTCCTCCTCTTCTTAATCTCCACCACTGTGAAGTTGTGGTGGTCCTTGTGGTGGTGGTCCAGAAGATCCAGCAGCTGCAGCTAAGTAGCCATTTTCTACTGAAATAACTGCAGGCCTACCTCTCTCAAAGCACAAAGGTAGAATGAGGAAAAAAGGTGGGGTCTTTCATCATTTGGAAACGAAAACTGTTCTGAACCAATGAAAAGTGTTATTTTTAGGTCACATGACCTGGCCTTACATCATTAGGAAACCAAAAGTGAAATGAACCAATAAAAAGTTTTATTTTCAGGTCACATGACCCGACGCGCTTACGCTATGCGCCCCGGGCCGTGCCCCGGAGCGCGCCCGGGGCGCGTAGCGTAAGCGCGTCAGGACGTTGCGCGATCGTATGCGCTCGCGTGCTCCCAGGTGCGCTCACGCAGTGCGTCATATGATGCATCACGCGGTTACGCGAAACTTCACAATGTTGTTTTCGTACGGTAGAATAGCGCTAACGGGACGCTCTCCGGGACGCTCTCCGGTACGCGCCCCGGGGGCCCGCCAAAGCACTGTGCTTACCCGTGCGTTCACCGGTAAGCGCCCCGGGAGCGCTACGGGGCAAAAAAAATAAAAATAAAAAAAAATTACATAAATATACAAATATAAAATTCGTTATAATTTTTTTTACTTTTTATACCTATAGAGAAATGCTATTAAAACAAGCATTGGAAATGCAATAGGTCTCGCATTAGGAAAGTTTGAGCTATTGATATTGTAAATGACACTTTTTTATTTATGTGTTGGTTTTGAAAGTAGCAAAATTAATAGCTTTGTCAGTTACAATGTCAATAGTTTTAACTTTTGCAAATGTGACACCTATAGCATTTGTAATGCAATGTGTGTTGTATTTACGTGACTTAGATGTATTGATATTACAAATAACAATGGCTTTTAATTTTGTAAATAATTAATACTTAAATAAAAGTTATTTTAATTTATAATGGCAATAGCTTAAACGTTTGTAAATAACTTTTGTGAAGATTATGTTCAGTGTATTTTATTGTGACGAAAATCCAAGAACATTGCGTTTGCACCTAAACACACACAGAGCCACACACATATAGATGTGGTGGTGGTGGATCTGGGGGATATGGTAGTGGTGGATGTGGTGGTGGATGTGGATGTGGTGGTGGTGGTGATGGTGGATGTGGGGGTGAATGTGGTGGTGGATGTGGGGGTGGATGTGGTGGTGGATGTGGGGGTGGATGTGGTGGTGGTGGAGGTGGTGGATGTGGTGGTGGTGGTGGAGGTGGTGGATGTGGTGGTGATGTGGTGGATGTGGTGGTGGTGGATGTGGTGGTGGTGGATGTGGTGATGTGGATGTGGTGAAAGTGGTGGATGTGGTGAAAGCGGGATACATGAGCATACATGAGCTGTCGGTACGCGAGGCCTTACGCGAGGCCTAAAAATGAACGTATGTAGAACTTGGGGAAGAGGTGATATGACTTTGTGCATAATACAGATGATAGCAGAAGAAAGGTAAATGTAATTTAAGTGGATTCCGAGGTGGCAAATTGGTGCTCTTTTAATCATGGATAATGGATGAAATATTTTTTGAAAATGTTCAAGAAAGATGTATTCAGATTTTTTTGAATTATAGAAATGAAGGTGCAAACATTATGTGTAGAAGGGTGTTGCTCCATTTTCAAGGCGTAATACAGGTTTGCTTCCTTGATATTTTATTTTTCACACTCCACCTATAAGTTAGTGATCTGTTAGCTCATTGTATTGGTTTAGATCAAGGGAGGTGTTTGGATGAAAAGCTTCTGATCTAGAGCATGGCTGTTGTATTGAATGACATGGATGTTACACACTCAACGACATGCTTTAGTTTCTGGAACAATTGACTATTTCAATTTCAATGACAGCTCAGAAACTGGCTTTAGACTTGATTGCAGTAGTCATGCATTGAATAAGGGATGTGCAAATCCAAAATGTCTCTCTAGTAAACTTTTCGTAATACTTGCGAATGCATAATTGCTACCTGGAGTTAGCAGAGTTTTTTACATTTGTGTTTGCAGGGAAAACTGCGAACTGACAAACATGAGGAAATGAAGAAAAAAAGTCGGGGAACATATGAAGGGCAATAATCGGGCGCCGTGTTAGACTTTCCTCACGTATTAAAATCTATGCAGGCAACATTAACCGTTTGTATCCTGCCTCCTAGAGGATGTTTCGAAGAAAGTGGTGGGAAATACTAACCTATTTGAATGATAGAGGGTTGGTTACAAGAGAGTGACGAATACAAGAGAAGGTCAAAGCACAAAGCCCGTCCAAGATATAGTCTCATAGCCCATAAAAGGCACGTCCTTAGCACTGGACAGGAGCAGGGAGAGGTTTAGCTTGTGATCGTGCTGAGTTGGAGGCCGTGCTGCACGTAATCAGAATGGCTCGTTTTCCGCTGTCTTCGCTTTAACAGCCCCGCCAAAAGTCTTGGCCGACAACGGCGGTCCCACTAGGAAGTTATGACGAACATAAGAGGCCCCCAGAGGGGTCTCTCACACGCATCATTTGCAAGCAGCAACATTTGAAATTAATTGGCCATTAAGGGAAACACAATGCCGATTGGGAAAGCAACAACTGCAGACCAGTCTCACAAAGATGCTTACTGCCGGCTGAAAACACGCACAGAAGCAGCTCTTTGCTCACTCATACTGCCTATCGCCATCTTTAACCACATGAGCGCCCATGACCTATATCGTCACGGAAGCCTCTCCACAGTGCACACCGGTGTGTTAAAAAATACTAGCCAACATCCTGCACACCCCAAAACGTGGAACTCAGCAAATTGTTCATTTAACGCAGGTTTATCTTCCTAGTTATTGAGAAAAAATCAGACAGACACAGACGTGCGTTTTCACAGGAAGACAAAAGTAAAGAAGGTTGTGCTGGGAGAGAGAGAGTGGGGAGGAGAGTAGGAGGAGGAGGGGGGAGGAGAGTAGGGGAGGCACGGCCTAGCGGCCGTGCAACCAAGAAGTGAGGGGGGCGGAGCTGGGGGAGGCTGTGAGAGAGAGAGTGGGGAGGAGAGTAGGAGGAGGAGGGGGGCCAAAAGAGACAAGACTGAGGGAAGGTAGAGAATGGGAGGGGGGAGGTGAAATGCGACACGGCGGGCAGGGGAGGGGGCGGAGCGGGGAGAGGTGCGACACGGCAGGCAGGGGAGGAGAGTAGGAGGAGGAGGGGGGACGGGGGGGAGGAGAGTAGGGGAGGCACGGCCTAGCGGCCGTGCAACCAAAAAGTGAGGGGGCGGAGCTGGGGGGGCTGTGAGAGAGAGTGGGCAAGGCAGGCGGCTGGGGGCATGTGCACGGGAATAGTTCACTCAACTGTTTCTCTGAAAACACAGGCGCGGACTGCGTTTTATCCGGGTCAGTTGCAATTGGTCTAAGGTGCCCAGATGGAGTCACGCAGAGTTCGGCCTTGCGGTTCTTTCTGATGGAGGTGGTCCAGAGGTTGCTTAACCACCGTTTGATGGATGTTGCCATGATTTGCCTAAGTGAGCAGCGAGGGCGGTTAGAAAAAAGAGCGGGAAACAGGCACAGAAGAAGGGGTGTGGGTGCGCATGGCGGAAAGAGGGGGGCGGGCCCGGCAGAGGGAGGGGGTTGCGGAAGGCGCGAGGAGGAGGGGGCGCGCGCGCTTCGGTCGGGGTTACTCCTGTGAGTGTTTGGAATTTAAATGCGATTACGATTTGCGCTCGAGAACAGTGACGTCATAGACAGTGCGGTGCGACGTCACGCGGTGCGCTGCCAGTCGTCTGTGAGAAAAGAGTGATGCTTGCGGGCGACACCAAAGTGGCACTCATAAAACTGTCTAAGCTTCGGGCCGGAGCCCTGCCGTAATGAATCGCTCGGCTTCATTCTTTTCACTGTGCCGGAGAATGGTGCCACATAATTTATTATTTTTATACACAGGTGGATGCTCTTTTTCGGCTATCACGTGGGTGGTAATGGTAGCATCCGCGCATGCGCAGCTATGCTTCACCGTGTGCATGTTCACTCCAGGCCTTTCGTTCTCAAAAGCTGCACCTCTGGGTTCTCGAAAGAGGAAGAGCTCGAGTGGCTAGGGAGTGTGTCACGAGCTTAACGAAATTAGTTTGCTGCAACTTTTTTGTGCGCGGTTTGGAATGTTTCCAGGGCAGGTTATTACACTGAAGTATATTTTAGGGTGGTCAAGTGTCCCGGATCTGCCCGGTTTTTCATCAACTGTCGCCGCAGATTTCAGGAAATGGTGCTTTTTGTGTTTTACAAAGCTGAGATAGCAGATGTTTCAAGCAAACAAGTGAATTGACAGGCAAGCTTCTGTGTTCTGCGACACGGCGGGCAGGGGAGGGGGCGGAGCGGGGAGAGGTGCGACACGGCAGGCAGGGGAGGAGAGTAGGAGGAGGAGGGGGGAGGAGAGTAGGGGGGGGAGAAGAGTAGGGGAGGCACGGCCTAGCGGCCGTGCAACCAAGAAGTGAGGGGGCGGAGCTGGGGGAGGCTGTGAGAGAGAGTGGGCAAGGCAGGCGGCTGGGGGCATTTGCACGCGCTTTTAAGCTCAATGCGCATGCGCATTGAGCTTAAATTTCACGGGCACTGCAAGGAATCGCCACGATTCCTTGCAAGTTGGTTAAAGAGTGTTTAAGCCCCCATAGTCTCGCAAGCTCGATGCGTATGCGCATCGACAGGCGAGACCTAAAAACCATTGAAATTCACTGAAAAAACCATAGGTTTCACACCAGTTATAGTTAGGAATTAGCATTTAAAAAACCTATTAAATTCACTGAAAAAAACATAGGTTTGACACCAGTTCTAGTTAGCTGGAAATTTTACTGACATAAAACCATTTAAATTCCCACGTTATAGTTAGTTGGACTCACTATAACTTGCGCGTGTAATGAACTGCTGATGACATCACATATTACATCACTCATGACATGGTCAGTGACATCACTCATGACGGAACTGAGTAAAATACTGGAGATAGACATACCACTGGAACAGAAGCTGGTCCTGTTGGGAATGACCAATGATATAGATCTGGCCCGCCCACTGCTAATCTTTTTGGTGCTAGCCTTGGTGGTGGCCAAATTACAAATCTTTTCCATTTAGCTGCCTAGTATGCTCTGTAGTGGGGCGCCTTGCTTCCTTGATAATGTTCATGCAGTCTGGAGGCAAGTTAAGATATCCGAACTCTAAGACCTCAGGAGCCAGATCGCTAGGTTCATCTGATTGGGATCTGGGTGCCTGATTTCTCCATGGTTCTGTGTTAGCAATTGTGGCGAAAGGCGGAGTGTTTAGTGAGGAACTACTGAGAGTTCTAGGAGCGTCGTGTACCATGGCTGTCTTGCCCATGTGGGAACAACCAGGATCACTGTGAGTGACTGTTGCCTTAGTTTGCGTGCCACTAATGGTATCAGTGGGGTTGGTGGAAAAGCATACGCAAATCTGCCTGACCAGTTCATCCATATCGCATTGCCTTGTGACAACGGGTGTGGGAACCTGGTGGCAAAGGACGGGCATTTTGAGTTTTCGTTTGTGGCAAACAGATCTATCCCTGAATGTCCCCACTTTTGGCAGAATGGTTGGAGAACTTGAGGGTGAATCTCCCATTCGTGTATTTGTTGGCTGTGTCGGCTTAGAAGATCTGCTATCTGATTGTCTATTCCTGGGAGGTGTTCTGCCACGAGAAAAATGTTTTTCGCCCAACAGTACATGCTCTGGAGCTCTGGGAAAGGTGATGCCGAAAGCATTGTCTATGTAATCTAGAACCACCTTCCAGTAACGCACTAGCTTGGGACAGTGCCAAAGCAGATGTGTCAAGGTACCGGTCGCGCCACAGCCCCTCCAGCAAAGACTCGAACACTTAGGGTCCCATCCGTGGATCCTCGCCGGTGTGTGATACCAGTATGCAACTATTTTGAAGGCCGCCTCAGCCCCAGCCCCAGCCACATTCGCTGCAGTGTGATGTGCGCGGTAGTGTACCCTGTCCCACTCTTTACGCGTCAACAGGCGGCCCAGCTCTGTCTCCCATCTCACCTGCGCCTTGGAGCGCTGAGCGTGCTGGCGCTTCATAATGAAAGCATAGAGTTCAGAGATGAGTCTGCGATCATCCTTCTTAAAGGCAACCCATCATTCTAGGGGTGTCATGGGACGGGACATGTCTGCAATGTTAGAGGGAAGGGTGACCCAGTGCGCAACCTGCGAATAGTGGAAAGCATCCGCGGCACTCAGCTCGAAGTATTCCCGGCGAAGAGTGGAAAACGGTATCAGTCCACACGGTTGAAAGAGGTGCCCCACTCTATTACAGCCCAGTTCCCTCCAGCGCTGGAAGACCGGCGAGGCGCACCCCGGGGGGAACTCCGGATTGTCAACGATAGGCGTCAGTGGCGACGGGAAGGTGGTCCAGCCGCGTCTGTACACCAATCGGTCCCACACCGTCAGTATCGGTGAGGTCACCGGTGATGAGTAAAGGCCCCAGACCTGATGTTTACGCAGGAGCCAGAGTTCACGCCAGATGCTACGACCCGCCACCGTCTGGTCCATAAAGAGCCAGTGCTTGCTAGACATGGGCCTGTTCCACTCAATGATAAAGCGTAGGCACGACGCTTGGTAATATGCCTCCACACACGGGAAGTTCAAGCCACCCTCGTCCCGGGGTGCTGTTATTCGGGCGAATGCAACGCTGGGGCGTTTATGGTTCCACAGGAATGTGGTCAGCAATCTCTGTAATTTCCATAAGGGTCGGGGGGGGGTGTTTCAGGGGTAGCATCTGGAACAGATAGCGGATACGAGGGAGGATTGTCATCTTTATCGCAGGCAGGCGGCCAAACCAGGCCAGCTGCAGCTGGGACCAGTCCGAGACAGACTTGGCCGTTTGGTCCAGGAGGAGCTTGTAGTTGAGGGCAACTGTTTGGGTAATCGTGGCCGCCAACTGGATCCCCAGGTACGGGATGGCCGCCTGGACCCACTGGAACGCGAAGTCTTTCCGAAGGTCCCGGACCTCCTCCTCTGGGACCGAGAGATTCAGGATTTGGGATTTCGAATAGTTGACTTTGAAGCCGGCCACCGTTCCGAACTCTTCGAGCTCTTGGGAGAGATGTCGCAAAGAGGAGCGCGGGTGAGTGAGGGACAAAATCACGTCGTCGGCCTAGAGGCTCACTTTGTGTTCCTCCGCACCGAAGCAGATCCCCTGCACAGCTGCATTGTCCCGAAGACGTTGCGCGAACGGCTCCATGTAGAGCGCAAATAGCAGGGGCGAGAGAGGACAGCCCTGGTGCGTCCCGCGAGTGATCGGAAAATATTCAGACCGGTAACCGTTCACACGCACCGTGGCCCGGGGTGAAGCATAGAGGCAGCGGACCCAGTTGACATAGGTGTCACCCAGGCCGAACTTCTTCAGTACTGCCTGTAGGAGAGTAGGGTCTGCAATCCTACGATCACCCAGATTTTTTGCTTTTGTTTCACTGGTTTACGACTTTCTCTGGCTGTGGGCCTGCCAATCAGACCCACAGCCTGGCTGTTCTCTCTCTAAATTACAACATGTACCCTAGGTGCATTTACCAATTGGTACTGGACCACCTTATCAGACCCTGTAACTCAGGGCATAGGTGTACCCAGGGCCTACCAGGGGCTGAAGCATGTATTATGCCACCCCTGGCTGGCCTCCTAAATTTGACACAACTGGCTGCATGACAGCTGGGGCAAAGTTGTGTAATCACCCTTTGCTGTAGATATAGTATACCTATATCTAACCCTAAAAATGGACACACAGATTCCTATCAGTCACTCCTATGGCAGGCCTTAACAATCCTGAAGGCAGAGTGCTTGGAATCGTGTGAGATGGTGCTCTGGCATGAGCTGAGCCTGTCTGCAGCTTGCGGAACCAAGTCCTAATAGCTGTTCCATGATATCGCATACCATATACTCTTAAGTGCATTATAATCCTCGCGGTTAAATGCTATCTTTGGTATTGCTTTATCAAAACTTGTCGAGTAAGGTGTCATACGAATTGGAATACTAACCCCTCGCCAATTCTGGCGACGGGGTTAGCATTCCACCCTTCTAGAGGGACACGACATGTATGTAACTGTGAACCCCGGTTAACCCCTTAAGTGCTGCTGACGGCCAATGGTCGTCAGCAGCGCTACCTCCCCAGTGCTGCGCACGACCATTGAACGTCCATTCAGCACTAGTTCTAATGGACAGCGCAGCACTGGGGAGAAATGTTTACACGCAGCTAAGGTGTTAAAGTTACCTGAAGCCTCAGCTCCACAAAATGGATGCTGCCACCACAAACACGAGTCTGACCTCCTGCTGCTGGGAGTCCTTCCAGCGAGGAGAGCTTGGACAAAGGGTTTCCTGTCCGGGGCGGTGCTAGCACCATCCCAGACAGGGTTTTGTGTATCCTGGGTAGGCAGGGCTTTACAGGAAGGTGACTGCTGAGTGGCACCCCGGTGCTCACTACGCATAGGCCGGTCAGAACCAGTTCCAGGGGCACACCAGCCCCTGGCCTGGGGGAAGTCCGGCATGGGAGAGGGGTGTAACCACCCCCCTCCTAGTCCCACCCATAGGCAGGACCTAGTCACCGGGTCACCCCCTTTTCTTAGTATAAAGATAGGAGCGGGCCCCCTGTTCAAATTAGATCATCTTTGGAATCAAGACACGACTTTCTGCGAAAGGACATCAAGATTTCTTCTTCAAGATTCTCCCTTGTGGCTAAGGAGTAGTCACCCTGCATCCGCAGGCACCATCCTAAGAACACTGCGGTCTGCTGCAAGTCCTTCCTCCGGAATCCGACGACACAGCTCGACGAGACCCGGCTTCCCTGGCACCTCTGACCTCTACTCACCTCTACAGCCAAGCTGAGATCCGTGAGTGCGACGAGACCTCGAGGGACCGACGATCGCCAAGACTGCACGACTTCTTTGCAACAAGCCCACCGAGTCTTCCACTGGTGAGTGTTTTAGGGTCCGAGAAGCCCCAACCCTGAGCAGCTCCAGCACCGAAGATCAGCCCTCCAGCATCTCCACGATCTGCGTGGGGCCCTTTTGCTTTTTGCTGCTCACCGCGTTGTTTGGCTACTAGCCGGCTAGCTTGTGGCCTTCTTAACGACGCCCGACGACATCACTGCTGCTGGTCTGGTTGCTCCAGACTGGCCCTTGCTTCCTTCTTCAAGAGAGGCACCCCGGACCCTCCTGGTCCACTCCAGACGCCATTTTGAGTCCACCGCGTGGGCTTGAATTTGCCAAGGCTTTGTTGCCCAATCCTGGGTCCAGCGACGCCGACAGCTTCATCCATCGTGGGACAGCTCGCTCCTCCATCCTGGTCGCCGACAACGCCTCCTGGTCCGTGAGATCTGCAGAGCACAGCGTCGCCCACTGACCTAGTCGAGGTGAGTACCATCCGGTGCCCTCCTGGTGCCACATGACTACTGGCTAGTAGTCACGAACTTGGTCCCCTCTGCTTTCAGGTGTCATCTGTCTTCGAGATCCAGGCTTGGATCACTTCGAACTCTCTTCACTGGTCGCCTGCCAGCATCTTTCTTCCAGGCTCCTGGTCCATCTACGAGGATTCCCGACGTCTTTTGAGACCTATGCAGCTGCAGCCCCTGGGCTAGGTAACTTCGGCATTTCGGGGCCCCAGCATAGCCTCACTATCCAAGGGTCAGAATCCACTTTCGTTTTCCTCCTACCAGGTCGGGTTCGCCCGAGAACACTAACTCTGTGAAATCTAGCTACCATAGACTTTGTCCCGCATCACGCGTGAGAGTGCACACTCTGCACCCGAGTCCCCTAGGCCTCCTAGAAGTAATCTGAAGATTCTATAGTCAAGACCTAGCGATTCCAAAGCCTATTAGTACTGTACTTACCTGCTAGTAATTTCGCATTCCACTTTCTGAGTATATGGTTTTCCGTGCCCCTCGGGCATTTGTAAATACTGTGCTAACTTAAGTATTTTCGTAAGAGTTTTGTTTTGTGCTTAGTACCCTGTCCTCATAAAGAGTACAGGGCTGTTGTGATTTTAATAAATACACTGTTTATTTTCATAACACTTGTCTGGTGTCCTTTCACTTGGTGTTCAAGGGGTATATGTGTGGTATAACAGCTGGCTTAACACGCCCTCTCGAGTCTTTAGCCTTAGACTGCTCGTATCCATGCTACTAGGATAGCTGGTCTATAAGGTTGACTTACAACCAATCATCAATAAGGGTTGCTGGACTGATACATAGTGTTCACTAGAATAGTGAGCACTGCATATCAGCCCACCTTCTCACACTGCCAACATGTACGACCAGTCGACCCGGTCGAATGCCTTCTCGGCATCTATAGAGAGAAAACAAGCCTGCGTACGGGACCGATGCACCAAGTCCATTAGATGGAGGAGCCGCTTGGTATTCTCACCACCCTGTCGCGTCGGTACAAAGCCCACCTGGTCAGGTTCAATGATGCCGTCCATAAACGGGGTGAGGCGGGCAGCTAGGATGCCAGAGAACAATTTCATATCTATATTAAGAAGCGAGATGGGGCGGTACGAGCCGCATTCCTTGGCGTCCTTGCCCGCCTTGTGGATGACAGTGACCACTGCCTCGGCCATGGATGGAGTCACGTTCCCGGAATCCCTGAAGGAATTGAAGAGACGCGTCAGGAAGGGGGCCAGGACACCACAGTACTTCTTATAGAAGGAGGCCGAGAAGCCATCCAGGCCCGGCGATTTAGCGACCTTCAAGCGCGCTATCGCCGATACAACCTCTTCAATGCGTATCTCCGCGTCTAAAGACGCTTCCGAGCTCTGAGAAAGGGGTGTAACGTCGCAAGTTGCCAGGTAGGCCTGGACCCGCTCGGGGTCCGGGGGTCCCACGTATAGAGCGCACGATAGAAGTGCTGGAAGCTATCCGCGATGCGCGCATCGGCCGCCTGTTCTACCGCGTGCACGTCCCTGATGACCGAGACCGTCGTCTGCTGCGTCTGGGCCCTCAAACGGTGTGCTGATTCAGAAAAGGGGGTGGTGATGAACAGAGGGTCTGAATTAAGCAGACCACTCTTACCCAGTCCAAAGATCAGGGCTTGATCCATCACCGTTATTTATCTCACTGCACCATCCCAGCTCAGAACCTGGCTATATGCAAATCAGTCTGTCCCTGGCCCAGTGCATCATGGGAACAGGGCAGACTAAACTACCATCAAACGGTGTGCTAGCATCCTGCCCCCTCTATCGCCGCTAAGATAAAATTTGTGGCGTAAGCGTAGAAGCGCGTACTCAGCCCTATCGAGGTCTAAATGCTTCAGCATGCGCCTCTTCGTCTCCAGCTCCCGCCAAACCCGCTGTGCCCCCGTCCGCTTATGGATTGCCTCTAGCCCGCGCACATCGCGTTAGAGTTCCTCGCGCTTTTCCCTGCGCAGCTTCGCCAGTGAGGCCGAGATCGCGATGCAGTCGCCCCGCACGACTAGCTTAAGCGCTTCCCAAACTGAGCTAAGGGGCATGCCGTCGACGTCGTTGGTGGCGAGGTAGCGTGTGATTGTGTCTCGTAAACGGTCCACTACGGAAGCGGAGTTAAGAAGAGTTGCGCAGGCGCCAGCCCCCGCGGGCCCGCCCGTCCGCCCCCGGACATTATCACAGAGATGAGCGCATGGTCAGATAGAGAGCGCGGCGCAATCTCCGCGGAGGAAAGCTGAGGCAGCAGGGAGGTGGAGGCGAGAAAGTGGTCTAGGCGCGCGTAGGCCTTATGGGCTGCAGAATAGTAGGTGTAATTGCGCTCTAATGGTTGCAGGGAGCGCCACACATGATGAAGTCCCCCCTCCTGTAGCCAGAGCAAGCCCCCCTTGGAGACAGCGCCCGTCGGGTGGGAATGCGCCTCAGATCTATGAAGGGCCGGGTCCATCACCATATTCAGATCACCTCCCACCAGCACCCAGGGATCGGGGGAGGCCAGGACATCTGCAAGCGCCGAGGTTAGAAAGGGTTCTTGCTGCACATTGGGGGCATAAAGGGAGCCTACAGTGAAGCAAGAGTCGCCCCATTGAATCCAGCCCGCTAGAAATCTACCCTTGATTTCCACCACCTGGGACAACACTTTACATTGCGCCTTCGCGCTGATCAGTATCGCTACTCCATGCTTCTTAGCGCCACAGGAGGACCATAACTGGGTGGGGAAGCGCCTGTCTCTCATTCTTTTAGTGTCCTTGGCGAGGAGGTGCGTCTCCTGCAATAGGCAAATGTCACCTTCCGCCCCTTCCAACAGTGATAAGATCGCTGCACGCTTAACCGGGCTGTTGAGGCCTCGAACATTCAAGCTGACAATTTTCAGGTCCTTACCCATTGCGAGGGTGAAACAGGGACCTCGCTAACAGGACCCAGCGGCCGTTGCGGAGAACCCCCCGACCCAAACCCTCCCCAACCCACTACCCCAAACCCAACCCACCCACGCCCCCCTCAAACAAAACCCACAACAACAACCGACTGACAAAGCCCTCCCATGTAAAAGACAACAGGAGGAAACGAGAGTTTGTCAGAGAAGTCCCAAGGGCTGGGGGCATGGACTTAACCCCACCAGCCACCCAGGTCCTGATACAGGACAGTATACACGGGGAACGTGACAGTACATTACCCATCAAAGTCCAACGAACGGGTCCCTCCGCCGCCAGCAGGTGACTTGCAGAGGGGAGGCGTCCGGGCACAGCATTCAGGACCCCTCTGGCGTCTCCGTCACCTTAGCCACTGACGCCACTGCTGCATCTCACTCCTGCAGACTGACAGACAAATCAGGACCTGAAGGCTTCGGCGGCTTAACCACGGTTTGCCATTCTGTAGAGCGACGACGAGTCCTCGGAGGAGGGGATGAGGACTCAGCACCAGGCTCCGCACTCTCCAGTCTTAACAGTTCACGGGCAACCTCCACAGATCTCACCTGGACCAGCTTCCCTTTCCATCGAAAGACCAGTCTGAAAGGGTGCCCCCAGGAATAGGGGACACCCTGTTCGCGCAGGAAGGCAGTGATCGGACGGAAGCCTCTCCGTTTGGCCAGGGTAGAGGCCGCCAAGTCCTGGTAGAGCACCGGTCGATGGTCACGGAAAACGAGGGGGTTGTGCTCATGTGCTTTCTTCAGAATCCTTTCTTTGAGCTGAAAATCGTGGACACACACCAGGATGTCCGGCGGGGGTGCATTGGCCCCACACGGTAGGCCGACCCTGTGGGCTCTGTCCAGCTGAATCTCGCGGAGATCCTCGTCCTGCAAGATGTGGCGGAAGAGGCCATCAACGTAGTCACGCAAGTCCGTCCCTCACCCTTCCATGGGACCGCCCGGATACAATTGTTATTGCGCTGGGATCTGTTCTCCAAGTCCTCAGCGTGAGTCTGCAGATCGAGATTCTGCTCGGTGAGGCGGAGGACATCCTGCTGGAGCCGGTGTATGTCCCCGGCGGTCTCCAAGTCGTGGTCCTCGAGGGTCGCCACTATCACCAATGGCGTCGACGTCTCTCCTCACCTCCCTGAGATCCGAAGCCAGCTGCGACCGCAGTTCCTGAATGTCTTCCTTTATGGCCGTGAAAAGCTCCAGCATGAAGGCTTTGGTGGCCGGTGCGTCGCTATCGTCCGGCGCCGGGTGTTTGTCCACCGCCGCTGCAGCCCGCAACGGCGAGCTTTTCTGCGTGCTCTCCTTCAAGGCCTTCTCCTTTTCCTTCTTCGTCCTGTTGGCCGCCATGATGTCGCTGGTCGCCGCACACCAGGTGAAGGGTACCCCTATCAGTTCCGGCACCAAGAGGGCTGCACTCACTGGCTATGTCCGTGGCGCACCTGCTGCACACACACCTCGGGACCCCCGCAAAGCACGAGCCGCTCTGCCTTGCATGCCTCGCCAACTCGAGGGCCCCTTGCTGCAAGCCCCGGGCTGGGCTCCTCAGAGTGGGATCCTTAGTGGTCACAGGAGTCGGTCAGCAAGGTCCAGCACCGGGCCGGGGGTGGGGTCGTAGGAGATGCTGTGGGAGGTCCGAGCCCTGGCCCAAGGGGAGCGGCGCCGCAATGCCAGGCCTCCCGCTGCTTCTGTGCACCGCAATGCAGTAGGCCCGGGCAAGGGGGGGAGGGGGGAGGGGGGGGGGGGGTTAGAGGGGGACCACGTGGCAGGCTGCCTAGGACGCTGCAGTCCGGGCCGAGGGCACCTCTCGTCGGGCTGCTGCCTCACCGTTTGCTGCTGCAGGGTCTCTGGCAGGCCCCCGTGACAGGCTACTTGCTGCAGGGCCCACTAGGCCCGGTTCCAGTGCGAGCCCACACTCTCAGGGGCAGTGCGAGAGTCGATTCTGCCTCCCCGTCCGGCCCTCATGCAGGTGGGGGTCTTCCGGTGCCCCCCGGTTCCCCGCTCCTTTAAGTCCTCCGGAGCTCTGTCCACCGCTAGGGGGGCGACAGCATTGGCGGTCGGCGTACAGAGCCGCGATGCTAGGCCTCAACGCCGGGGCCCACAGTGATCGCCCGCCGGCGGGGAGGACCACGCGCTCCAGGTCCAGCTGCCGGTCCCACCTCCGCAAGGCGCCGTGTCCGGTTCCTCGGACCCAGCGTCGGGAAACTGCTCCAGCGCACTCCAGGCAGTGTCTAGATGGCCCGTGGCCGCCGCCAGCTGCCGATAGGGCCCCCTGCAAGGCAACAACAATGCTATAAAAGAATCGGCGACGGAGGGACCGAGAAAGACGTCTCACTCCACTGCCATCTTGGCCACGCCCTCCCAAAGGGGAGAACTTTGAATTGATAGTGGTGACCTTTTTTTGTGAACCGGAGGTATTTCCTGTGAGCTGGATGTATAGGGATGTGAAAGTATGCATCTTTGAGGTCTAATGTAGCAAGGAAGTCTCCTTGCTGGGGTAGTGGGAGTACTTGTTGTAGAGTGATCATATGGAAATGCTCTGAGAGTATGTATTGGTTTAGAGGCGCGAGGTCCAATATTGGTCTGAGGGATCCGTCTATTTTGGGAATGAGGAAGTATAGAGAGTATACTCCTGTCCCCAGATGTTGAAAAGGGACTGGCTCTATGGCACCCTTCTCCAGCATGGATAGTACCTCTTGTTGTAACAGCATGATGTGTTCTTTGGACATTGGACGGTGTTTGGGATGTATGTTGGGTGTAGTAGAAGTGAGTTCTAGGCAGTAACCACACTGGATAATTTGTCTCACCCACCTGTCTGTCGTAATGGCGTTCCAGAATGGTAGGAATTGTGTTATTCTGCCTCCGACTGGTGATAAGTGGTCAGGAGGGAGTGTGAACAAGTCACTGTTTGGTGGCGGTGGAGGCTCTGGTGTTATTACCACCACGCCCTCTGCCTTTGTTATTGTTTCCTCTATAACCTCCTCTGTTGGAGCCTTTATTAAAGGTGCCTTATGTATTAGTTTTAAATGATGAAGAGGTTTGGGATGTGTTGCCTCTGCCTGAGCCTCGAAAAGAGTAGTGGCAAAAGGAGCTCCTAGACTGTTGAAATTGAAGTGAACCCATGGACTTTGCGGTGTCCGTATCTTTTTTCATCTTTTCTAAGATGGTAACAACTGCGGGGCCAAACAAGAAATCCTGGTTAATGGGTTGATTGAGTATGGTAGATTGCCCTTCATTTTTAAAACCCGAGATGCGGAGCCAGGCAGCCGGCGTAGCAACACACTAGTGTTGACAGACCTAGCGGCTGTATCAGCTACATCAAGGGCGCATTTTATGGATGAGTTAGTGATTAATTTCCCTTCATGTATTAGGTCATTAGCTGTTGCCTCATAGGGTTCTAGTAGGTGTTGTAATAATCCCTCCAGTTCATCATAGTGTGCTCTATCATAGCGTTCTAGGAGAGCTTGTGTATTGGCAATTCTCCAGGTATTTGCTGTTTGAGAGGCCACTCTTTTCCCTGAGGCTTCAAAGATTTTTGACTCCTTGTCAGGAGGGGGAGGGGCAGGGGGGGGGCATCACCTGTTTGCGAATTTGCCCTTTTCATAGCATTAGAAACAACTAGAGAGTCTTTAGTGGTAACTGAGACTTGATATAAGAGGGGTCTGTAGGGGCTGGTTTATATTTCTTTTCAATTCTTGGATTGAGGACACGCGCTCTGGTGCGTGCTTTAGTACTCCCTTCAGCATAGAGAGTATACGTACACTTTTCTCTGATGTTGGGAAGGTGTTAAATAGGAAATCCTCCTCTACAGGGTCGGTGTGCATGCTTACGTCATGATGCTGAGCTGCTCTGTCAACTAACTGGTTAAAAGAGGCTGTGTCGTCAGTAGGAGATGGCTTTATGGGGTATGGCGAGGAATCTGGTATGGGTTTTGTATCATATGGGTCATCGGGATCATTCTGATCGTCCCATGTGTGATCCTGGTTTCCTTGATCATCAGGGTCTATAAAATCCTGTTGAGGGTCTTCACCCATGTCTTCTCCCTCATCATAATGTGGAGGTGTAGGAAAAAATGGAACATAAGGCATGTTAGGAGTGAAAGGAGGAGGTGTGAAAGGTCTAGAAGGGGATGTCCCAAAGTCCTTTTTCTATGGAGGAACAGGAGAAGGAGCCTCAGTGTCCAGTCTTCTCTTGTTCTTGTTGTAAACTGCTATATGTCCTGCTAGAAAAATACAACCACAGGGCCCACACCAACCAGATTCTCAAACCAAAAAAATAATTTTAGTTCGTCTGGGTACTTTTTTTTATACCCCTTTGACTTGCACAATTCTTTTTATAAACTCTTTTATCTCATTTATGAATGAAAGAAGAAACATACATTCAAAGCTATTTACACTAATATACAACAAATATACATACTACATGACACTACTTAGTACAAAAGTGAGTAAAAAACATACATCCTACATGCAATACAAACAATATATCTTAATGCATTTGTATTTAAACAATCAGTATTCAAAAATTAATTTTGGACAAAGTCAACAAGGAGACATTTTCACCAAACTGTGACCAATTTTAGAGCTAGCAGCCGCTAGTTCATCCAAACAATTATATTATTTGCTCCTAAAGTTTTTGCCGACGCGTTTCAAATCCAAGTAAACTAGTTCCTTGATTCTCATCAGGGCTTTGTCACTTATCTGCAATAGGTGTAAACAACAATAAAGTTTTATTTGCTGATAGCAAGTTGCCTCTCTTATGCCCCACACACTTCCACCCCCGGGTCGTTCTAAATATCTACCTGCAGGAATTGGGCCAACTGTCCCTTCTTGAGACTCGGATGTGTCTTTTTTGGCTATTTTGCTGTATCAGTAATTCCTATAGAAAAGGAGGAATTAAAAAAAAAACTGGATACTAATTAGGCTAAACCTTTCTTTTAAGAGTGTTCTGTTCGAAATGTCACCTGAAAAGGCAGAGGTAGTCATACCTTTATTTAGCTGAGAGTAGCTCAGTTTCTTAATGGCCCACGAACCGTCATCTCATTCTGCTCGAGATCTATAGGAACCAATGCCATAATGTCACTTATGTTGTCCCATTAATAACATATTGCATGTCTACAGTTTTTGATAGGACACGTACCTTCCTCACTTAGATGAGGACCGTCTTTTTCATGTATCGCTTCTCTTATAAATGGCACCACGTATTTTATCTCTGGCTGGCGAGTAAATATGATGAATAATTCAGTGTGTGCCCAACATTGCTGGCACCCCACCTACGTGGCAAACATATGTTAGTTGTAGTCTGCCTACCTGATTCTAGCCGTGGTCCCGTTTTCAATCGGGCATCCACTATGAACACAAGTCGGTTGTGTATCACTCGATCCTAATGCATAAACAAACGTGCATTAGTCAATTATGATCTACGCGGTAGCGTACATACAGCTAGTTTATGGGGAAGGGAGAACACGTTACCTCTCTCTCCTAGCACAGTCCCGTCTCAGATTCCACCGCAACAGTGGCCATCTTGGAATACTTCAATATATGTTTTGGCCTGAACGACAAGGATCATGGTACGCTTAGTGACTACTTGACCTCTCCGCCGCCTTCGACACAGTCTGTCATAACACCCTCATACAACGCCTCAGCAACGTCCGAATACAAGTAAAAGCTTTGGACTGGATCATCTCTTTCCTCGCCGGAAGAACCCAGAGAGTCCGCCTCCCCCCATTCAAATCAGAGGCCACCGAAGTCATCTGCGGCGTACCACAAGGATCTTCACTCAGTCCCACCCTCTTCAACGTGTACATGAATCCCCTCGCATCAATCGCGCAACAACACAACCTCAACATCATCTCCTACGCAGACGATCCTCTCCCTCACCAAAGACCCTAAGACCGCCAAAACGAATCTACACGAAGGAATGAAATAAGTAGCCGAATGGATGAAGAACAGCCGTTTAAAACTAAACTCGGACAAAACGGAAGTCCTCATCTTAGGATCATCCCCCTCTGCATGGGACGACTCATGGTGGCCACCGTCTGTGGGTACAGCACCCATACCTACAGATCACGCACGTAACCTGGGCTTCATCCTAGACTCCTCCCTCTCGATGACCAGACAAGTCAACGCCGTCTCATCATGCTTCAAAATCCTACGCATGCTCAAAAAAATCTTCCGCTGGATCCCCACCGAAACAAGAAAGACAGTCACTCACGCACAAGTCACTAGCCGACTAGATTATGGAAACGATTCAGAAAAGGGGGTGGTGATGAACAGAGTGTCTGAATTAAGCAGACCACTCTTACCCAGTCCAAAGATCAGGGCTTGATCCATCACCGTTATTTAGCTCACTGCACCATCCCAGCTCTGAACCTGGCTATATGCAAATCAGTCTGTCCCAGGCCCAGAGCATCATGGGAACAGGGCAGACTAAACTACGAAGCCAATTCCACCAGCAAGAAGAAGGCTGTTCCACCAGCACACGGGCAGCAGGTACGCAGGAAAAGAGTCCCAAAGAAGCGATGGGAGCGAGGGCTTTTAGCTCCGTAGGTGAAGGGGCGGGGCTTGCAGGGAGAGCGGCCCAGGTGTTAGCTGCCGGGCTATCAGGGACTCCTGGGATATGGAGTCCCTGACCACGCTGCTCGCAGCCCTGCAAGGCTTACCGGCCCCCTTGGCGTCTGCACGCACTCCCGATGTTCCTCTGCTTCCAGGCAACGAAGCGGGACCCGCGGAGCGGGTCCGGCGAGGAGTAGCTCTGTCCACAAGAAGAAGGCTGTTCCACCAGCACACGGGCAGCAGGTATGCAGGAAAAGAGTCAACAATTTTCTGTTCTACACGTGCAACAGGACGGAATTGTGGGATTCGTAGTGTCCCAATATTACTACTCACATGTCTGGCACCGTCATTTTGCCTACACTTTCATAACCTAGATATTTCAGATAGATTATTGAGGCCGGTTTGTGTTGTGTTAAATTTTAGAATTAAATATGCCTCCATCTGCAGCAGCGCTCTATCCACATCTGCAGGGCGTTTTATATTATTCATGCTGAATAAGACTGACCATTTGAAGTCATTCTCTCCATGCCCCTTTTCCTCAAAATGTTCCACCATTGGAGTCGTCACTACTTTCTTTTTTAACCTCGATCTATGTTGGGTAATTCTCATATTGACTTCCTGATTTGTTTTGCCAACGTAGATCTTATTACATGGGCAAGTTTTGACAGACACTGCTAGGCATTTGGTAAACACCCTTGGTGCTGTTGTGAATCCGAATGGGAGCACTTTGAACTGGTAGTGCTGCCCGTCCAACACAAATCCGAGATATTTACTGAGCGCTGTGTGGATAGGAATGTGAAAGTAGGTGTCCTTGGGATCTAGAGTGAGAAGGAAGTTGTTTTGTAACAGGAGCAGAAGGACTTGTTGGAGTGTGACCATATGAAAATGTAGAGGTCTGAGGTCTAGGATAGGTCTTAGAGATCCGTCCTTCTTTGGGATTAAGAATTATAGGGAGTATATCCTTTGTTTTGCTGATGCATTGGGACTAGTTCTATTGCATTTTTGTGCAGGAGGGATATCACTTCCTGCCTGAGCAGTGACTAATGTTCCTGTGACATAGGATGCTGCCTGGGTGGTATATTTGGGGGGGGGGGGGGGGGGGGGGGGTGGATGTTAGTTCTAGACAGTAACCTGACTGAACTATTTGAAGCACCCACCTGTTTTATGTGATGTTTTCCCAGGCTGGTAAGTGTTGTAGTCTTCCCCCGACAGGAATGGAATGGGGGAGGGGAGTCATTGGGCAGGGGTAGAGGCAGAGCGGGAGTTGTTGGTTTTACCTCTGCCCTTATTGTTATTACCTCTGTAACCACCCCTTTGGTGGCCCCTACTATAGGTGGATTGTGTGGGGGCTTTATACGAGGTAGAAGGTGTGTCTGAAGAGTATCCCCTGGTGGCGCCTCTGCAAGATGAGCGGCGAAATGAACGTCTGGGAACCTGCGACTCCCATAGATTTGGCCGTATCTGTATCCTTTTTCATCTTTTCAAGGGATACATCTACGTTGGGTCAAAATAAGTGTTGCTCATGAAAGGGTTGGTTAAGTATAGCACTTTGGACTTAAGGTTTGAAACCTGATATGCGTAGCCAGGCATGTCTACGCAACAAAACACTGGTGTTAACTGCTCTGGAGGTAGTGTCTGCTGCATAAAGTGCACAACGAATAGGAGGTGTCTAATACTTTTCCCTTCTTGGATAAGCTCATTTGCTCTATCTTCGTACTTATCAGGGAGGTGCTGCATTAAAGATTCTAATTCGTCATAATATGCCCTGTTATTGCCAATAATGCATGTGTATTGGCAACACGCCACATGTTTGCTGCTTGAGACGCAGTTCTTTTCCCCGATGCGTCAAGGAGCTTAGACTCTTTATCTGGTGGGGGAGCTTCACCTGATGTTTGTGAATTTGCTAATTTGTGTGTATTGGAAACCACAAGCAAGTCTAGTGGTACTGGGCCTTTAATATATGTTGGGTCTGAAGGGGCAGCTTTATATTTCTTCTCTATTCGTGGGTTTATGACCTGAGTTCTAACTGGGTCTTTGAAGACTTCAGGAGCATGCTTAATAACTCCTTTAAGCATGGGTAAAATGGATGAGGATCTTTGTGCATTATCAAAGGTATCCATTAGGAAGTCTTCATCTACAGGGTCTGTATGCATGTCCACCCTTTGATACTGTGCAGCTCTGTGTACTAATTGATTGAAGCACATAGTGTCTTCTGGTGGGGAAGGCCTAGATGGGTATATGTTGTCCTGAGGGACATTTGGGATGTCTGGGGTGTTATAATCATCCCACAGGTCAGGTGAGCCTGGAGGAATAAATGCATTACCCCCTATATCAGAGCTATCATCCCTATTGTCATCATCTGGTATGATAGAGGATGTAGGGGAATGTTGTGGTAGGGGCACAGGTGGTGATGGCATAGGTGGAGAAGGGGAAGGAACTCTTAGAGGAGAGGTAGCCATGTCCTTTTTTGGATGAGGAACCGGTGCAGGTGTATCCAGTGGTCATTTTTTTTTTACTTGGAATTAATCTACCAGTGATTGGATCTTTAACCAGAGTCTTTTGTGCAGGGTCTGGGTGAAATAAGTCCTCTGCAGGAGGCCGATCTTTTGGTGCGGAGGGAGGTTTCAGCGCCTAAGTAGCTTCTTTTGTTTTTTTGGCAATGTCTTTAACAGGAGAAGCAGGAGACTTTTTCAGCTCCAATCTGTTTGTTCGGCTCTGATGATTCTCGGTTCTGGTACATTTTTTGGGTTCCGTTTGTTTTTCCGGTTCCAGTGGTCTTTTTGAATCCGAAGCGTGTTTGCTTGGTTCCGAACTGGGTTTCGGTGCAGATTGTTTCGATGCAGACGTGGTAGGTGATGTGGTCTTTGTTCGGTGCCGGTAGATGTGCGCCGGCAACGTGGGGAGGCCGACTCCAGCCCGAGTCACTGGAAAGCTTAGCTAGCTTCTTAGCCGGGCCCGAAGGTGGGGCAGCAGAAGCAGTCTCTCGGTGTGCACCCGAAGGTGTGACGGGAGCCTTCTTTGGATGTGTCGAGGCAGGGTCTGGGTCGACGGTTTTACTTACGACCTGCTGTGCTGAAGTGATGTCCTTGACTTCGGCATGTTCTGCCTCGGAGTTGCTGTCGACGCCATGTTGTTCTGGGACGTCGACGCCCTCTGCGAAGATGTCGTCTGGAATCGGAGCTGAAGATAGAGCCATTGTTCTCCTAGCTCTTCGTCGCGGATCGTCTTCTTGGAGTGGAAGGAGGCACAAGCAGAACAGTCACAGGCCTCATGCTCCGGGAAGAGGCAAAGGTTGCACACCTCATGAAGGTCGGTGTGGGGAAACTTCGACCCACATTGAGGACACTTTGTTTTAAATGGCGTCTTTTCCATGAGTTGGAGTCGACGCCTAGTTCGGCCCGAAGGCAGTCGTCGACGACCGGAATCGAAATCTTCGATGTTGAAGAGTAGCGTCGACTGGAAAATCGTTTGAAACTAAATTCTGGAAGCTGGTGAAGATTGCGCGTCGAAGGAAATCTGTTCGAACACGGAGCGCTGGAAACACATCCGAGCCCGGTGGCGGAAAAAAACAATCTGGGGATGGAGCAGATGCCCATGCGCAGTATGATCCAAAGGAGAAGTCACTGGTCCCGTGACTTCCAAAGACTTTTCTACAACAAAAACAACCTGCAAACATCCGGGCCCAACACTAGGCGGCCATCTATGCACAGTGTGTAATCTGCAGCTCATATGCCTCGAACAGATAGTTACAAAAAAGACACTCTGTGCATGTTTCAACATTCTGCACAACAGAGCTTTTTAAAATCGTTTTGCAAAAAAAAAATTAACTGCTTTGATGCATTTAATTTTGTACTAGAGATTCTACTTTTAGCATTCATGTTTGATACCAGGTTATCCATTTCACGTGGAAGAGCATCCCAATAAGGAATAAAGTGGTATATGAGAAGGGTTATAGTGTGACCATGTATTATGAGAAATAATGCACCCTTTGTTGTACACTGTAAAGATATTGCAAGTCATCTTGGAGTGCCTCAGCCATCTATATAAATAAAAATGTGTTTGTTTGCTCAAAATCGGAAATCTCCCAAAGTTCTTCACCGATTGCTTTGAAATTTTGATACAACGTTGGATTCGATTAACCCCTTCCATGCGGCCGCGATTCCCCTGGTGTGCTGTAAACAGCACGAACAGGGGCGGGCCGTAACGAATCCCAGCCGTCATCAGCACACGAGCACCGTAGTACATGACGGCTGGGGTTCGTCATCAGCATGGAAGGGGTTAAGCGCATGTTTATATACACACAAAGTTGGATTCGAATACACGCGTGTCCAATACGGGTGTGTTTTTAATCGAAAGGCCGAACAGACCCTATTGATTGGGTTGCTGCGCAACAAATACAAGGGACGCATAGAGACAGTCTACATATATTAGAATGGACAGTTGTCAGGATGGCAGACTGGGAAGTTGGTGGAGGGAAGGGCGAGGAGTTGGTTCACTTTGCAACATTAGCGTGTGTTTATATACACACTACGTTGGATTAGAATATGCGCGTGTGCAATACGCACATGTTTTCAATAGAAAGGTCGAACAGACCCTATTGATTTGCTTGCTGCGCAACTGCAAGGGACGCATCCAGACAATAGTGACAAAAACATATTGTATGCCCACAAGCATTGTGAAATTAAACATATTATAAGCGTGGGCTAACACTTTTCTTTCTCTTCCATTTAACCAGACTGAGCCAAAGCAACGCGTGGCCTGGTACAGCTAGTAGTCTTATAAAGGAACTCGGCCTTTGGTCTAATTCCTATATGTAGTCAGGTAGCTCTCTATTGCCTTGCAATAACTTTATAATGTACGGCGGAGGGTATTTTATCCCACATAAAAAAACATAACTGCAGACAAAGGATTGCGGTGATCAAAACTAGCTAACTAAAGTATGAAGTAAAATAAAGTGTACTTGATAATGTTACGCAAGAAGTGGAATCTGTACAGAGCTTAAAGGCAATGATCATTTCCACTATTGTAGTTGATCGTACAAAATACAACAACAAAAATCTCAGATTCACTAAATTTATTTTAAAGATTACGTACAAGGGAAGTACATACATGCAGTCGGTGGAGATCTGGTTGAGACTGTGCACGAGCTGCGATACCAGATTTTCATCTCTACATGCCAAGAGACAGCTCACTTCTTCTGCGATGCGTCCATTGAATAGAAGACTCTTTGTAGTTGTAGCAGGTAAAGGTGATGGAAGAGGCAACTGGTTTAAAACTATTAAAAAAAAAATGTTAAAATGTTTAACCTACAAATTAAACACAATAGGTCTACTGTTGCATTAGGCAATGGCATCAAACTCTGGATTTGAAAGCGAAAAGTTCTACCGCCATGTAATGTTAGTTTTTCACTTCAGAACTGTTCAACTGGTTCGTTATTTTAAAACAGTGAAGAAAGTAGTTAATAAAATCAAACAGGGTAAAGAAGTATGGAAGCACAGCCAGACCAAATAAATACATGGGCATAACTATTTTCTGAGAAAATACACTTCAGGGTAAAACAGAAATATTACTGTAACGATGTATGCAATGACAACATCCTAGCACAGGAAACAAACTATTAGTTCAGTCAAAATAAACGCCTTATCAGAAAACCACAAAGCAGTGTAAAAGCAAAGGTGATCAGACAAGACTAACCTTTGCAGTTATTGTACATGTCTTCTGCAAGATAAAATTAACATATCTTATCACCAAGTTGTTTTTTAAGACAAGGTCCAATGCACCTCAAATCTATAAAGCACACATTTGGTGTCCTACTGTGACCTTTGGTCGCCATTTTCGGATTCTTTTTTATTTCTTCCCACCTCTGGTCTCATCTTTGTGGTGTAGGAGGGTGGGTTCGCTAGTGAATCCAGAAAATTCTTCAAGCTATGAAACTATACCAACAGGTAAGAAACGATAAGATTTTGCAGCGTGAATCTTTTCTGGATTCACGTACTGTGCATAGATTTTGTACAGTATGATAGACGTGGTGGTTGGGGGCGAATATGCATGTCTGTTTATCGATGCATTTGAATTTGCAATGCACCACTGAATTAATGCACTCCTTTCAACCTTTCTCCCCAAAGGTCCATTCTCTTGCTCTCCTTGTCTGGCGGTGGTCTATTATTAGTTGGTACATTGGACCTTTTCCAGGCTGTAGACGTAATGATTGAATCAGCTGGCATCAACCCTTTTTTGTACAATGGGTCCTTTGAGGAACACTTATTTTTTCTCACCTCTTGGTGTAACTGCTTTGCAAGTGGCAGGCTCTTTAAATGCCTCCTTCCTTTGATCCGATACACTTGGTAGCATGGGTAGAAACGGTCTCCTTGATTGTGTAGGCAGTAAAGTCTCTAGTAGAAAACATGGCTGTGGCTCTTCTTCCAGTTGTACTCCATATGTGTCATCTGCCTTTTTATAACTTGGTTGTACATCCCAATGTCATCTGGTGGTAAAGGTCTCAAAGGATTTGTGTCTACCGCTTCTTCTGGTGATTCGCGTTGAGATCCTGCCATTGTAGGTTTGAGCCTCAGATCGCTGAGCCCACATAAGTTATTGCCTCATTGTCTCATTCGTCCTCGAAGAAGCGTCCTCCTCTTCTTCGTGTGGTTTGGGAGTTGTCGGCGTCTGCAATTCTTCGACCGATTTTTCCACCTCAGTTAATGGTTTCATGCTATCTTTAATTGCTTCAAGCTGTCGTCCAATTCTTTTTTCCATTGCAAAATATTCACAATTTCAGCCTCTAGCCTTTCTTTTTCTCGGTCTCAGACGCGTGTATTTCGGTGTCGGGACCCTCAGCCTTTCTCTTCACACTGTATCGACAAGGTCGTCGAAGTCTGTTTCGACCTCTCTCGTTTCGATGTCGAGTCGTCTTTTTCGTGACCATCTTTCAACGTTCTTGATTTTAAGAGTTTACACCGTCAGAGTCCTTGTCGAAGGATCCAATGGATTATCTCCCTTTGGATGCGGCTGCGGGCATCGACTGTTTCGACACGGAGACACCTTTCGAGGTCTTTGAGACATATTTGTGTATCTCCTCCTGTCTTTGAGGTCGATGGCTCTCTTATCTCCTTTGAAGTCTTCTTCTCAACCTCTACGACTAAGACATCTGTGTCCTCGTCGACTTCATCGGCTTTGTCCTTCACTGGAAAGGCCCAGATCTTAAAGAGACAGTGCAGGCCCTTGGCCCAGCATGTTGTAGTTGACCCTTCTCTTTGTCTCGCTTACCCTCAAGGTCTTTGGGGTGAGAGCCGAGCAAGCATTGCAATCTTCACTTCAGTGTTCCAGTGGCAGGCAAAGGTTGCAGACTGGATGCTAGCCTTTGAGCATATTTATGATGACAATTCTTACAGAAATTGAAAGGTGTCTTGTCCATTACAGTGAACATGGAGCCTCCTGCATGCGCTTACCCAATGTCGAAGTTCCGTACTTCCCCCTTTTTCGCGCACAGCTCGTCGGATAGTAGTCCAGTATGTCGAAAAGGCTTTTATCGCTGCTTTGTATAAGTTTCAACTATTTGTCGATTCTTCTCTCCAAATCTCTGGAGTTCCTTCCCTATCGATCCAGACTCAAGGGGAATCTGAAGATGGCAACCAAAGGTAAAAGCTTCCAGAGGAAGCTCGCAGTCACAGGAGGACACCAAATGGTGGTATGTCGACCCCCACCACCAACAAAAAAAAAGAAAAGAAATAGAACAATTCTACCAGATGTGCGGAATAATGAACAGCACGTCAAACCAGAAAAGATTCACACTGCAAAACTACTGTCAGACTTTTTACACTGAGAAATGAAACCAGGAACTTACTTGTAAACACGGTGTTGCGGCTTGAAGTACTTCTAGATTTGCATGATTATTCATAATTTGATAATGTAGTGGTTGAGTCGGGAAACACATGTCTCTAAAAATTTCTTTTGGTTGTCGGCCATAAAAGTCTTACATGATAAGTGCACGTTCAGGAAACACTACTGCGTTGACAGCCAGGTTTGACCAGAGGACCATTGTGCCTCCTCAGTAATTCAAGATTTCCTAACCACTCCTCAAAACCTCTAACTTTGGGAGGTACTGCTGCAGTCTCAATTCCAAAAGATGAAATCTACAAGTGAAGTTCCATTTGAAGAACAAGTTAGTTACCTTCAGTAATGCATTCTGGTGGAAACTGTATCCTCACCGTCCTCCCACTTCACCATTCTGTGAAGTGGACTCCTGAATATAAGTTTCCAAGTAAGATTTAGGCACACTCATCTGATTATGAAACTGGCCGCCCTCAGGGGTGGCATTTATCTGCAACTCTGACCGGTCACTTTCAGGGCAGTAGAGAATCAACATGTAGCCAAATTATGCCACCTATCTGCACACTGTGGCACCACAATAAATTATCCAGATAATTTACTAGTACCAGGTTATGGTTCAGGCACCAGGAGACATTCTAAAGGAAAAGAACCTGCAGTATTGATAGTTAGGCAATGACTGGGTGAAGTACAGGTAGCTGTAAATAAGTTCTTCAAAAGCACCTTTCCTACCCAAGCCATCCTTGAGTGTACGTCCACATAATTTCTGGTAAACACGTGTAGGGATCACTAAGGTTCCAGGTCATATATAGAACATTGAAAGAGGTATTACTGTAGGATAGTGAAACTCTAGAGCGTGTCCTTGGCCTTTTTTTTTTTACACGTTTCCCTCTAGAGAGTAGCATAGCTTTATGGTTTGTACTAACCAATCTTACTGCGATTCCCTTTGATGGATGCAACCCCTGGGCAGCGTGTGCAAAGATTAACTGATTTACCCCTTTTTTTTGGATGGGGGCGGGGGGTTGTCTCATGTAGTACAGGACTCCTCTCCTTACATCTGAAGTGCTCCCTGAAAGGATAAGAAAATTAATAGGAAAGTTTTTCCTGTCCCATGGGGGGCCCCCCCTTACTTTGGCAATTAGGTCAGGAGGTGCCCACTGACTAATAATGGCTTTTTAATTTTTTACTGAAAGACACAAAGGCCACGCCTTGCACCCAGAAATTAATGCAGCAAGAAAAATTACTGTAGCTAATCATTTAACTTGAATCATTTTTTCCCAATTTTTCTCCTGCAAAAACGTTCCTTCCTCACGTCAGATTACTTTGGTATGTTTTTTGCTTCTGGATTTCCATAGATAGTCAAAATTGGAAACCCCTTAAAGCGTGTTCAAATTTTTCTAAATGCTTATATCTCTAAAGCTGCCAAACAGATTTGCACCAAACCAATAAAAAAGAAAAAAAATCACAGCTTGAGTCAATTTCTACTTTAATGTAAATCCGTCCAGCAGTTTGGGATGCAGGATCAAGCTAAATTTCCAATAGCAGGTAAAATGGAAAGAAGAACAGTTTTTCAAATCATACTTTACACTTTTCCCCCACTGCCCAAATGTGTAGGGAAAAGGAGTATGTCGTGCTTTAGCCGACTATGCCAAGCGATTGCTAAATTCGATGCAAAGCCATCCATGGGGTTAAAAGTTATAGGGAAATCAAAAAATATCTTTTCAATAGAAAGTGTGCCTGAACCATAACTATACAGTAGCAACTGTCACCATGTACTACATTTAAACGAGTCTTCAGAGTGTGCTTTCTTATTCACGTAACTAAGTCGAGTAGCTCCGCAGATCATTTACACAGGTCTCAGTTTCAAACCAAACCGGAGACAAGAACAAAAGAATCAACTTTTCCAACCCACATGACTAATGAGGCCAACATCAAATTACTCTGATTATGTTTAATACATTTCTGATAAGGTGGGGTGGACATTTTTGCCCTTATACAGAGCAATATCAAATATAAAAAGTCTCCACGGTTCAACAGTGATCTTAAACTAAAACTCAAAGATGGACAAGCAGAGCAGAAGCTGCATGCCATATATTTTCCTGAAAATAACTTTTATATAATTAAGCTTCCACAGTATAAAGTACCATTTCATTTACTGAAAAAAATAAACTAGCACAGCTTTTAAATGCTTTAATCAAAAACCAAGACTTTGCAATAAAATGTTCTAATTTCTTAGAATACTCCATATTCAATCATTTATTCAATGTAATTCAACACATGCCACATTTCACAGTATCAATATCTCTGATCTTTCAGAATACAGGAGTTTTCCCACTGCCAACTCGAAAGTGATATCCATCAACTCTTAAGGACCGTTAAGTTCTGCCCCCCCCCCACCCCCCGACAATTTTCTATAAAGATATACCTAGAATCAGACTTACTTTTCTTCCTGAGAAAGAACTAACCAAAGTGAACAATTTACTCAAGAAACTACACATGGATCCTGAAGGAACCCTGTTTATCTTTCTGTTAACCTTCTGTCAGATCCAGCAGAGATCACTGAAACTGACATGTCAAGTGTTCAAATATCTGGAAAACGTTATGATTTTATACTATGGACAAGTTGGGTTTCATCCAAATAGTGTCTGCTTTACTAGTGGTCTTTGATGACCTCTGAATGGCTGCCGGTGGCAGCAACACAAGTTTATTCCAATTGTTGGATGTTAATAGCAGGTAGCACAATTTACTGATCTCTATGTGAATGTGGGACTGAAGGCAAAGTTGCTTCTGCGTGGCTTTCCTTCTTTCTTTCAAATATATTACAACGGGTTATGAGAAGCAACTTTGTCGTCCTCTCCAATTGCAGGAGTTACCCGAAGGGTCTGAGCTGTTTTTTTCCTTTTAATATTTACCCCTTGCCCTTATCCAAACTAATCAAAAGCTTTGGATACAACTTACTTACCAGGATGACAACTTAAATTGTTGTCTTTCCAACTCAGAGGAGGATAAACTTACTGATTGGCTCTGCTAAATGAACCCATGGATGTAGAGTAGCTGGCTTATGTTAACATGGGAGAAAACAGAGGCCAACAGAAATTATCTTGCTACTCTGTCTCCAACCTACAGTGCTGAAGGAGGAGACTCAGAAGGGGCGGCCCTTTCATCAAGTTACGGTGAAAATGCTGTCCGATGCTCTGTGCCGCCATCCCTGTCAACTCTCGGGCAATCTGGAGTGGCTGGCCGCTAGATTTGATGAGCTTGCCCCGGGGAAACCAGCTAAATCGGTGGCCAGACATCTCTCGACCCCGTGGTTTACTCCCTCTCTGCGAAAGATGCGTCAGGACTGCAAGAAAGCAGAGAGAATATGGCGACGCAAGTATGACCCGGTTGATAAATCTAATTACCGGGAAGTAATTAGGAGCTATCATAAACAAATCTCTGAGGGAAAAAAAGTCTACCTGGAGGCAGAAAACAGGAGTAAAGAACTCTTTAGGATTAAGGAGTTCATCTCTCCTCCCTCGATTTCGGCCGCCCACTCGCACTCCGAGCTCTGGATTAGTCAGATGGGGGACTTTTTCATAAATAAAATCAAGTCCATTCAGGACACTTTCCCAGGTGCCGGGATTGGTTCATCTTCGAGCCAACTGGTCATCCCCCCTTCGCCTTCGGATGAGAGGAGTATAGTCTTTTCGGAGTTTCCTTCTCTATCCGTAACTTCCTCCCTTGACCTTCTTTCTCGGCTGCAGTCTGGCTCGCCGTTGGATCCTTGCCCAGCGAAATGTCTAGGAAAAATAGCGCCTGCTATCAACAGCTTGCTTAATCCGCTGCTCAATCTTTCCTTGACCACAGGCGAAGTTCCCTCAGCCTGGAAACATGCCCTGATCCTGCCACTACTCATAAAGCCTACCCTGGATCCTCTTGTCCATGCTAACTACAGGCCGATCTCCCTTCTCCCTGCTCTGGCAAAGGTGATTGAGAAACATGTACAGCTCTCTATTTCCAACTTTATAGAGAGCAACAACATCTTGCATGATTCTCAATCAGGCTTCCGTGCTAACTATAGCACGGAGACAGCTTTGCTCGAGATCACCGATGCCATCAGAGAGGTGTTCGATCTGGGGAGGGGGGGGGGCCATTCTGGTGATGCTGGACTTGGCGGCGTTCGACACCGTCCCCCATGTCGGTCTCCTTTCTAGACTCTGGGATATCGGTTTTCGTGGGACGGTGTGGAACTGGTTTAAATCCTTTCTGACCGGCCGTCGACAGGTGGTCTGGGCACCGCCGTTCTCCGCGGAAATGCCGCCGCTAGAGGTGGGGGTTCCACAGGGTTCTATCCTGAGCCCTACCCTTTTTAGGTTTTGCCTAGCCAATGCGTACGAAGTACGCATGTGCTAGGAAAAACCTAATGAGTATAGTATAGGGGTTGGAATCCGCCCCCGTCTTCCATTGGCTAGCTCCATAAATGGAGGCTAGCCATTGGAAGACACGTTTGTCCGTCAATGCAGGACCAGATTCGGGGGCGTTCCCGAGAATTTTTGGCTTTTGGCGACGTCAGCCGAAAGCCAGTTCTCTGGAACGCCCCCGAGTCTGTTCCTGCATTGACGGCACCCGCCTTCCTGCTCTCGTGGGCGTGCTCGCCTTTCCCGCCCCCTCTCCCGCCCGCTCTTCCATGCCGACCACAGCAGATGCATGCCCCAAATGAATAACTGCCCTTCTGGGACACGATTACAGCTCCCAAGGGCGGGGCTGCGTGGAAGTACTTTGTTATCACAGGCCCGCTCTGCCACAGCCGTGCCCGCCCTCCCCACCGGCTCATCCCTGCAAAGGGAACACAAAGCAAGGGACACGCTGGATGGCAAGGTTTGACTTTCAAAAATCCAGGGAAACGTGCTGCTCGTGGGACAGACGAAGACGTGCACTCGTCCTGCGATCACTGCAATCATTATTCAGCCCGTCTCCATTTATGTGTTTTTACAAAGACCATGCAAATGGACCATCCTTATATTCTGAGTAGAAAAGGAAAGTTTAACTACGGCCGCCGGACTGGAAAAGTTACAAACTCATCATTGACCCAGCTCTGAGGAAGGGGCAGCACAAGCTCTACCGATACGATGGGCAACACTTCAACATGCCCGTAGGTGTTATGGGAGCAACCCCAGCACGCACCCCGTTCCCTCAAGTAACCTAAAGAGGTGGGTGAGTGCTTTTTCTTGCCTTCTGCCTTTTTGTGCCCGTTCTCGAACCCCCCGCTGTCCGTGTCTCCGGCCCCTAGTAAATGCTTGTTTGTAAAGAACAAGTTACTTACCTTCGGTAACAATATATCTGTAAGAAACATTAGTTAGTATTAGATTCCTTACCTTAGAATATCCCCAGGCGTCAGTCTGGATCCGGAAACTTTTGCGTAGCAGTACCCCTGCGCGTCGGTAGGCGTCGTCTGCAGGCGTCCCCTGCGGCTCCGCGTCCGTCGTCGGCGTTGTGCGCCTTGATGACGTCGCTGGAGTATATAGACGCTGCCTCCGCGCGCTGTCAGTTCTTTGCACACAGCTTTTCCGCGCCAGAACACGCAGAGCCATGTGAGAACCAACACTGGTGCCATTTGAAAGCTAGGGCCCTGAAAGGGATGTCCTTAACCCTAGGTATCAGTTCGCAGAACGGGGAGGATGGGTGGGTCGGTAAGGAATCTAATACTAACTAATGTTTCTTACAGATATATCGTTACCGAAGGTAAGTAACTTGTTCATCTGAAAGAAACACGTTAGTATTAGATTCCTTACCTTAGAATAGATACCCCAGCAATACCAACCCCGGTGGTGGGTCTGCGAACCAATACATTCCAACACCAGAAAGTCCTGGAGGACAGAACGGCCAAAGAAGCCATCCCTCCGGACTTGACTGTCCAGGCAGTAGTGCCTCGCAAAGGTGTGCAGCGAGGCCCACGTAGCCGCCTGGCAAATGTCCTGTAAGGGGACTCCCCGGCCCAGGGCAGTAGTAGCCGCCGTGGCCCGAGTGGAATGGGCCCTCAGCCCAACAGGAGGCTCCTTCCGAGCCAAAGAGTAGCACGCTATGATGCCCAGAACGACCCACCGAGAGATGGTCCGTTTATGTACCGCCCGTCCCTTCTTCGCACCCACGTAGCCAAACAGTTGGTCATCCACCCGGAACTGGCGTGTGCGATCCATGTAAAATGAAAGCGCACGTTTTGGGTCCAGACGATGGAGCCGCTCTTCATCCTCCAAAGGATGCGGAGGCGGGAAGAAGGAGGGGAGGGTGATGGACTGCCCGATGTGAAAAGCAGACACTACTTTGGGCAGGAAAGAAGGTCTAGTCCTCAGAAACACCTTGTCTGGATGAATGGACAAGAAAGGAGGTTTGACAGAAAGAGCCTGGAGCTCACTCACTCTCATGGCAGAGGTGATGGCAACCAGGAAAGCCGTCTTTAAAGTCAGGAGACAGAGAGGACAGGAATGAAGTGGCTCAAAGGGAGCACACATTAAGAACGTTAGAACCAGGTTCAAGTCCCACTGAGGCATCACAAACGGAACAGGAGGATACATGTGTGTGATGCCCTTCAAGAATCTCGTTACAACAGGGGACTTGAACAAAGAAGGTTGATCAGGCAGCCTCAGAAAGGCCGAAAGGGCTGAAAGGTAGCCCTTGATAGTGCCCAGAGCAGAGCCCTGCTGGGCAAGAAAGAGAAGAAAAAGAAGAACTTCGGAAAGAGGGGCAGAAAGAGGGTCCACAGCCTTTGCTGTGCACCATGCCACAAATCTGTTCCACCGGCAGGCGTATACCGACTTTGTGGAGGGACGCCTGGCTGCCAGAATCACATCACAGACTTCAGGAGGCAAGTCAAATGGCCTCAACTGCCGCCGCTCAATCTCCAAGCATGGAGGTGGAGACTGGACAGGTTCGGGTGGAGGACCGTCCCCTGCTGCTGCGACAGAAGGTCCTCCTGAAGAGGCAGGCGGATCGGGGCACCGACCGACATGCTGAGTAGCTCGGGATACCAGTACCTTCGAGCCCAGTCCGGAGCCACAAGGATAACTTGGGCCCGGTCGCGCCTGATCTTCTTCAGCACTCTGGGCAGAAGTGGTATAGGCGGAAAGGCGTATAACAGACCGCAACTCCACTCGCGCCAAAAGGCGTCGCCGTGCGAGTGCCGTCTTGGAAACTCCAACGCGCAGAACTGATGACATTGCGCGTTCTCTTCTGTGGCGAATAGATCTAACCAAGGCTCTCCCCATTGCAGAAAGAGGCCTCACGCCACGTCCGAGTTCAGACGCCATTCGTGATCCTTCGAGCACCGACGGCTGAGTTCGTCCGCCCTGGCGTTCAGAGAACCTGCCAGGTGTTGAACCGTCAGAGTCACGCCCTGACGTTCCAGCCATTGCCAGAGACGCAGAGCCTCCTGGCAAAGGGTCCACGACACCACCCCGCCCTGTTTGTTGCAGTACCACAGGGCGGTGGTGTTGTCCGTGAACACCTGCACTACACTCCCGTTGACAAAGGGGAGGAATGCCTTCAGTGCTAGACGAATCGCCCGTAACTCCAACAGGTTTATATGGAGCCGGGAATCCGCCGGAGACCAGATGCCTCTGATCTCCGCCTCTCCCAAGTGGCCCCCCCAGCCCTGGAGGGACGCGTCCGTCACGACAACGTGCTCCGGTTGGGGAAGGGAGAGGGATCTGCCTCTGACCCAATCGCGGTCCGTAAGCCACCACTGCAGTTGTCTCGCAGTGCCCTCTGAGATCAAGACGTGGTCGGACAAGTTGCCCTGATGCTGGGCCCACTGAAACTTCAGGTCCCACTGCAGAGCCCGCATCCGCCACCGGGCGTGATGCACCAGAAGGATGCAGGAAGCCATCAGTCCCAGCAGCCGTAGCGTCAACCTGACCGAAACCCGGGATAGCGGCTGAAAGATGGGAATCAAAGCCTGTATATCCTGGACCCGCCGTTCCGGAGGATAAACCTGAAACTGCGCCGAGAACCGCTCCGATGAAAAGGAGCTTTTGAGAGGGACACAGGTGTGATTTCAGCACATTGATCGAGAACCCCAGGTCGTGCAAGAGGTCTGCCGTCATCTGAAGGTGGTGGACGACATTCTGGGGCGAGCCCGCCTTCAACAACCAGTCGTCTAGGTAGGGGGAAGACTGAAACCCCCAACCTGCGCAGATGGGCTGCGACCACCGCCATCACCTTTGTGAACACCCGTGGGGCGCTGGTAAGGCCGAAGGGGAGCACGATAAACTGAAAGTGCTCCTGGCCTAACGTGAACCGCAGGTAACGCCGGTGGGCCGGCAGGACGGGGATGTGAAAGTACGCATCCTGCAAGTCCAACGCTACCATCCAGTCTTGCGGTTTTAGAGCAGCCAAGACCTGAGCTAATGTCAACATCTTGAACTTCTCCTTCCGGAGGAAGCCGTTGACTTTCCTTAGATCCAAGATAGAACGTAGGCCCCCTTTGTCCTTCTTGGGCACCAGAAAGTAGTGGGAATAGCAACCACGTCCTACTTTTGGCCCAGGAACGCGCTCGATGGCCCCCTTGGCCAAGAGGGCCGTAACTTCCCCCTGCAGAAGTGTCAAGTGGTCCCCCGACACACGGTGGTTCTGCGGTGGCATGGCTGGAGGAGTGGTCTCGAAGGGGAGGGAGTAGCCCTTTCGGACGATTTGCAGCACCTACCTGTCCGATGTGACTGCGCGCCAGCGGGCGAGGTGATGGCGAACCCTGCCACCCACTGGCGTCACATGGGCCTGAAAGCACGGACTAGGAGGATTTGGAGGCCGATGCTGCGGGGGTAGGTGTGGTCTGACCCCGCCGTTGACCCAGACTGCCTCCACGGCGGTTTCCACGGCCGCCACCGCGTTGAAAAGATTGTTGCGGCGCGTGGCTGGCAGCACGTGTGGGGACGCCCCTTCCTTGGCCACGAAAGGAGCGAAACGAACCCGTTTGCTGGCGCTGGGTCGAGAGACCCAAGGACTTGGCCGTGACCCTGGAGTCCTTGAAGCGCTCCAGCGCGTGGTCCGCCTTGTCACCAAACAGGCGACAGCCATCAAACGGCATGTCCATCAGGGCATTTTGGACATCTGCCGAAAAGTTGGCGGATCTCAGCCAGGCGTGGCGACGAATCGCCACCGTCGTGGACACTGCCCTGCCCAGCGAGTCGGTCGTATCAAGACCACACCGTATGGAATATTTAGCTGCGTCTCGGCCCTCAGCCACAGCCTTGCCGAGCTTCGCCCGCACCTCCTTGGGGCATTCTGGCAGCAGGTCCGCGACCGTATCCCACACAGAGTGGGTGTAACGGCCCAAGAGGCAAGCGGTGTTGCAAGACCGCAGTCCCAAACTCAGGGACGAGAAGACCTTCTTGCCATACTGGTCATACCTCTTAGATTCCCGGTCGGGCGGGGCCGACGGGAGTGCGGTCTGGGAAGTTGAGGCCTGGATCACCAGACTCTCAGGGGTGGGATGGGTGGACAGGAACTTGGGGTCGTCCAGACAAGAACGGTGGCGTCTGGCCACGTTCCGATCAACAGGCGAACCTGAAGAGGGCCTGGACCACGTGCCCAACAGAACGTCTGACAAGGCTCCGTTAAACTGCAGCAGTGGCTCCTGTGGGCATGACTGCGGTTTGAAGACCTCAGTGAGGATGTTAGGCCTCACGGCCGCGACGGGGAGCTCAAGGTGTAAGGCCTTGGCAGCCCTCATCAACACCACTGAATAGGCAGCCCCTTCCTCCGACGCTACGGAAGGAGGAGAGACAAAGCCAGGGTTAGGAGAGTCGTCCAGACCACTGGCATCACCCAAATCACCTGTCCAGTCCACGTCGTTCTGGCACTCACGTGACAGAGGGTCCTCAAACCCCTCCCAACCCTCACCGTACTCCACATCATCTCCATATTCGGAGTCAACAATGTAGACCGGCTCCTCGGGGTTCACAGACCCCATCGACGTCGAGCCCGGCGTCGTGCGACGCCGGTCCGACTTCGCGTCCGGATTCGGGGAGGGTATGGGGACGACGCCGCCCGGAGCCGGCGCAGGAGAACCGGTGCCGCGCGGGGACGGCGTCGGGGGTAACCCCGATGGAATCGGCGCCGGAGAGGCCGGAAGACCAGCCGGCGTCGACCCCGAAGGCCCCTGCGGCGCCGGGGTCGGAGCCGTCGGCGGCACCAGGGCCGGAGCACCCGATGGCGTCGAGGCAGGGACACCCGGACCGCTAGGGCCCCCGGACGGTAGCACTGGGCCCGAAGGCGCCGTAGGCCCCGTCGGAGAAGTGAGCGTCCTCATGGCCATGAGGAACGCCTCAATCTCCTCAGGCGTCGCGCCTAGCCCAGGGACCGGAGTGTATGGAGCAGGCCGCGCCGGCGACTCTTGCGGAGCCGCGGGGGTGGGGTCACCCGAACCCCCGGCCGCGTCGCGCGAGCGTCGGGGGGAGCCGGAGGTACGATAACGACGCCCCGACTTCTTGTGTTTCCTACCTGAGGAACCAGACGAGTGGGGACGACTTCCGGAGTGCTCAGCACGGCTCCGCGACCGCTCCCTCGAACGCTCCCTGGACCTCCGTCCGGACCGGGACCGCTCCCGGGACCGCTCTCGGCGCAGGGCCGACACCCGGAGCTCGAGAAGCTTGGGGGACCGCTCCCGCCTAGCTTTATTTGTCAAGGCCCGGCAATCGACGCAGGCGTCCACTTCATGGTCGGGGCCCAGGCACCGGAGGCACAGTCGGTGATGGTCCATGACCGACATCGTGCGGTCACAACCGTCACAATTCTTGAAACCGGGCATCCTACCGGCACCAAAAAAGTATTAGAAGTTTAACAAAACTTGGTCAAAAGACCGGAGTACTGCTCTTCGGATCTGCGCTAACTGGCGCGGAAAAAAGAACTGACGTCAGCGCGCGGAGGCGGTGTCTATATACTCCAGCGACGTCATCACGGCGCACGACGCCGACGACAGACGCGGAGCCGCAGGGGACGCCTGCAGACAACGCCTACCGACGCGCAGGGGTACTGCTACGCAAAAGTTTCCGGATCCAGACTGACGCCTGGGGATATTCTAAGGTAAGGAATCTAATACTAACGTGTTTCTTTCAGATATGCAGGTTATCTCAAATAGCCCTTAACCCTCGACGCTTTGAGGACGTGCATGCGTGGCATGTATAATAAACAAGGCCGTCACCGGACTATACTAACGCTATTTTAAAATCACACCTCATATCGTGGTATGCCCGGGATCACACGCTGAGTCCACTTGGATTATCATTCTTGTCTTCTGCATCATCACATTGCAACAGGCTGCCTAGAAGACATCACCCCTTCAAGAGTAATCTCTTAAACGAACTCGAAGATACCACTTGTTGAAAAGGAAACCGTGTGCAGCGTGCCCGCGGACAAGGGGGAGGGGGCTCAAGACCCAAACAAATGATAACCACGTCCATAGCGCCTACCACGCTGTTTGCTCATCGCCCAGCTTGTGTCTCCCTGACAAACACATGCACACTAATAACACACGTCACCAGAGGGTCACCAGACCCCATGTGCACTATTTGACAGACAGCGAGTGTGTGTAGTAAAATTCTGCATTTAAGAGCTGTGGACAGAGCATCCGGTAGCGCTCTCTGAGAGTAGCGCCAAGATCTCACCAGGCACGTTCTACCGCTGTTTTAGGCGCTTTGCACATAGACACTGCAGCATGTGCGCTCCTTTCTCCGGGAAAAGCCACCGAATCTTCATTGAGCACGGAGTCCGGAGCCTGCAGGTCCCACAAACTGCACTTCACCCAGAAGTTAGGAGCGCATCACCCCCTCCGCGGCGGGGGAGGGCAGGCAGCGCTGGAGTCCGGAGAGGGGGCTACGAGGCGCTCCACCGGGCTATGGGGGACTCTGCACGGCGGAGGCAGCTAGCCAAAGGGAGGGGTGGAGGCTGGGCAGGAGAGGAGGCACCAGAGGGGTGGATGGAGAGAGAGAGGAAAGAGAGAAGGGGGGGGGAGCTCTGCAGGCGTCAGATGCTGTCATAGATACAGGCCCCGCCTCTGCTTGCACAACCAGGAAGTAGTGCGGCACAGGCAGCTGCAGCAGGCACAAAGACATAGGAGCAACCCCCCAGGCAAACGCATGTAGAAACCACTGAAGACAGAGATAGGCCGCTTGTGCACCGCTTTATTCACACGGAGAGCAGGCAGGGAGCCCAGACCAAGCCGTTTATAGAGATGATTGTGAAAAACATCACAGAAACACTTTGATTGGTTACTGGGAGGAAAGTCTACAGGAACACCAAAAGAAACACCAATGTATGGATTCTGACAAGACATAGGTTCCACTGGGATACATTAATACTCACATACACACACACACACACATACACACACATACATATATACAGACAGATACACAAACTGTAGTTAATGAAATCTCCAAGCAAAATTTAACTAGAGAATGGAGATTATGCCGCAGGCATGCTGGAGAGTCGGGAGTCACCTTGGACACAGGATTTTTGGGAGTTCAATGTGTACTGTCCGTGGACATGCATGTGCAGCCCTATTGCTGCCCCTCTGCGAAGCCTTGGGTTTGTGCTGTACGTGGACACGGAAGAGCAGGCCCTCTAGCCAAAACCAGAGCGCCTATTCTCGCCATTGTACGGAAGCAGTGAGATTGTGCTGTCTGTGGCCATGCAAGGGCTGCACCTCCAGGTGAAAGCGTTCAGCGCTGCCACAGTGCGGAGGCCTTGCTTGGGATTATGCGGGTTGTGGACACACTAGAGCAGCACCTCCAACACAGACCAGATCATCCAATCCTGCCAGTGAGTGGAAGCTGGGGGATTGTGCTGTCCGTGGATACGCAGGAGCAGCAGCTCCAGCTGAGACTAGTGTGTCTAATGCTGCCATTGTGCTGAAGCCATAGGTTTTTGCTGTGCGTGGACACGCATTTGCATCCCCTCCAGCCAAGACCAGAGCACCCAGCGTGCGGAAGCTGTGGGACTGTGCTGTCCGTGGACTTGCAAGAGCAGCACCTCCAGCAGAGACCAGAGCGCCCAGTCTAGCCACTGTACGCAAGCTGTGGGATTGTACTGCTGTCTATGGAGACACAAGAGCAGCACCTTTGCCCAAGACCAGAGCCTGCAGTCCTGTCACTGTGTGGAAACTGGGGGACTTTGCTGTCCGTGGATACGCAGGAGCAGCACCTACAATCGAGACTAGTGTCTAGTGCTGCCACAGTGCTGAAGCCGTGGGATTGTGTTGTATGTGGAAACGCAGGAGCAACCCCTCCAGCCAAGACCAGAGTGTCCAGTGCTGCCATTGTGTGGGAGCAGGGGTACTGTGCTGTCCGTGGACATGCAAGAGTAGCACCTCCTTTCAAGAGCAGTGTGTGCCGTACTGCCACTGCACAAGCCGTTTCCTGTGGCTACCTCTGCATCCTGTGCATGGAGGCTGCAGCCCCGGCGGTGGACTGGCTGGTGCCGTGCGCCGAGGATCACACTGTGCGAAATGACTCACTCTGCAGTCAGAGCACGGAAGGTAATTAGAAAGTACTTCGCACCCTACCACCCACCCTCCTACCCCGCCCTCCAATACCATCATAAATACGGCTCCATGGCATTCCGAGACATGTATCGGCCAGAGCACGGAGGGTACTTCGAAAATACTGAAATCTGCACCCTGGAGCCAGGAAGCAGTTTACTACAGATATGTCAGTATTTGTAGTATTAGAGACTTCTGTTTTAAAACATGTGTTAATATCTCCATTCCTCTGTGCTACTGTGGTATTAAAGAAAGGCAAAGTTGCACCTTATAAATTATTTTATATGATATATATCTTTGCTCTCTGGGTGCAGGGCTGGGTGGTGAACCTTGAAAGTGATGGGCATAAACCCCTGACCTGGGGTTTCCTCGTCATTCTACCAATGCATTTCAGGGGCAGATGTAATGGATCCTTATCAAGAATTGACGTAAGAGCAGGGCTCACTGGTGCTTTTAACAGCACAGTTTCCACATAGGTTGACTAAAATATTAGAGATTTTTAAGCAGAACTAAAAACATATTTCAAAAAAGTAAAGTAAAGGGTTCCCACAAACCAAGAGAACTTGGTAAAACGGTGTTAGACATTGTATTTTCTAGTACAATTTCCCTAAACACTGTGCAGAGATATGGGTTTATAAAGCAGTTAAACAAATACCAGAATACATGATGGCTCAATGTCTCGTGTAAATCGCGCTGCAATTCTTTCCCTTGCCTGTGAGAAAATGTATTGCTCAGTTGTTTGCCCGCGTTAGTGGCTGTGACATCAATAATGCTCCTAGGAATCACGTGCGTGTTGGACCAATGCCTGAAGTTATTTCTGAATTTTCTTAGCAATGAATGTGTTACTTGCCTGATTGCTTGGGTGATTGGGTATTTGTGTACTGTGTGTGGCGCCATTGGTTGTTTGGTGGAATGCGCGGTGCCGTGATTGGATGGTTGTGCAAGGTTGTTTCCTGGGAGGCGCGGCCAAGAGTGTAGTGCGATTGGATGCTTGTGTGGCTTAGCCATTATTAATCGTCTTGTATTACCGTCCCTTTTCGCAGTCAGTGAGTAGTAAGATTTCGGAATGCACAATCGGATTTTGCGATTTAGCCCATATTGTAAAAACGATGTTTATGCCCTGAAGTGGACGGTGTTTATTGTTTGCACATATTTGAAAAACGATGATTATGTACTTAAGTGGACGTGCATAAAACGGTGTTTGTGTGCTTGCGTGTGGTTGCAGAATCTGTTGCTTGCTGTGTTGTGTGTGTGCTTGTGTGTGGTTGCAGAATCTGTTGCTTTGTGTGTGCTTGAGTGCTTGAAACTGAGTGAATGGGACTTGCCCCTCTGACAATGTTACCGCCCACATTGATAACGCCCACAAGGAACTACTTTCTCTGGAATGTTGTTTGCCCTTCGTAATGTATATGTTGTCCAAATGTATAACCTATGTCCATCTGCAGGACCTCCCCTTTCCAACGCTGTATTGGGTGTTATGATTGATGGTGTACTTCTGGAGTTTACCCGCCTCAAAAGGTCCCCAGTTCTCGCCCCCCCCCCGTTGGAGAATAACTCTCTCCAAAGCTGTATGGAACTCTGAGGGCCTGATGTACATTGCCAGACAGTGTGTGGGGCTTGCAGTGTGTGTGTGTGTGGGGGGTGGGGGGGGTTTGCAGTGTGTGGGGGGGGGGGGTTTGCAGTGTGTGTGTGGGGGGGGTTTGCTGTGTGTGTGTGGGGGGGCTCGCAGTGTGTATGGGGGAGGGACTCGCAGTGTGTGGGGGGGGGAGGGACTCGCAGTGTGTGGGGGGGCTCGCAGTGTGTGGGGGGCTCTGTGTGGGTGTGTGTGGGGGGGGCTCTGTGTGGGTGTGTGTGGAGGGCTCTGTGTGGGTGTGTGTGGGGGGGCTCTGTGTGTGTGTGGGGGGCTCTCTGTGGGTTGTGTGTGGCATTTGCGAGAGATTAAGCTATTGGCATTGTAAATGACAATGCCATTTATTTATGTTAAAAAAACATAAATAAAAGTAATGTCACGAGCAATGACAATAGCTCTAACTTTAACAAAGGCAAAACCATTGCATTGTAAATGCTTGTTAATATCTATATGACCCCTCTGGCGGCGGTAGCGGAGTCCTTTGGTGCCCGGATCATATCCTATGCTGATGACACCCAGCTCCTTTTTTCATTTAAAAAGGGAGAGGCTTTTGACGGTGGTCGGATCAGGGAATGCCTGGGTGCAGTCTTCGACTGGTTTCGCCGTCACAGTCTGAAGTGCAACTCCAACAAGTCGGAGCTGCTTTTTTTCGGCTGCCCGCCGAATCCCAGCTGGAAGACCTGGTAGCCCCAGGATATGTTTCCTCCTGAGGTGGTCTCTACAAAGGCCAAAAACCTTGGTGTGCAATGTGATGACAGCCTTTCTTTCGGACCCCAGATCATTGGCCTGTCGAAAATGCTTCGGCATTTTGAAAATGCTTCGGAAGTTTCTTCCCCTGCTGTCTCTGCAGCACAAAAAAATCATAGTGCAGTCTCTAATTGGCTCGCGTTTGGATTACGCGAATGCCCTGTATATCGGGCTGCCTAAATACCTATTGGCCCATTTGCAGATTGTGCAGAACTCGGCTGCAAGAGCCATTTTCGGTCTCCCACGCAGGGCTAAAGCCTCGGAACTACTAAAGAGACTGCACTGGCTGCCTATTGCTAAAAGAATCACCTTTAACTCCATGGCTGCTAAGGCAATTCCCCTCCTGTGCTGGGAATTGCTATTTTACATTATTCATGACGAGCTGGGCTCGTCATCAGCGTGCGAGGAGGCTACGCCATGACGAGCCCAGCTTGGAAGGGGTTAAGGTGCTGACCCTGGCTTTTAAGTCCCTCCATTCAATCGGCCCAAAGTATATGGAGAAGCGCCTGGCTTTTTATGTCCCGAGGAGGACGCTTCGGTCGGCCCTGTTGGCCAAAGCCGTCGTTTCCCCGGTTAAACTGGTCCGGATCGGAGGACGCTCCTTCCGTTACTGGGCCTCGCGCTGCTGGAATGAGCTACCTGTCTCCTTAAGAAAGTCAAATAGTCTTCTTGCTTTCAGAAAGGAGCTGAAAACTTGGCTCTATTCCGCATGATCTCATTGTTGGCCTTCTGTGTAGCTGCTGTGTTGTATTCTCTTTAGTACATTTCTCTTTGCCAAAGCGCCGGGACACCCCTTGGGGTAGCCGTGCGCTATAAAAGAGACCAAAACATAACATAACTCAATGGCTTTGCTTTATAGGCCTTTTCTGTCCTAATAACCACACGTAAATAGTCATGGTGTCAAACCATATGATGAACGCTTAGTTTTCAGCAGATATTTTGACCTGCACTTTTTAATTAAGGAAACTTCATTCTTTTCTTCCATTGTTGTTTGAAAGCAGCTAGAAACCTCCTGCAGTCGCTGTCAGTGTCTCCAGGTCTCATTACTTTAACTACCTGTACATAGGTTTTGCTAACAATCTCATTAACAAATTTCCGAACATCCAAAATCAAGCAACCCGATCCAGGACTCTAGCTTCTTGCTTTGTTTCTGCAAAAATATTTATGCATAAACTCCACTGGCTCCCAGTTACAGACAAGAGTATCTCAAAAGTCATCTGCTTAGTCCACTAATGTTCTTGAGGACCATCATCTAAATTTCTGAAGGACAAACTAGATAAACACATTCCACTACGTCAACTGTGTTCCGAGTCTTACGATCAGTTATGCCCATTTCAGTAAAAGCCTCTCCTGGATGTAGTTTTCTGTTCTTGCACCTACGGGGTGAAATGAATTGCCTGTCTAGTTAAAAAGTCACTTTCATCCCGCTTGCTTTTTAGGAAGACACTAAAGATCTCTTGTTCTCATCCTAATTTTCTCTTTGTTCAGGTGTACTTCCTTTAAAGTCAGAGACCTTCAAGTGATAAGAGTGCACTAAACGTACTATTTATATCAGAATGTAACTGGGTAACTGGGTAGCAGTGAATGAGGAATAAATATACATGGTAGCCTGAGGCAACCATATTTTTACTCAGATTGCCCAAGTTAATCTTTCCATACCTGGCCATAGTGATAATCACTGATTTGGAATCATAGAAACATTGTATTCCTTAGTGGAAGGTATGACTCAGTTCAACTTTCCTCAACTATCAGTGTTTGCCCAGTTTGAGAATTCTACAGAGATTAGATTCAAGGCAAAAGCAGTATGCAGACAGATTTATAGGCTCTCTCCAACCACACTGATGGATGAGATGAGGCCTGCTCATGCCTTTATAGCATCTTGGCTACCGAATTTGGGGTAAAGGGATACATTTCTTCAGAACCAAATTTAACTGACTTGCAGGCAGTTTGCAATTACCGGGGACAAACTCTACCTAGACCCCACCGGCCTGTGTGTTTGCTCTAATAACAGTCGAATGTTACAGTAGACAAAGGATATTTATCCTCAATTACCCTCATTAACTCCTAAGCGGATACAATCCATTTCTTTACGCCGCCTTAATTTTCTAGATATTAGTCTTTACAAAAAATTGACACTTTGCCTTAATACGGTGTAGGCACTGTACATTCTTCGATTCTGACTGTAGGGTGGCTTGTTTAGAAGACACTACATTCATCTTCATTGGGACTGCCTTGGTATTCTGGTTGGCTACCTATAGTGAGTAAATATATATTTTGCTGAAAGCGATTTACCGCAGAGGACTCCCTTGATGAACAATGACCTAGCTCAACTACAACTGTCAAAGACGGCAATGTCTGTAGAGCATGGCCTGACAGTTTAATTCCTACACCCACGTTCTTAACATAAATTCAGGGCAGGGTCCTCATGTACATGTAGGTTGTCCTAGGTTGAAGACCACCTAGAGAGATCGATCATTCCGATCACGTACTTACTGTGACCTCCATAGGGTACTATTCATCCTGCAGAATCTACCAGTCACACAATACTCCTGTAACATGCCTTTTACAGTATGCGCTACACCAAAAGCTATGGAAGGGAAGAAGAACAAGGACCATAAGTATAGGTGACTCGATAGGGAGAAGCCCAATACTAAGATCAGTTGCCAACTGCTATCAATCTCTCTCTAGACCGGTATAATGAGGCAGTTGCCATGCTCAACTATGTATACTTTGGCTGCACCCCACTGACCCAGAGCGTTATGGTCCTGATGTTAAATGTCACGAAATCATGGAGTACCTCCACTTGTAACGCATTGTTGAGTGGATGTAAAGTTGGGTGGGGTGGTGCAGGGTTACTAGGGGATGCGAAGAACTCTCCACCTTACCCATTCTCAAGGTTGTATAGTTTGTCTGCAAATTAAGAATGGACTTGCAAAGAAACTTCTGGTGCAGTGTCTGGTAGGTTGCGAGCAAGAATTTACAGTATACATAATGAGGGTGATGGACAAGATGGATTAGTTACTTACCTGTAATCCTAGTTCTCTTCCAGGGGTATCCTCATCAAAGTCATAAGCATTAGAATATTCCCGCCCATGCGCGGGACTCCGGAAACACTATATTAATATGTGCCCCACATATATATATATATATACATATATATATATATATATATATATACACATATATATACACATATATATATATATATATATATATATATATATAAATAAATAATATATATATAAAAACAAGCAATAGCAGCCAAATCACATTAGAGCTGAAATATGCTGTGAAGAATTTCCACCATACATGTATAATAAGCATTAGAAACATGAGAAACAACACCAAAGATTGTTTAGAAATTGTTTTAATGCTCAGAAAGCAGTAGAAATTCTCATAACTCACTGGAAGCATAGGAAGCTCCCAGGCTGCATTGCAAACACACAGTCTAAAAAGACTGAAAAGCTAACCTGTAGCTGAATAGCAATAAACTGACACTGTGCCTTTAAGGCACTCATGACCCCCTGTATCCCATCATGCCCCAGGGGTGACAGTTAGGTCAGTTGTTCTTTTCGGAGACTGAAAACAAACCCAATAACAAATAGGTTAACAATATCTCTTTATTAAAGAGTATCCTTTGCCCGCGGAGGCGGGAGGGTTGCTTAGGACTTTGATGAGGATACCCCTGGAAGAGAACTAGGATTACAGGTAAGTAACTAATCCTTCTCTTCCAGGGGATCCTCATCAATAGTCATAAGCATTAGAATAGAGTAGCGAGCCTCTACTCATCCCTGCGGGCAAAGGAATGATAAGACAGTAATCTCATCAATAAGTCTGAGTAGACTATAGACTACCTAAACAGATTCCTCAAGGAGGCTTGCCCTACTTGAGTATCGGCCCTGGAATAAGATTCGAGGCAGTAATGCCTCGTAAAGGTATGCACTGATTTCCAGGTCGCAGCCTTGCATATTTCCGACATTGGAATGTCATGCAAGAAAGCCACTGTAGCGGCCTTCCCTCTAGTGGAATGCGCTTTTGGAGACATCAACAAAGGTTTGCCTGCTAGTTGATAGGCCAACTTAATGCAAGAGACAACCCATCTAGAAATGGACCTCTTGGCCGCTGGAAAACCTGTTCTCATTGAGCCATAGTTCACAAACAGTTGGTCCGTTTTCCTAATCCCAAATAAAACTTAAGCACTCTTTTAAGATCTAAGGAGTGAAGTGACCGCTCGGCTGGGGTCGTAGGATTTGCAAAAAAGGAAGGGAGGGAAATAGACTGATTTATATGAAAATCAGAGATGACCTTAGGCAAGAAAGATGGGTGAGCCCTTAGGACTACTCTGTTGTGGTGGAATATAGTATATGGTTCCTTCGCACAGAGCGCTTGTATCTCACTTACTCTGCGCGGAGAGGTAATCGCCACCAAAAAAGCTGCCTTCCAAGAGAGATGTTGTAAGGAAGCCTTGTTGATGGGTTCGAAAGGTGGAGACATTAACCTTGATAGAACTAGGTTCAATTCCCACGGAGGAGAAGGATTTCGCACAGGGGGATACACTATCTTCAACCCCTGGAGGAAATCCTTGACCACTGGAACCTGAAAGAAAGACACCTGATCAGGTGATTTTCTGTATGCTACAATAGCTGACAAATGCACTCTAATTGAAGTGTACTTTAAACCAGCAGTTGCGAGGGAAAGGAGGTATGGTAAGATGACGTCCTCCTGCCCCTTAGTCGGATCCAAATGATGATCTCTACACCACAAGTAAAACCTTTTCCACTTGAATGCATAGGATGCTCTCGTGGACGGTCTCTTAGCCTCCTTTAAAATGTTCATGCATTCGGGAGGCAAGTTCAAATGTCCATATTGCAGGACCTCAGGAGCCATGCTGTTAGGTTCAATGATGGGAGGTTGGGATGCATTATCCTCCCGTTCATCTTGCTCAACAGGTCCGGCCTGCAAGGGAGCCGTTTGTGTGGACACACAGACAGATGTAGAAGGTCCGGATACCACCACTGCCGAGGCCAATCCGGAGCAATCAGGATAATTTCCATGTTCGTCCTGAGGAGCTTGGAAACTACTCTCGGAATCAGCGCTAGGGGAGGAAACGCGTATGCGAACATCCCTGCCCAATCCAACAGTAGAGCGTTCCCCTGCGTCCCTGGCCTGTGGAACCTGGACGCGAAGGCGTGGCATTTGGTGTTTTCGTCATCTGCAAACAAGTCTATGGATGGACGACCCCAGCAACGAAAAAGCTCTTCTACTACTTCGTCGCTTAGCACCCAGTCTGGCTGATCTTCGAAGTGCCTGCTGAGTGCATCTGCCTTGATGTCAACTCGCCTGGAAGGTGCACCGCCACTACTGTGAGACCTCGAGCGAGAAGCCAATGCCATATTGCCTGAGCCTCTCGAGATAGTGGGGGAGATCTTGTGCCTCCTTGTTTGTTCAGATAGAACATGGTTGTTGTATTGTCTGTCTGAACCAGGACTGAGTTGGCTTTGATCGCTGGTAGGAAAGCTTTGAGAGCCAGGAATACCGCTCTGAGTTCCAGCATGTTGATGTGGTATGTCTGCTCCTGCGCAGACCACTGGCCTTTAATCTGAAGCGGACCCATGTGTGCTCCCCAGCCTTGCAGGGAGGCATCCGTTACTATAGACTGGGAAGGAATGGGTTGGTGAAACGGCACCCCCACCATCACATTCTTTCTCCGAGTCCACCATCTGATTGTCTCTTGTCGCCTGGGAAAGATTGATTCGATCCTCCCAGCGTCCTGTCGCTTGGTCCCACTGATCCTCCAGAGCCTGTTGTAGAGGACGCATTCTCAGCCTGGCGTTTGGGTTGAGAAAAATGCAGGACGCCATGGAACCCAGTAGAGATGCTACTTGTCGGGCTGTTGGAAGCCGAGACTCTAGCAGAATCCCACATTTCTGTTTCATGGAAAAAAGTCTTCTCCGAAGGAAACGCTTTTCCCAAGCTTGTGTCCAGAACGGAGCCTAGGTAGTGGATGGACTGTGTAGGCCGCTGGACTGACTACTCCAGGTTCACATGGAGGCCGAGCCTGTGTAGCTGGTGCCGGCACAGTTGCAGATTGTGCGTTACTTGCACCGGAGATGGACCTTTTAGGAGCCAGTTGTCCAGGTATGGGTAAATGAAGAGACCCTTCTTGTGAAGAAAAGCCGCCACAACTGCCATGCATTTGGTGAAGACTCGTGGTGCGGACTTGAGACCGAAGGGTAACACCTTGTACTGGTAGTGTTTGTTCCCTACAACAAACCTTAGGTACTTGCGATGTTGTTGCGCAATCGGGATGTGAAAGTACACATCTTGCAGATCCACCGAACACATCCAATCTCCGGCTTGAAGATGTGGACATATTTGGTGAAGCGCTAACATGCAGAACTTTTCCTTGACGATGATTTTGTTTAGGAGTCGTAGGTCGAGTATTGGCCTGAACTTGTCCTCCTGATCTTTTTTGGTGACAAGGAAATATCTGGAGTAAACTCCTTTTCCTCTTAGAGCGAGAGGAACCTCTTCTATCGCTCTTTTTTGCAGCAGGATTTTCACCTCTCGTCGGAGCAAGCTTAGCTGGTGAGGGCAAGAGCTCTTTGGAGGGATGCTCTTTGGAAGAGCACGGAAACGTATCCTGTATTCATTGCGCAGTATATTCAGCACCCACTGATCTTTTGTGATGCTGACCCACTCTGCCAGGTGTTGTGAAGCACTTCCTCCCACTGAAGTGGGCAACGGCGTCAGAGGAAGCCTCTGTTCCGGCCTTTCCTCCTCTTGTGGTGTTGGAGGACTGTTGGTGACCTCCTCTACCTCTGCTGGGCTTGCCACAAAACTGGGGGTTCCCTTGAGTTTTGTTTTGGGACCACTGAGGGGTTTGAACCCTCTGTTGAGCCCCTCTCCCCCTGTTGGTCTTGAAGCGGCGCTTGAATTCCTTTTTCTTCTCCAAGCCCACCGCCTTCACCGTATCCAGCTCAGTCTTTATTCGGGTCATCTCTTCGTCCGCATGTTCGCCGAAGAGAGCGGAACCCGAAAAGGGAAGATTCAGAATCCGATGCTGAGCATCCGGTTTCAGACCTGTAAGGCGCAACCAGGCCGATCTTCTGGCACAAACTCCATGGGAATAGGAATGAGCCGAAAGCACCGCCCCATCCGCGGCCGTGCTGATCTGATTCGCCACCAGACACCCCTTTTCTTCAAAGTCCTGCTGGTCCTCTTTTGGCAGCTTGGCTTTGAATCTTTCCATCGAGTCCCATAAGGCTCTGACATATCGACCCAGAAGCGCAGCTGCACTAGCGACCTTAAGAGTGGAAGCAGCAGAGTTGCAAACCTTTCGACCCCAGGAGTCTCGAGTTTTGCTGTCCTTATCTGGCGGGACTGAAGAGGAACCAGCAACCGCATGTGTCTTCCTCGCCGCTGCCACAATCACAGAGTCTGCTGGAGGGTCAGATTTTACAAACACCGGGTCAGAAGCCGCTGGTTTGTACTTCTTCTGAATGCGTGCAGGTACTGCTCTGATTGCTGCTGGGGTTAGGAAAACCTCCTTGACAGGGTCCACAATCTCCGGAACTAAAGGCAGCAGAGGTCTGGAGATGGCCTTCTTGTGTAAGGTTTCAAAAATGACTGTTGTTGTTACTTGAGGGACAGACATCTCGATGTTCAGGTTAAGCGCACCTCTTTGCAGCACATCCATATATGTGCCAATATCATCCACTGGGGAGGACCTGGACGTAGGACTGTCCGTCAAAGTCGGGGAGTAGTCCCTCTTGGACGATCTGGTAGAAGAGGTTGAAGTAGACGGAGTACGTCGGCGTCTACGGTGAGCACTGGGTCTCCGCTCCCGTGACCTCCTTGAACGCTCCTCCCGTCTAGGGGAGCGAGATCTGATCCGATCTACTGTCCGAGGTTCCTTTCTAGGAGATCGGGATGCTCTGGGAGATCTGGCTGTGATCGCACGGGCGATTTGCCCCTAGGAGAGCGAGACCTTATCCGACCTTCCATTCGAGGTTCCCCTCTAGGAGATCGGGATCTTCTGAGCACTTTGGTGGGTAGTCTCACAGGGGATGTGCGCCTGGGAGGGCTACGTTTGTCCATCTCCTCCACCAGATCTTGGAGAAGAGACCTGTGGTCTGGGCTGGCATAGTCCTGCATACGCTTGGTAGCCCCAGCATCTCGCCAATGGTCCAAAGATCTGTACCATCTAGGTGACAGCCTGATTCGCCCTGTCGATGGATCTGGTCGACGCTCAGGAGTTCTGTGTATAGGGCTTCTGGACCTTGAATGTTCAGTTGAGGAGCCAGAGGACCGATAAGATGAATGGTGAGAAGCAGATTCCGTCACCATGATTGCATCTGAATGTCTCGACGTCGAGCGTTATTTTCTCGCCGGAGGATCAAACAATCTCGACCCCGAATGTCCATGAGAGGATCTGTAGTCTCTCGATGTCGAGCGGCGATGAGGAGCCGTCGACTGAGCCCTCTACTTCGACGTCGAACGGCGATGACCGGCCGTCGACTGAGTTCTCTGCCTCGACGTCGAACGACGATGTCCTGTCGTCGACGGAAGCTTCTCTCTCGACGTCAAACCACGCTGTCCTGTCGTCGACGAAGCTTTCTGCCTCGAAGTCGAACGGCGATGGTCGGTCGTCGACGGAGATCTCTGCCTCGACGTCGAATGCCTGTACGACGACGGCGGAGGGGTATTGGGCACCCTCGACGCAGAGCGCTGATGCTGCACTGACGGAGACTGCGTCCTTGACGCCGATCGACGAGCTACTGTCGACGGTGGAGGGGTCTTGGTCCTCGACGCCGATCGCCGCTTCTTGGATGACGGCGGAGGGGTCACACTTCTCGACGCCGGTCGTCGCCTGGTTGACAACGGCGAAGTGACCTCCCTCGATGCCGGTCGTCGCCTGGTTGACGACGGCGGAGGGGTAATGGATCTCGACGCCGACCGTCGCCCGGTTGACGGCGGCGGAGTAGCCTTTCTCGACGCCGATCGTCACCCGGTTGAAGACGGCGGAGGGGATTTTGACGACGGAGCTGGATCTTTCGACGTCGTCGACGTACCTGGTCTTCAACTCGACGGCGAGCCCGCCGTCGACGGTAGTTTTGAAGAGGAAAACTCCACCTGTGGTTCTTTTCTCAGCGCCGAGCCCGACGCTGAAGTTGAAGGGTATGAAGACTTCTTTCTTGAAGATGTACGAGTCTTCTTGGAGCCCTTCTTCACTGGAGATCTTCCTCTTGAAGCCCTGTGAGCCAGGCCATAAATTCGAATCCTTTCCCTGTCTTTAAGAGTTCTTCCTGACAGGTTCTCACAATGTGGACAGGTGCCTGGATCATGATCTTCAGGCAGACAAAGGATACAGACGTCGTGGTTGTCTGATTTTGCCTTCTTGTTGCCACAAGGAGGACATTTATCAAAGAGTGAAGGCATTCTCAGAAGAAAATGTTCACTAAACTGCTGAAAACAAGCAGTATCTTACTTGACTAGTTGTTAAACGTCGAAGTGAGAGTAAAAGTTGTCAAAAAAGAAGTATTTTTCTGTCAAAAACCAGAAAAATAGTGGAGCTGTGTAACCAGGGTCCTTCACTGAAGGAAGGAGCCGGAAAGAACAACTGACCTAACTGTCACCCCTGGGGCATGATGGGATACCAGGGGTCATGAGTGCCTTAAAGGCACGGTGTCAGTTTATTGCTAGTCAGCTACAGGTTAGCTTTTCAGTCTTTTTAGACTGTGTGTTTGCAATGCAGCCTGGGAGCTTCCTATGCTTCCAGTGAGTTATGAGAATTTCTACTGCTTTCTGAGCATTAAAACAATTTCTAAACAATCTTTGGTGTTGTTTCTCATGTTTCTAATGCTTATTATACATGTATGGTGGAAATTCTTCACAGCATATTTCAGCTCTAATGTGATTTGGATATATATATATATATATATATATATATATATATCTCTATCTATCTAAAAACATTTCTCCAAGAAGAAACCAGAGGTCAGAGGGGGTGTCAGGGTTCACAGTATGCTTTATTCATTCATCCACAGCGGCGGCAAATGCATTTCGGCCTTGACGGCCTTCCTCAGCGCCCAGCGCTGTTACGAGTCCTGCTCCAATGTACTCCTTCCTGCTCCAGTCTTGGCTTGCACACAATGCCCCTCCCCTTAATGCTGTCTGCACACCTGGAGCTGTTCGTGATGGGTAAGCGAACTTCAAATCCCAACATGCACTGTGGCGGCAGGCTGGGTAGGTGGCGTATATATATATGGGGCACATATAATATAGTATTTCCGGGGTCCCGCGCATGGGCGGGAATATTCTAATGCTTATGACTATTGAGGAGGATCCCCTGGAAGAGAAAAAGCTTTTTCGTATGCTCTGCGCATCTTTTTTGGTCGCAGTAAACACCCGTACTGATTGATAGCCTAAAAATAAATTTTTGTTTGCCACGAATGACAAATACAAAATATTAACCGAAATATATAAAATTAGTTTTACAGCATATTACTTTCCCAGTATTTTTGGTAACACATTGAATAGAAGACAAATATTAAGAACAAAAAGATAATGCACTTACGATCGGTCAGACTTGCAATCCCTGCTAGTGTAGTTATGGGAACATGAGGCATATCCCCATTCATCCTGAAGAACTAAGATAGCAATCTGTGCAGATAGGTTAATGCAGGTGCCAGCTTTCATTAATTTCCATCTCTAAAACCCTACAAAAAAAAAAAAAAAAGAGTATTCCATTGACTTACAATCTTGTAATAATTTACTATAGTTCGTTCATATTCGTTTATTACTGTTTATTCAATGTATTCATCAAGTATTCAATTTAACAGTCACACTTTTGCGGTGGTTAGAATATATAATATGATTTATAGTACATAACAGAACTTAGAAATTTACATACAACACAAACAGATGAAATACAGCAGCGGTCTCATTCAGACAAATAAAATGCTCTATTTACTACATAAATCACGAACTCAGAGACAAAGATTATCTTGGATCAGCAGCTGCCTGCTTTGACAGAGCGATATAAAACATACATGTATCACATTTGTATTATTTTTCTTTTGATGCAACTGAAAGCAGTTCAAGCTTCTATACTTTTTTATGCACACAACACCCCACATGAGGATGTTAATCAGTAGCCAGCATAAGGTTTCCTTTGTAGGTTATATTTTACAGCAGAATATCGCTAGTCAACTAAAATGTTCCTCTTCAAAAACAAATCCTTGGCACACTTGGAGTACTACATATTAAAAGAACCTCTGACTATGCCACATTTGATTGGGAATTTCCTCACAAGTGTAGAATCAACGAAGTGACAAAAAGAAGGAACAGTAGTGAAATCTTATGGTAGCATGCAAGAGGAAATTGTGCTAATGGCTTGCTTCAAATCCTGTGCAAGAGCGAAAATGCCAGAGTGGCAGCAAAATTTCACTCCGGAATCTATGGCAAGCTACGATTAGAAACAGTTTCTAAACTCCAAGACCATTCCAGATTTATTTCAGAAAAGAAGGAAACTTTACTTGCAACAGGTGTTTTCACCGTTCATCTTGCACAGATTTTAGAAAGGCAGATTTTCCACATCTGATAGTTGCTGAAAGCTGAGGTCGACCTAGGAGTATGTGGACTTAAGGTTCACATCACCCCACACAGGCCCATTTTCAGATTGCTTTCAGAGTACATTTCTGCATTACAACAGTTTACTTGTGAGGCAATGTATATTAATTAATAGAGAAACCGTTGCTTGCCTGTAACAATCTGTTTGCAGATGTCAGTGCTGTAGATTTAAATGCTGCGCACACTCTTGACATCTAGGGCATATTGGGAATCGAATAGTTTCTTACGGGTCGGTGTAGTTTTGCAGCTTGAAGATCTTTCTGGATTCACTATGCTGTGCATTATTCCGCGGTCTAGTGGTTGGGTCAGGAATCATAGTCTTTTCTCTTTTTTTTTGTAGCCCGGTGGGCGTCAACGTCCCACCTTTCAGTGTCCGCCCCATGACGTCTGCACGCTTCCTGCGGAAGCTCCCACCCTTGGGTGCCATCTTCAGATTCTTTTTTTAGTTTGTGTTTTGTTTGCAAATCCTTGGCAATGTTCAAGTAAGTTATTTACCCGCTTTGTCCTTCAAGGTGTCCGTTTCAGTGCTGTCCTTGTACCACCACCTTCTTCTCCAGCCTCCTCTTTCTGGCGGAGGTGGGTGGGTTCGATAGTGAACCCAAAAAGATCTTCAAGCTGCAAAACTACACCGACAGGTAAGAAACTATTCGTTTTGCTGCGTGAATCTTTCTGGATTCACTATACTGTGCATAGACTTTGAAGCGGTTTGTTAGGTTTGTGGCGGCTGGGTGGAAGATGAGCATTGGTTGTTGAATATATGTTGAAGCACCTTCTGCCCTACTTGTGCTTCCTTGTTCATTTGTACATCCACACAGTAGTGGTTAGTGAACGTGTGCACTGAAGCCCATGTTGCCGCCAGGCATATGTCCTGAATGGATGTGTTAGCCAGGAAGGCTATAGTTGCTCCTTTTTTCCTAGTAGAGTGGGCCCGTGCCCCCTCTGCTAGTTCTTGGTCTGCATTTTTGTGGCAGAGTTGTATAGTTTGTGCGATCCATCGTGCAATGGTCCCCTTTGTTACTGGTCTACCCAGGAAACTGTTTGCGAAGGACACAAAGAACTGCTTAGTCTTCCTGTGCTCCTTCGTTCTTTCTATGTAGTGCATTACTGCCCTTCTGGCGTCCAGAATGTGCAGTGCCCTCTCTGCGCTTGTGGCCGGTTTCTGAAAGAAACTCGGTATTTGCTCCGACTTGTTGATGTGGAACCTTGAAACCAGCTTTGGCATAAAGAGCAGGTCAGTTATCATCATCCGATCACTGTATCATGCTGTAGGGTTCTTGTAGCGTTAGCGCCTGTAGCTCGCTCACACTGCACATCGAGGTGATTGCCACCAAGAAGGCTGTTTTCATTGTCTGCATTTGTAGTGAGGCCTTATGAATTGGTTCAAAAGGCGCTTTTATGAGTTCTGTTAGGACTAAATTATGGTTCCATGCCGGTGGCGACATCCTCTTTGGAGGTGCGATCCTCTTTGCCCCTTCCAGGAATCTCTTTACTGTATGTGATGTAAAGAAACTCTTCCCTGTTTCTCCTCTTGTATAGGCCACTATAGCTGCCAGGTGTACTCTCAGCGAGGATGAGCTTACCTTTGCCTTCAGCAGGTGCGTGAGATACCTTAGCACCATTGATTCTCTTGTCATCTTCTTGTGTAGCTTCTTCTTGCTGCACCATTGTGTGAACCTCTTCCATCTCGCCACATAGCACCTTCGTGTGCTAGGTCTCCTTGCCTCTCGCAGGGTGCTCTCAGGTAACCTCAGGTGCGCGAAATCTATGTATTCAGAAGCCACGCTGCTAGGCGGAGGCGCTCTGGCTCTGGGTGTAGTACCTCCCCATTTTACATGGAGTGCAAGTCTTTCCTTATGCCGAATTTGTGAGGAGAGCCTTGTGCCATTTCCATTATCTGTGAGTACCAGGTCTATCTGGCCCACTGTGGTGCCACCAGGATCAGGGTCATATTGCTGGTTCTGCACTTGAGTACTCTGTATCAATGGTATCGGGGGAAACGCGTAAACAAATGTTTTTGACCAGTTTATCCATGGGGCATTCCCCAGGGATCCCTCTCCCGGTTGCCTGGATGCGAAGTTTTGTCATTTTGCATTCAGGCGTGTTGCAAATAGGTCTATTGCCGGTGTTCCCCACCTTCTGAATAGCCTTAGCGTCTCCTGTGAATTGAGCTCCCACTCGTGGCGCCACGACCAGACAACAGAACACTTGACCGCCCTCAAGAACGCCACCCGCAAACACCATCAACTGATCCGCTCCACCAAGAAAACAGCATTCAAAGAAAGACTGGACAACAACACCCACAACAGCAAGGAGCGTTTCAGCATTGTCAAAGAGCTCTCCAATCCCAGCGCCTGCAACACCGACATCACTCCCTCGCAAGACCTCTGTGACGCTCTCGCCTCGTTCTTCCACCGCAAGATCGCCAACATTCACAACAGCTTCGACGCACCTACCACCGAACCAACACCCCCAACCACCACCCTCTGTACCTGGACCAATGTCAACACCGAAGATACCACCCGCCTGATAAACACCATCCACTCCGGATCCCCCTTCGACCCCTGCCCTCACCACATCTTCAACGAAGCAGACTCCATAATCGCCTGCTGACTCCATCATCGCACCCCAACTCCGGATCATCATCAACAGCTCCTTCGCATCCGCCACCTTCCCGGAGAGCTGGAAACATGCCGAGCTGAGCGCCCCAAGAAGCCCACCGCGGACCCCACGGACCTGAAGAACTTCCGCCCCCATCTCGCTCCTCCCCTTTCCAGCCAAAGTTATCGAGAAGGCCGTCAGACAACTCTCCGCCTTCCTCGAGACCAACAGATCCCTCGACCCCTCACAGTCTGGCTTCCGAGCAAACCACAGCACCGAGACCGCCCTCATCGCAGCCACCGACGACATCAGGTCCCTGCTCGATAACGGAGAAACGGCTGCCCTCATCCTCCTGGACCTCTCAGCAGCCTTCGACACCGTCTGCCACCGCACACTGATACAACGCCTCAGCAACACAGGAATCCAGGGAGCGGCCCTGGAGTGGATCATCTCATTCCTCGCCCGAAGAACTTAGAGAGTCCCTCTCCCCCCATTTTGTTCCGCGGCCACCGAAGTCATCTACGGCGTCCCGCAAGGATCCTCACTCAGCCCTACCCTCTTCAACGTCTACATGAGCCCTCTCGCAGCCATCGCCCGCCGACACAACCTCAACATAATCTCCTACGCCGACGACACCCGGCTGATCCTCTCCCTCACCAACGACCCCGCCACTGCCACAGCCAACCTCCAGGAAGGAATGAGAGACGTCGCAGAATGGATGAAGATCAGCCATCTGAAACTGAACTCAGACAAAACGGAAGTCCTCATCCTCGGACCATCCCCCTCCGCGTGGGACGACTCCTGGTGGCCCCCGGCCCTGGGCAGCACAGCCAAACCAACGGACCACGCACGCAACCTGGGCTTCATCCTGGACTCCTCACTCACGATGACCAAGCAAGTGAACGCAGTCTCATAATCCTGCCTCAACACCCTGCGCATGCTCCGAAAGATCTTCCGATGGATCCCCACAGAAACTAGAAAGACGGTCATCCTGGCCCTTGTCACCAGCCGTCTGGACTACGGGAACACCCTCTACGCAGGAACCACAGCCAAACTCCAGAAGGGACTCCAGCACATTCAGAACGCCTCAGCATGACTCATCCTGGACATCCCTCGCCGCAGCCACATCTCCGCCCACCTAAAAGACCTGCACTGGCTCCCAGTCAACAAGAGGATCACGTTCAGACTCCTCACCCACGCACACAAGGCTCTCCACGACATGGGCCCGAAGTACCTAAACAGCCGCCTCTCCTACACACCCACCCGCCAGCTCCGATCCGCCAGCCTCGCCCTCGCCTCCGTCCCACAAATTCGGAAGTCCACCGTCGGAGGAAGATCCTTCTCCTACCTGGCAGCCAAGACATGGAACTCCATCCCCACTCACCTACGGCTGACCCTGGATCACCTCTCCTTCAGGAAACAACTCAAGACCTGGCTATTCGAGCAATAGCGACCCTCCCTCCCCTCAGCGCCTTGAGACCCTCACGGGTGAGTAGCGCGCTATACAAATTTGTGATTTGATTTGATATGATCTGTGAGAGTTTCAGCTATTGGCATTGTAAACGACAGTGCCTTTCATTTAGGTTTTAAAAACAAACAAAATGAAAAAGGCAGCCATTTACAATGCCAATAGCTCAAACTCACGTAAAAGCAAGACCTATTGGATTGCAGATGCTTGTTTTTTATGTGAAGGGTGTCTGTGTGTACAGATGTAAACCATTAGGAAGTTTATGCACTACAGCCAACCTACCACAGATGGTAAAACTAAAAAGTGCAACTCTAGAGAACTACGAGCTGAAAACAGATTTTTTACAGTTTGCATAGCATTTTGCGTTTGAAGCATACGCTGCAGTAGAGTACATGCTGTGCATATAGTGAAATCAGTGGCATGTCAGGAGGGAGATGTCTGGTACACAGTTTTGATCCCACATCGGCTTCACTACTCATCCTTGCGATCAGAACTATCCACACAAGTGCTTAGCAAATGTACCAACTGAAGACCAAATAGCCACTCTAGAGAGAACAGATAATGGATGCTGCCTAAACAAGCACTGGCAGAGCCAATAGAGCGTGTCTGTGGGAGGGCTAGTGGCTTTGGCAATGAGCACTAGCTGTGCTGGTAACCAGTGTGGCTGCTGTGAAGCATGACTAAAAGTTTGTGGAGTGAAAAGGGGTACAGAGGGGGGGGGAGAGGGGGGGGGGAGTACAGGGGGTGATGTGGGAGCGATTGGCATAGGGCTGATTGGCATGGGAAGCATGGATATGAATGGAGCAGACTGAGGTATATTGAGGTGGAGTATATTGCAATGCAGCACCTATCAACGTGGAACATGCAAATGGGATGCATTCTTGATAACCGTTTTAACTGCATGAAACAACCTGGTCAGTGATGCATCTTGCGGCAACCCCATTCTTCAGCCAGTGCAACACAGTCTCGATATCAGAATTTGTAATGGCAAACAGTGAAAACACAGCAGTGCGTTTACAGCTGCTGACTGAAAACACTGTCTGAAGCCCACTCACAGTGGTGCATCAATGGCTCAACTATTGCAAAATTAAAGGGGTTAGGAGGAAGAAAAAAAAAAAAAGCAACGTTGCCATAACATCCTGCTATATTAAGCAAATCATTTAATTGGCCAGCATAAAAAATGAACGTGCATAATTTAACTGGTACTCATGTAAAGCACCCAATACTTTCCAGGCAGGTCGAGTTTGCATTACACAAAAATCCAAATATAAAAAGATACCTCAATTTAGCGCAGGGTGAGCAGATTGACACTAATCAAGTTAAATCAATCTGTACTTCGTCCGTGCGCCACAAAAACACAAGAAAGTCGAGCAGTAAGGCACTTCTTGCAACTGCTGCTAAATTAGGAGGCAGCAAAAGAGTGATCAAGATGCAAACGAATCATAAAATATGGGCAGGCTTAAAGCCACTTTTTAGAGAGGAGTTCTTTCCCCTTTTTAGGGCTCGGCCTACGTCCCACGAAGTGGGGGTGGCATAAGAGTACTTTTCTACGGCTTCGAAAATCGTACCTACCGAATTCCAGAAAGCTCGTGGTTTTTGATGGTTTTTTTTGCCAGCTGCATGGCAATTGGCCCTCGCATGCGTGTGTTTTTACAAGAGAGCAGGCAATAGGCCATAAGCGTTAGAGTTGCTCCGCCTAGTGCATATTCTGTGCGGACGCGCGCAGCAGAAGGGCATATTTCTTCAATTACCAGCTGTCAGAGCCCGCGGTAATTGAAGACAGATGCTGGGCGCGCGTGCACCACTCTCCAGTTTGTTTTATTTAAGCTGTGTGTGCGCGCATGCTGGGTCCCGGCCAAATCTTGTTTGTGTAGTGGAAAGCTGAGCACGATGACTGAACAGCCACCCCCGTTGCACTCGCCCCAGGCCCCGCCTTGCCTTCGTAACATTATTTTCTTGTGCTGGAGTCTGTCATTTATTGCAGTATTTTACCCCTACTTGTACTTTGTAATCTTGGCAACCGCCACACATCCCCTTTTCCTCCTGTACTGCACCGATTACTACCTCTATATTTTCGCTGTCCACTCTTATCAATTTTCCCATGCGTCCTAGCATTCCTTTTGTAATTTGTTCGCTTGCAATGTTCCCATGTATCAGCTCTGCTCCTATTGTGAAGCACTCCGACGCCTTCCAGTCAAGTCCGCGCAATCTAAAACCTGTAGAAACCCATTCCGTATCCTAGCTCCCCCACGTTTGTTATTCCTGGGTCTGAGAAGTAATAATCTGAAAGCCACATACAGCTAAATTGGACAAACTGATAGTACTAGAAAACTCTTCCCTGTCCTAACTGCAAAATGAGTGTCAGAGCAGAGTGCGTGTAGAGTGAGTGCACTCACTTTGCACTTACTCTGCACCTGCAGAGTGAGTGCAAGTGCAGAATGACTGCAGCGTGAGAGTGAGTGCAAGTGCAGAATGACTGCAGCGTGAGAGTGAGTGCAAGTGCAGAGTGAGTGCAGCGTGAGAGTGAGTGCAGCGTGAGAGTGAGTGCAGCGTGAGAGTGAGTGCAGCGTGAGAGTGAGTGCAGCGTGAGAGTGAGTGCAGCGTGAGAGTGAGTGCAGCGTGAGAGTGAGTGCAGCGTGAGAGTGAGTGCAGCGTGAGAGTGACTGCAGCGTGAGAGTGAGTGCAGCGTGAGAGTGAGTGCAGCGTGAGAGTGAGTGCAGCGTGAGAGTGACTGCAGCGTGAGAGTGACTGCAGCGTGAGAGTGAGTGCAGCGTGAGAGTGACTGCAGCGTGAGAGTGACTGCAGCGTGAGAGTGACTGCAGCGTGAGAGTGACTGCAGCGTGAGAGTGACTGCAGCGTGAGAGTGACTGCAGCGTGAGAGTGACTGCAGCGTGAGAGTGACTGCAGCGTGAGAGTGACTGCAGCGTGAGCGTGACTGCAGGTGCAGAGTGAGTGCAGGTGCAGAGTGAGTGCAGGTGCAGAGTGAGTGCAGGTGCAGAGTGAGTGCAGGTGCAGAGTGAGTGCAGGTGCAGAGTGAGTGCAGGTGCAGAGTGAGTGCAGGTGCAGAGTGAGTGCAGGTGCAGAGTGAGTGCAGGTGCAGAGTGAGTGCAGGTGCAGAGTGAGTGCAGGTGCAGAGTGAGTGCAGGTGCAGAGTGAGTGCAGGTGCAGAGTGAGTGCAGGTACAGAGTGAGTGCAAAGTGAGTGCGAGTGCAAAGTGAGTGCGAGTGCAAAATGACTGCAGAGTGACTGCAGTCACGCTCACTCTGCAGTCACGCTCACGGTGCAGTGAGTGTGACTGCAGAGTGAGTGTGACTGCAGAGTGAGTGTGACTGCAGAGTGAGTGTGACTGCAGAGTGACAGTGACTGCAGTGTGACAGTGACTGCAGTGTGACAGTGACTGCAGTGTGACAGTGACTGCAGTGTGACAGTGACTGCAGTGTGTGAGTGTGCAAGGTAAACAGTGTGTGAGTGTGCAAGGTAAACAGTGTGTGAGTGAGCAGGGTGAACAGTGTGCGAGTGAGCAGGGTGAACAGTGTGTAAGTGTGCAGGGTGCACAGTGTGCGAGTGTGCAGGGTGCACAGTGTGCGAGTGTGCAGGGTGCACAGTGTGCGAGTGTGCAGGGTGCACAGTGTGCGAGTGTGCAGGGTGCACAGTGTGCGAGTGTGCAGGGTGCACAGTGTGCGAGTGTGCAGGGTGCACAGTGTGCGAGTGTGCAGGGTGAACAGTGTGAATGTGCAGGGAGAGCAGTGTATGAGTGTGTAGGGGGCACTGTTTGAGTGTGCAGGAGACGAACGCTCAAACTAAGTCCACCACACACATACATAAGACCGCACACAAAACACCACACCACACACACATACACCACACATACATACCACACTCCAGCCTCTCACCCCCACAGCCTCACAACCACACACACACAACCACACACACACACACATACAACCACACACACACAACCACACACACACACACAACCAGCCGTCAGTGCACGCTTTCATCAGGCGCAAACACCACCAGCAATCAATGTACGCTTTCATCAAGCACAAACACCACCAGGCATCAGTTCAGGCTTCCACCACGCACACAACACCAAATGTCAGTGCATGCTTTCAAACACACACACCACCAGCCATCAGTGCTCACTTTCACCAGTCACACACAACACCAGCTGTCAGTGCACCCTTTCACCAAGCACACACACCACCAGCCATCTGTGCTCGCTTTTAACAAGCACACACACCGCCAGCCATCAGTGCACAATTTCTACAGGCACACACTCCACCACCCATCAGTGCACACATCAATTGTTAACGCATGCACAATTAACTATTGTAGCAATCGCAATATGGTGTCCTTTACTTTTACTGCACTGTGGGGGCAGGATGCACACCTCGTATTCCTAACTTCTCAAACTGGTCTTATTATATCTGAAAGGTGCGTGCTGATTGAGTCAAGTGCCATGCCCTATTGGCACTGGAGTTATAAACATCACAGTAATGGAGCTTCATCTCGCCCCAAACAATCGCACAGTTGAATGTGCCAATTACGCAATTGTTTATTTGTTCACCATAATCACTGTTCATCCATGTACTCCATAGTATTCCAAACTTATTATAACTTGTTCCCCAACTTTAATTCGAGTCCACACGCTGAGTGTATATGCCATTTCCGATTTTTTACTGTTCAAAATATGTCTATCCGGACCTTTTGAATGAACAGGACTGCAGCATTAATCCATGTCAGGCAGCGCTTATTCCATAAAAATACCCAATGCATTTCGGGCTCAACGCCCTTCTTCGGGGGTCACTGTGGATGAATAATAAATAACCACAATCACAAATTGTGTTCATCACTTCGGTTTAACATTTCCCAATGCTAACCCAATTATAGATACATTGCGCGATACCAAAAACATTTGTCACTTTAAAAAGCTTTGCACAATAAATAAATGTGTTACGAAAACACCTAAATACCAAACAGCCTAACTCATACATTCCTCCCTGTTTTTATATTTTCCATACTTGTCACATTCCAATTTTTTTAAAATTGAAACCAACCCCTCGCCCTGTTCCATTCATGCTAATTTCTCATACAACCTTCCTACCTCCCTGCAACCTGACAGTATATCGATTGTGTTTCCCTTCCAACCTTTCCATATGCCCATCAATCTACAATCACCCTTTCCCAAATAGTGAGCAGTGTAAAGACTGCCGTAACTTGTCTGTTTACTTCCCCACCTCCGTTCTCAAAACCGCCATTGCTTGACATTTTCAACTCTCTCTATTCCCACCCTTTCGCCTTTGGTAAATTGTACACTGAACCATGCCCTTTCAATACACTCTACTTGACACGTACCTGCCATATGATGTTAAAAACCGTCTGTCCTTACTCAGTCTTCCATCCCATCAATCTCCCTCCCATAATCCCCCTCTTATTTAACCCCTGGTTCTACCGTCCCAATTAGGCTCTTTGATTCAAATCTCCCGCCCTCTCGGCGTCACACGTTAGATATTCTTCGTAAATAACTGCATTTCCCATAATTCAGTTCGACTCAGCTAAACCAACCGATGCAGGACACAGTAATGCAAAAAAGTATGAAACAATGGTAGATCACACAGTGCAAACACATAATGAATGCGAGTATATTAAATGTAATTTTCGTGATCGTTTAAAAGTAAATGACATTTAATATACTCACATTCATTATGTGTTTGCACTGTGTGATCTACCATGGTTTCATACTTTTTTGCATTACTGTGTGCTGCATCGGTTGGTTTAGCTGAGTCGAACTGAATTATGGGAAATGCAGTTATTTACGAAGAATATCTAACGTGTGACGCCGAGAGGGCGGGAGATCTGAATCAAAGAGCCTAATTGGGACTGTAGAACCAGGAGTTAAATAAGAGAGGGATTATGGGAGGGAGATTGATGGGATGGAAGACAGATTAAGGACGGACTGTTTTTAACATCATATGGCAGGTACGTGTCAAGTAGAGTGTATTGAAAGAGAGAGAGAGAGAGAGATTGAGAGATATTGGGAGAGAGAGAGTTTGAGAGAGAGAGAGAGAGTTGGAGAGAGAGAAAGAGTTGGAGAGAGAGAGAGAGTTGGAGAGAGAGAGAGAGAGTTGGAGAGTGAGAGAGTTGGAGTGTGAGAGAGTTGGAGTTGGAGAGAGAGAGTTGGAGAGTGAGAGAGTTGGAGAGTGAGAGAGTTGGAGAGTGAGAGAGTTGGAGAGTTGGAGTGTGAGAGAGTTGGAGTGTGAGAGAGTTGGAGTGTGAGAGAGTTGGAGAGTGAGAGAGTTGGAGTGTGAGAGAGTTGGAGTGTGAGAGAGTTGGAGCTGGAGAGAGAGAGAGAGAGATAGAGTTGGAGAGAGATAGAGTTGGAGAGAGAGAGAGTTGGAGAGAGAGAGAGTTGGAGAGAGAGAGTTGGAGAGAGAGAGAGTTGGAGAGAGAGAGAGTTGGAGAGAGAGAGAGTTGGAGAGAGAGAGAGTTGGAGAGAGAGAGAGAGAGAGAGAGAGAGAGAGAGGGGGGGAGAGAGAGAGAGTTAGAGAGAGAGAGAGAGTTGGAGAGAGAGAGAGAGAGAGAGAGAGAGAGAGAGAGAGAGAGAGTTGGAGAGAGAGAGAGAGGGAGAGAGAGAGAGAGGGAGAGAGAGAGAGGGAGAGTTGGAGAGAGAGGGAGAGAGAGTTGGAGAGAGAGAGAGAGTTGGAGAGAGTTGGAGAGAGAGTTGGAGAGAGAGAGTTGGAGAGAGAGAGAGAGTTGGAGAGAGAGAGAGAGAGAGAGTTGGAGAGAGAGCGAGAGAGAGTTGGAGAGAGAGAGAGAGAGAGTTGGAGAGAGAGAGAGAGAGGGAGAGAGAGAGTTGGAGAGAGAGAGAGAGAGAGAGAGAGAGAGAGAGGGAGAGAGAGAGTTGGAGAGAGAGAGAGAGAGAGTTGGAGAGAGAGAGAGAGAGGGAGAGAGAGAGTTGGAGAGAGAGAGAGAGTTGGAGAGAGAGAGTTGGAGAGAGAGAGAGTTGGAGAGAGAGGGAGAGAGAGAGAGAGAGAGAGAGAGAGAGAGAGAGAGAGAGAGAGAGAGAGAGAGAGAGAGAGAGAGAGAGAGTTGGAGAGAGAGAGGGAGAGAGAGAGTTGGAGAGAGAGAGAGTTGGAGAGTTGGAGGGAGAGAGATATTGAGAGAGAGAGTTGGAGAGAGAGAGGGAGAGAGAGAGGGAGAGAGAGAGAGAGTTGAAGAGAGAGAGAGAGAGGAGAGAGAGTGTGAGTTGGAGAGAGAGAGAGAGAGAGAGAAATCGAGAGAGAGAGTTGGAGAGAGCAATAGAATGATTACACCAGGATTCTTCATTTACACTGGAGCCAGCAAATCGCAGGAAAGGATCGATGATCACCAAAATCATTAATCCATCTCGAGTAGCTAAGCTGCATGTAATATCTCCAAAGCCTTACCCACTGCCCATTTGCACTTATTGGCCACTAATTTCTTTATAATATGCAGTAAATAAACTCTAAGGGCTGGACCGTGAACAGACGGATGAAATGAAAGTCAGGTAAACATCACTATTCAAACAATATGCTAAATGTTAGGACTCAATTATTTCAAAGTAAGAATACAAGGGCATGGTTATTTCCAAGATAACTACATCATCCCAAAATCCTGCATTTGAACCGAGAAACTATCTCACTGTAAAGATCAATCTATAGTTTACACCCCACAGATATGGAACAACCAAACCAGCACATTACTTTCTACATCCAGGTAACCTAAGAAGGGCTGAGCTATTTTAGCCTGTGTATTATATAGTAAAGCCAATTCATATCATGTCACTAATCCATCTGGCCCACACTAATACCATATCCCTCAGCGGCTGACGGCCAAATATAGTTTGATTCAAAACTTACACTCACATAAGAAATTTACTTAAGGTATTTTCCATCACCCAGCACTATACCATCCAATAAACCAGTTATACCAAACTGAACAGGCACAGAATAACTGAAGTGCTCTGTCGCATACTGCTGGTCAGCTGAAGGACTAATCTAGTGTACCACTAACTTGTTACACACAATTATCACTTATTTACAGCTCACAAAGAGATGGGATGTTAGTAACAAAGCCAATTCCACCAGATCATCCGAGCCTTCACCTTTCTCTCCAACTATGCCTGCTCGAGACCAAAAACGTAACATATCAGGTTGGAAAATCCAGTGCAACCAGCCATGTAGACTATTATAAGAAATACTGTTTAACCCGTTGTATGCGTCTGACGGGTTACAGCCGTCCGACGTCACGGCGGGCATGTGAGCCAGCGGGGGAATTCCAGCTGCGCCCAAAGGGTTAATGACCTCCAGGGACTTCGAGCTGCCCGCCTACTGAAGCCATTAACAGGGACTCATACCTCTTCATCCACCAGACTTCTAGGCACGGTTTCCAGTAACACAATAACCACTCAGAGTTCATCACACACAACATGGAAACACTTCCGACCGAGGATTAAAAAACAAAACACACTTCCTATCTTACAACCTACATGGTGCAGTTTGTGGTCTAACGGTAGACGCTTCAGGGCCCCACGTAGGAGTAGTCATTTTTTTTAATTGCGGCTCAATCACAACCAATTCTGAACCCTAATTTGAAGTCAGAGAAAAGATGTTTATTGACAAAGTGAGTCAGTTGTGAACAGAGATGAACGGTTCTGGCAAGGAGAAACTATGGGGGAATTAAGATCACCATGTTCTGGAGCCGGTTTCTTTAAAAGAGCATGTACATGAATCAGATTTAATTCTAGTTTATTTATTGTACCTGGTTTGCTCAGTCAATCCAAACAGGCTTTTCCTATAATTTTTAGGTCGAGCATTGGCAGCGGATGCGCTGCTCTGCAAAAAGCCCATATTTGTCATTGGCTTGTGTCATTGCCCTTCTTAAAATCCTGGCTTCTGATTCATAAACAGGCTGGTTACTCCCTCCTTCGCCTTGTCTTCATTTGTAACCTTCTACAAGGACTGCTGGCCCTTTAACTTCGGTTGTAAGCATTTTTTATTCAATGAGTTTCTCTTACTGCAGGCACATGCTTTCTTGCAACATACAGTGCGACATGCGTGCTTTCACTTTCCTAGCAGCCCGGGAAAATGGCATCTGCTGCTTTGAAAAGGTCTCCAATTTACAATTTAAACTATTGACATTGTAAATGACCATGCCGTTTTTTATGTGTTAATTAGCAAAACAGATAAATAAAAGGCATTGTCATTTACAATGGCAATAGCTTAAACTGTCGCTGATGCGAGACCTATTGCATTGCAAATGCTAGTTCCGGATGTCTCTCAGGCAGTTCTACTAGTGTTGGTTCTTTTCTAAATAGAAGAAGCAAAGCATTGATATTTGCAGTCTTTGGGCTTAAATATGCATACTGGTGCGGTCTCGGAAGTGAGAAATTAGTTGGAGTCAAATAAACTATTGTCTCTGCTTCCGGTGTCGGAGCTCAGACAAGCAGCATTGATGGCAGCAGAATTGGAAGCTCCACTGTGCACAAGGAAGGGGCATGCCGCTGGTACCCCCAAATGGAGGCTACCTCAAGTCCTTGGGAAGCGCCAAAGGAATCTGGTGAGGCACCAAAAATGGTGTACAATGCCTGTTTCACCTCTCTAAGCTGTTGTGGCATCAACGTGGACCCAGGAGGGTCAGGTACATCGGGATCAATGTCCAAATCTGTACTGATGTGGGGAAGCGACTCCGTTGTCTAGAGGTGCCCAGGGGGCAGCGCAACTCTGAATGGTGGGACAACAAACACCCACACTTGGACTGCTTGTTTTTTTCACTTCCTTGCCCTACCTGAACTCAATGCCTTCAATGACGACCTGTCTCGAGAGCGGCCTCCGGGGTGCGTTCTCAACCGGGACCACTTTTTCAACTTCTTGCAGAGTTCAGCAACAGCGAGTTTCATTCTGCCGTCACGGATGACTTTGCGATGTATTTTCACACGGTGCTCGCATGACGTAGACTCATGTCTGGATCAGACACCCCACAGGCAGATGTCATGGCTGTTGGCCACCAACATTTGCTGGTGACAATCCCGACACGCTTTAAACTATTTTAGGAGGACACATGTCTGCACACTTAGAGACTTGAGGGGGAAACTTTGTCACAAGACAGAATTAGAGAATCTCTGGATCAGTGCCAGAAGGCGCAGAAAGAAAGTAACGGATGTCAGCTTGCAGAGGTGGAGAATGCAAAGGGCAACTCACCTCTAGTTGCGAAGACCTCTACACCAATTACAGTATCTGGACAAATCCATTTGACAGTCTGACTCCCAATGGAATGATCCAGAAATCAATGAACTCCTAAGATATAAAGTCTAGGAGCTTCTTACCTGTGTTCACAGAGTTGCCCATATTGATGAGCCCAAGAGTAGAGCCCTGTGAATAACAGTAGCTCGAATGTATTTATGACCAAGATGACAGCTGAGGCAGAAAAAAAAGTTCAGTTCTATAGTTGCCACAGTTCAGTATTCGATTTCTGATCACTCTTAAGGTTTTAGCAGTCATTTAAAATTAGTAAACTAATCTGGATGGACTGTGGGAGAGGCTCTAGAAGGTTTGGGAAAGATGGGGCTTTGCCTAGAGCTACATTTGAGACCTCAGGGGCTGCAGCAGTAAACCAACTACACTTGGTAGAGGAGACTCAATGCTTACCAACACACACAAAGCCAACCAGACCCTGGACAATGCTACACCAGTATATGCTGTGCTTGAGGCCATCTCTACTACTCTCTTAGACCAAGAACAAAGGATAAAAAATGCAGGCTGTAGAATGTTAAAGAAAAAGAATAGGAGCTAACTTTGATAGAAATGACGTAGGTTTCAAACTGTCTGGTAACCATGAAATTTCTTGAACACTTAAAAAGGCACATACCTTTGCCACGGTCAGACGATATGGTCAAATCAGGACTCGAAGAATCCAAAAAACGGTACTAGTCCTTGAAAAATCTCCTCGACCTAACTCTAACCTACTTGACCTCCGTCTCTGAAAGTGAAGCAAATGTGACAAGATAACAAGATTTAAAAGCATCTATATTGCTCATTACCTTTGTGAGCAAAAAAAGTCTTTAAATCTTGTTATCTTGTCACATTTGCTCCGTTTTCACAGACAGAGGACAAAAATTTGTGTGTCTTCCTACTCGCCAGAAAGGGCGAGTAGGATCTAAAAGCAGCTCAACCTTGTTAAATTTAGCTCACATATGCGAGCGGTCGAGTGGATTTTTCGAGCCCTGCAAATAAATAAAATTACTACTTAAAAACCTAGCTATTATCCACAAAAAAGGAAGATCTAAAGCGGGTTCAGAAAAAGTGAAACATTCCATTCACTGGCCTACAGCTGGCCACGGTGACATCAAACACAAGTAAAGCTTCCTCAGACTCTGCAGTCAGGCCAAGCGAAAATCCAAGTGAATACTGTAGCTTAGCATTACTACTAGGACAACTACAGAAAGGCCTAGGAAATGGGCTGCCCTTAAATGTCAATGACAAAACCATTTCCAGGAAATGCGGCCCGATAAGAAAGCAAAGCCTTCAACCTCATCTGCAACAAGAAAAACAAGCACCGGCATAGCCAATAGGTCTTGCCTTTGAGACCTTGTAAGTATTTAGCCATGTAGCACATCGTGGGTGCTACAACATCTACTGAGCCACTGGTGAATGGAGGAGCAGAGCCACCAATCAAGCCAGGCGGGGCTTTTACAGGCCACAAGAGAGTGAAGCTGCTGCGGGGGTCAAGTACTACAATATAGAAAGGCAGCTGCAACATACAGTGCACTTGTAATAGTAACAGACGTAATGTTGAAACGAGTGTGCCTGCCCACATGTTACAAGAATCAGAGAGAAGGGTAAATGTTTAATTGCAGGAATGCGCACATACAAACACAACCAGACACATTGGCTTCCTGCAGTGGGGTGAAGCACAGTTCATGCACAAAGGGGTTACAGACTGGGGGCACCAGCTTCTGGTCAATGTGACCACACAGGCCCAACCAGCACCTCGGATCCAGCTCAGCCTCATGACAGACGAAGGCGAGGAGAATCCTCGAACTGGCTGTTCAATAAAAAATTTTAAAAAAACAGGAGGAACTAAAAGCAAAATAGGGACAAAATGAAAGTAAAAACGGTAGTCTACCGTGCTAATCACTGAACAAACAAGCAGAAAGGTACTGCTGGCTCGTTGACCGGAAGGACAACAGCCTGTGAGAGGGCACATCCGGATATCAATTCAAACAAGAATGCATTTGCAGTTTAATTTCAGCTTCCTACTTGTTACAACATAGAACCTTTTAAACCAGCGTCAATACGAAGCCCTCATTTTAAGCACGGAGGCAGTGAATGTATTCAAGACGACCACAGGATTACTTTACGACATCGAAGACACTTTTGCCCATACCTGGCCTTTGATAAACAAAGTATTTTGGGAGTTGCAATCTTAACAAGAGGTGGCTGGGTGGCATGGACAGGCAAACACAAATAAGCAAACACCGCAAATGTTGTCTTTTTCTTTAATTTTTCTATTCAAAAGTGTAGCTTCGGGAATAAAAGGTGCAAAATAAATAAAGCCAGACAGTGTGGTAGCAAAGTGGCAAGACTGTTTTTATTCACACCCAAACACAACTGCGCCACTTTACAGAGTTTGCAAGTGAAGCGCTACTTTTGTTTTCTCGTCTTTCTTTGAACAGCATCGTTTTCCCCGGGGCAGGGAACTAGGGCACCAACAGTGGAGGTACTGTAACGTGGATTGGAAAACAAAATGTGTAATGTGGCTCGGTATTCAGAAATGTGGTCTTTTCACCATACTGCTAACGTTTTGTAAGGATATAAGCAATGGACTTTGAAATGGGCCCATTCCGGTTCCTTGAAGTCATGTTCTTAACTTTTCAGGCAAAAGCACTCAATGATTTCTGAATAGTGAGTGTAAAAGCTTTTAAGTAACCATGTTGTTCCTGCTTACATTTCAGATGCGTTACTTAATTTTGCATTCCCTAAGAGTGTTTCCTTTTTCCACGATTGGCACCATATTGCTCTTGTCTAGTGTTGAATTTGAATTGAGCCTTCTCAAGGTGTTTATAGTGGGCACAATTGGGTTGTAGTTGAAGGCAGTGCGAGTTTCTCTCAGTGGGGCAGTATGGTGTTTAGTGGGGGAGAGGATATGACACCATGGTCAGAGCGGTCACATTTGGAACTGGGGAACCTGGTTCTAAAGGATGATTATTGCAAGATGTCGGTCCTGTCAGCACAACCTATCAAAGTGAGTCAGTACATGTGACATAAGAGGAGGGTGTGTGACTGCAACCAGGGAGCGAAAGAGGGCTGTGTGACTGCACCCAAGTAGCTAAGGGGTGGATGTGTGACTGCACCCAAGGAGGGAAGGGGGGCTGTGTGACTGCACCCAAGGAGGGAAGGGGGGCTGTGTGACTGCACCCAAGGAGCGAAGGGGGGCTGTGTGACTGCACCCAAGGAGCGAAGGGGGGCTGTGTGACTGCACCCAAGGAGCGAAGGGGGGCTGTGTGACTGCACCCAAGGAGCGAAGGGGGGCTGTGTGACTGCACCCAAGGAGCGAAGGGGGGCTGTGTGACTGCACCCAAGGAGCGAAGGGGGGGGGGGGGGGGGCCTGTGTGACTGCACCCAAGGAGCGAAGGGGTGGGGGGCTTTGTGACTGCACCCAAGGAGCGAAGGGGGGGGGCTGTGTGACTGCACCCAAGGAGCGAAGGAGGGGGGCTGTGTGACTGCACCCAAGGAGCGAAGGAGGGGGGCTGTGTGACTGCACCCAAGGAGCGAAGGAGGGGCTGTGTGACTGCACCCAAGGAGCGAAGGAGGGGCTGTGTGACTGCACCCAAGGAGCGAAGGGGGGGGGGGCTGTGTGACTGCACCCAAGGAGCGAAGGGGGGGGGCTGTGTGACTGCACCCAAGGAGCGAAGGGGGGGGGCTGTGTGACTGCACCCAAGGAGCGAAGGGGGGGGGGCTGTGTGACTGCACCCAAGGAGCGAAGGGGGGGGCTGTGTGACTGCACCCAAGGAGCGATGGGGGGGGGGGCTGTGTGACTGCACCCAAGGAGCGAAGGGGGGGGGCAGTGTGACTGCACCCAAGGAGCGAAGGGGGGGGGGGGCTGTGTGACTGCACCCGAGGAGCGAAGGGGGAGGGGGGCTGTGTGACTGCACCCGAGGAGCGAAGGGGGGGGGGGCTGTGTGACTGCACCCAAGGAGCGAAGGGGGGGGGGGCTTTGTGACTGCACCCAAGGAGCGAAGGGGGGGGGGCTTTGTGACTGCACCCAAGGAGCGAAGGGAGGGGGCTGTGTGACTGCACCCAAGGAGCGAGGGGGGGGGCTGTGTGACTGCACCCAAGGAGCGAAGGGGGGGACTGTGTGACTGCACCCAAGGAGCGAAGGGGGGGGGGACTGTGTGACTGCACCCAAGGAGCGAAGGGGGGGGGGGGCTGTGTGACTGCACCCAAGGAGCGAAGGGGGGGGGGGCTGTGTGACTGCACCCAAGGAGCGAAGGGGGGGGGGCTGTGTGACTGCACCCAAGGAGCGAAGGGGGGGGGGCTGTGTGACTGCACCCAAGGAGCGAAGGGGGGGGGGCTGTGTGACTGCACCCAAGGAGCGAAGGGGGGGGGGCTGTGTGAGTGCACCCAAGGAGCGAAGGGGGGGCTGTGTGACTGCACCCAAGGAGCGAAGGGGGGGGGGCTGTGTGACTGCACCCAAGGAGCGAAGGGGGGCTGTGTGACTGCACCCAAGGAGCGAAGGGGGGCTGTGTGACTGCACCCAAGGAGCGAAGGGGGGCTGTGTGACTGCACCCAAGGAGCGAAGGGGGGCTGTGTGACTGCACCCAAGGAGCGAAGGGGAGGGCTGTGTGACTGCACCCAGGGAGCGAAGGGAGGGCTGTGTCACTGCACCCAGGGAGCGAAGGGAGGGCTGTGTCACTGCACCCAGGGAGCGAAGGGAGGGCTGTGTCACTGCACCCAGGGAGCGAAGGGAGGGCTGTGTCACTGAACCAATCACAAAGGAGGGACTAAGGGCTTTTTAGACAGGTCCAGCATACATGCCCTAACAATAATGAAGATACAAAAAGGTATGCTGTTCCTAATATCAAGACAAGGGAAAACTGGTTTCATGGGGTCATGAAGTGTGGGAGGATGAGGATTCCTCCTCTTGGAATATAGGGCCCTCACACACCAGACAAGGTGTCATGCATGCTTCATCATATGGGCTGCTCCTCGTCAGGGCTGGACTGCAATACCAGACGGGCTCCCTATGAGGGGTTCTTTGGCAGAGATCTCTTATTCGAAATGCCGTTTGGTGCCATGGGGGTGAGTGTAGATTAAAGTGTGGAGGTGCAAAGAAATACTTACTCAACTCGTGCCCAGGCTGTTCATGGTAGCGGCGAAGCGAGTTACTCACCGTATTTTACTGTCAACCCCTAGTAACATTGTTACTAGTTTGCTTAACACACCTTAATCACATTGTTTATGTGATATGCTCTAATTTTTGTTTCTTTTAATCCACAACCCAGACAGCACACAAGGAAATTCTTTGTTAGATACCTGCCGGGTATCGATGAAGTAGATAGAGAAACCAAACTAGGGTGAGTTCATCAATTCCTTCTGCAACTATGGTGGTGTTCCACCAGATGCGCTTGTGCAATCCTCAAGATAAAATGTTTGTGAGAGGCACTCACGTTACGTAAGTTTTAGTCATCACCGCTGTGATCTTGTCACACAGGGAACACAAGAGTTTTGTTTAGACTGCTACATCCGATTCCAATAACTTTTTATTCCTTCAATAGGTTGGTCATATGCTATCGGGTACTACACATAGCCTGTGTTAGGTTGGTTTGAAAGGGTGACTAGAACCATACAACCACCCACGTGTAGATAGATTTTATTTTATTAGGTCCGGGCGAATCGCCACCAGATTGTTTAACTACCAGCGAGAAACATGTTAACCACACAAAGCACCCTACCCGAGACATTATCTCAGACATGCGTCTTTGTTTCTTTTAATCAGGGTGGGAGACCCATTGATTAAAATAGTCTTTGCTGGTAATCCCTTACCGGTTTTAAAATTTCTTTCAGGTTATACACCTCCACACTTCCATCTACACTAATTAGGCCCCTCACACCTTAAGCACCAAACGGCATTCAGAATAGAAGATCTCCGCCAGTACCTTCTTGCACCAGTGGTGGGACTGTCCTGCCCTTCAACAGTATTGGAGTAGGGTTTTGTCCACCATGTCCCGAATATGTCATAAATCTATACAGACCTGTCTTCGACTTGGTTTATTGAACATTTGGGATGCCACTGATCTGTCCCGAACTGAATAAATGTGGGTATCGCTGGGTTGTATAGTGGAAAAGCGCAATATCACCAGAACATGGAAAGGGGAAGTGGAGCCCCAGCACACTGATTGGGCGGCTGACATGGACTAGTGCATGCAGGTCGAGAGAGTGGTGTATGAGAGCAGGGGATGCACAGGCAAATAGACTAAAATATGGGGCCTCTAGAACGAAAGTAGAGGTTTTCTGTGTACCCTCTTAGGTGATGCTTCCCCATTCAATGTCGACACGGAGACACTTTAAGCTGTGCAAATATGTGAACTAAATTCATTCAGGTGACGTCCATTAACCAATATATTGATTGTATGTGATATTTTGTTCATACCACGCAACTTTTACCATCTTGACAACTGCTCCTTGATTGTGTTTTCTTTTTTATAGTGAGGTTCGTTGTTTCTTTCAATTAAACACATTAAAAAAAAGATCTCTGCCAAAGAGCCCCTCATAGGGAGCCCGTCAGGTATTGCGGCGCCCACTTGACTAGGAGCAGCCCATATGATTAAGCATGACACCTTGCAGGGTGTGGGAGGGCACTATATTCCAGGAGGAGGAATCCTCATCCTCCTACACTTCATGACCACATAAAACCAGTTTTCCCTTGTCTTGATATTAGGAACAGCATACCTTTTTGTATCTTCATTATTGTTAGGGCATGTATGCTGGACCTGTCTAAAAAGCCCTTAGTCCCTCCTTTGTGATTGGTTGAGTCACACAGCCCCCGTCGCTCCGTTTTCCCAGTTATCTCTTGTCTCGATATTAGGGACAGCATACCTTTTGTATCTTCAGCTGTGTGACAAACTAGACAGAGAAAGGGGCACATGCATTAAATCAGAGAGTGAAGGGAGCTGTGTGACTGAAACCATGGAGTAGTAACAGTGGCGCCCCAGCAGGGGTGCACACACAGTCGCTAGAACATTCCAGGGATAAATAAGGCCCTCTCCCATGAGGTTAGCAGATTGGAGCTGTGCTTCCATAGAGTTGCAGAAACTTTAAACATGCCTATTTCAAAGTGGAATATTCTTCTAACTCAGGTTCCTTGATTTAGGGCTCAAAAGGCATGATTACGGGTAAAATAATTCCGCAAATTTTTCATCTTTAAAATGCAAAATTTCAATTTTTGTGCCGCTAAATTTGCAATTCTATGCTATAATATCCTGTGGGGGGGGGGGGGTCTGTCTTTTAGATCAATGCTCAGGCGTAATCATGCAATTTACAAGAAGTCATGGTGGGTGAATGGTTTACCCTGCCATAGATTTATACAAAGCTCAGTTCTAAACTCACTATAAGGTGCTCAAATCTAAGGCTATGAAAAGTTTCAAAGATATCCACATGGGAGAATGGTTTTTAAAACAGCTCTTAAATATGCCTCCAAGCACACGCACTAACCCATGGATGTTTGAGCAAGTCTTGATTAGAGTCTCAGCCTTAGTCAAAATCAGACCACCGATACACTCAAGAAGAGTTTGTGGAACACCAGAAATAAACCTTTATGGAGTATTGGGTCATAAAGGGAGCAGGAGCCTGTAGTTCAAACATATTCAGGACACAGTGGGTGAAAGAGGCATTCCTGAGTTATGGCCTATCCAGATCCTATTTCCACTAGCACGAAAGTCAAAGTAAGAAAATAAGTAAGTTATGGGTACAAGATGCGCTGAATAGAAAAATATGTGAAGGTTTATTAACCCATGCATTTCTTTTTTTTTTTGTTCACAAAAGTTTTTTATTGAGAGAGATTGGTAATGATATGAACAGTACATATAAGAGCCGATAAAGTCTGTGGTACAAGTACATGAGAAAGCGATGAAGTAACATAATATGAAGTAACATAACATGTGAGGGGGAGAAAGTAAATAAAGAAAAGTGACAATTAAGGATCATATCCGTACAACACGAAAGGCTTATGTCAGCAGTCAGTTAGATCAGCCATACAGCACAGTAGGGTATAACACGTCCATCAATTAACACATTGAGAAGTTGATTGCGAAATCAGAGTTTAGATGTCTCACGGGGGTTTGAAGAGATCAAAGTGAGCGTCAAGTGAGGCCCATATTTTCCTATGTTGGGGTCGCCAGGGGTTAGAAGCAAGGGCAATGGTATCGGCACCCCTGAGATTAAAAACCCAGTTGAGCCAATGGGGGAAGGAGGCTTTGGCTGTGTTTTTTCCAGTTGGTCGTTATGATTTTAACCGCCGCTGTCAGTAGAAGATCAAGTAGGGCTTTGTCATTTTCATTTAAAGTGACAGCTTTGGAAGAACCCATAACTAGAGTAATAATAATAATAATAATTCTTTATTCGGTTTTTAACAATGCAAAACCATAAAAGTTATCACAATGTACATACGTATTTATATAAAAAACAAATTATTACTTTTAAAAACAATAATATGACTGGAATCCTGTGCCTTTCTTGGGCGGAGTATAAGATAATAGGTCTCATCTGATTTTCTTTTTTTTTTTTTAGAGGTTATTCCTATGTCTCATAATGCACTTTAAGAAGTTAAGTACATGATAGCAGGTACGTTCAGAGTCCAACATCTGTAATGCTAACATGGCTGGGCGACACTGTCTGTAACCACAGCCTTTTAGTAAAGGAAATAGCCAGATTTTTCTATGGGTGTGAAAATATTTGCAAAACAAAATTGTATGGATACATGACTGGTGAGACAAATCGTCCATGGGCAGAGGACCAGGTTTGAGTCCCAAGTGTTCTTTTCTGGAAAAGCCACTAGTCTGTGGAAAAGATTCAATCTGAACCTTGTCAGGAGCATCTTATCATATGTTGTGAGTTCTAATGTCAGATAAAGCTGGATTTTCGGGGTATGCTGTATCATGTTTGCATGGAGCACAGATTTTTTGGTCGATAGCAAAGTCAGCCTCAGTGACTCTAGATGACTCGGCGCTATTTGTTTCAGGTCTTTCTTAGATATTTCAGTTAATTTTTCCGGGGTGGAATAATACTTTTGTAGGCCCAGGTCGGAAAAAAAGTGTCTGATGTAGGAAAGCCATGCTATTTTATGTGCACAATCCAGTGCCATGGTGTCCTGTAAGATGTTTTTAGTCAGCAGATTTTTGTCCGACAGCCAGATGCGTCTCCAGAGTAACAGTGGCTGGATCTTTATCAGGTCTTCTATATATGGGATTCCCAGTTCCATATGAGAAGCATAGATGGAGGAGCCTTTTGATGTGGTTAGGAGGAATCTCGTAAAAGTATTTTCTTCTATTTGCAATGAACCAATGGCTGTGTGTCCCCAAATCCCTGCCCCGTAAAGGGCGATGGCTTGGCATTTTGCAGCATAAATCTTTAGCAGTTCGGCTGATGGTCTCTTTCCAAGTCTCTTTGAGAAGTTCATCAGTGCTACAATTGCTCTTTTGAAAAGATGTCTCCTGGCTTCGACAGCAGCCTTCCAGTTTAGGCTTTCATCAATCATGATGCCCAAATAAGGGTACTGTGAGGTCCTTTCAATTTTTTGATCTTTTAGGTAGATGGTCTTTGTGGCTTTTCATTGTCCACCCGCTACCATGACAAATGTTTTTTTTACGTTTATATGTAGATCTAGGGCACCCATAAAATCGGCGTACTTGGATAGAGATTTCTGGAGCTCGATAGGGGTACGTGCTAAAATAACTGCGTCATCCGCATAGAGCAGTGCAGGGATCAGGCGATGTTTCAGTCTGGGTAGGTCCTGCCCCCACCTCAGCATCGTCTCCTCCAGTCCGTTAGTATACAGGGAGAAGAGGAAGGGGGCTAGGACACATCCCTGCCTTACTCCTCGCTCTACTCTGAATGATGCAGTCAGCTCTCCTTTTGTTCCGTAGCGTACCCTTGCAGAGGCTTCACCGTAAAGCTCCCTTAGGAAATCCAGGAGGGGAGGGTCCACCCCTATTGTTCCTAACAGGGTCCAAAGCTTCGCATGAGCCAAGCAATCAAACGCGGAGGACAAATCCACGTACACCATGTACATTGTCCCAGGCTTTGCGTGGATGTATTTAGAGACTATCATGCTTAAGTTAAGGGCCTGTTCCACAGTTCCGAACCCTTCCCTAAATCCAAATTGCAGGTCCGAAAGAATGTTTTTATCTTTTGCCCATTGCTGGAGTTTTTCTAGGACTACTCTGCCAACTACCTTGCCCAGAGAGTCTAACAGTGAGATAGGGCAATAACATTTCGCATCTTGGCGATCCCCTTTTTAGGTCTCGCCTAGACGAAAGCAAAAGCGAAGCTTTTGCTGTCTATGCGAGACAACTTATGTTGCCACTTTTCTGGGAATGGTGTGGACACCAGACTGTTACGAGCTTTTTCTGCTGTAGTCAGGCTGTCACGAGCTTTTCCTTTGGAGATTTGACCCCGTGAGCGCGCCTTGACTGCATCTAATGGGCCGTGCGCTTCCTTTAGTCAGTTTCACTTTGTTTCATTTCACTTTGAAAGTGCAGGCGTCAATGTGTCTGGTAGTTGTTCATGTGGAGTGCCTTCTGACCTCGTGAGCGCGCCTTGTCTGCATCTAATGTGTGTGGCTTTTTTTTTAACGTGGGCCGGGCGTTTCCTTCAGTCCCTACGTTTATACAGTGAGAAAAAAAACGGCGTGGTTTAGGGATTCAAAGCCCCTGCTTCCAATGACCATCATAAATCTGCCAGTTCACCTAACACGCTCGGAGAATCTGCAAAGCGCTTCCCAGCCGCCGTCCTGCTTCCCCCACCTCACCAAAACCCCCACCCCTTACACTCGAGCATATTGGCGACAAACGGGACATTTGGTGTGCATTTGTCTTGTTTTTAACATGGGCCGGGCGTTTGCTTCAGTCAGGAGAGCACCTACACACATACAGAACTCCCCACCCCCCCCCGCCGACGCCGCATACATAGATGCATAGATGGGCCCCCGCCCCCCCCCCCCCCCACAGCCGCCGCATACATAGAAGGTCCCCCGCCGCCGCCTACATAGAAGCCCCCCACCCCACCTCCCCCGCCGCCGCATACATAGAAGAGGGCCCCTGGCCGCCGCGCATACATAGAAGCGCCGCCCGCCGCCGCCGTATACATATACGTGCCCCCCCCAGCCGCTGCATACATACAAGTGCCCCCCCCAGCCGCCGCATTCATGCAAGTGCCCCCCCCCCAGCCGCCGCATACATGCAAGCGCCCCCCCACTTACCGTCATTTTAAAGTCTTGCAGCGTCCGCGGGGCTCTCCCTCGGGCATGAGCCCCACATCACCAGCACTGCTTCTCCTTGGGCGCATGCGCAGGCTTCCGAAGACGGAAGTCCTGCCCCAAGGAAGGTTTCGCTTTCGCTGTCGGAGCTTACATGCTGCTGCATTCGCGCATTTGTGGACAATTTCCTCTGCTATGTTGGCAACCGTCTACACCTTAAATATAGCTCTCGTCTCATTGCCAGTCCTTCTCTCTCAGTCGTGAGCTATATCATTGGCACATTGTCGGCATTACATTCACAGACTGCTTGTCACTTCTGAAGGTAAGAGCTTCGTGCACTTCGATTCTAACTTGATATCACTCTGCCTTTCCGTCATGATAGCACGTCACATCAACACATAAATGTATTTGTGTCTTTGGTTTCAGGCTTATCAAGGCCTCCTGTGTACTTTTTTACCCTCTTTCAACACCAGGTTGGGTATGTCACGCTGTTACTTACCCGGTATGTTCCACTTTGACCGGCTAGATACTGCCCTTATTTGAGTACTGCGTTGGCGCAGCTGTCGGAGATAGTTTTCTTTGTCTAATTACAGCACGCACTGTTACTGATTTTGACAATCTTGTACCTCCTTTGGACTCATTTGCACAAAATCCTAATTTTAACTGGAGTACGCAACCATTGCTGTGTGCGCTCTGCAGAGAGGCCAAGGATTGGATGGCCTTGTGTTATGAATCCTGGTTGCCATGGAGACTGGCTGATGTGGGCCTGGCCGTGCGGGGAGCAGCTGCTGGTCTGTGACACATAGACACACACGGAGGGCACGGGACACGCTACATGTGTGCATTGTGTGTCGGTAGGGGTGGCTGCTGCTTTGCGCTTCTGAGGCATCCTGGGAGGCCGCGGCAAGCGGTACAGCAGAGTATGGGAGGGTGACAGCACTGCACCCCAGGGGCTGGTTACAGACTGCGGCTGGAGCTATAGACGTTTCGGATGTCCGGGTTCCGGCCAAGTGGTGAGGTTTGAGGCAGATAGGGAAGTGCGCGCGGGTGGGTGCTGCCTGAACAAATGTGAGGTTGGTGGGTGGGTGGGGTGCTGGGCGTAGGGCGCAAAGGATCGATGGGCTCTGTGTCTGGGCATTCAGCATGGTCTGCGGATGGTGTCCGCGTGGTTGAGGTCTGTACACTGTGTATGAGTGCTCTTGGTGGAGTGTAACTTGAGGTGTTGTGACTAAGGTTCTGGGGGTACATGAATGCTGATTGGTAAGTGGGGCGTGCAGCACATGTACTTTGTGGTAGACGGTGTTTAGACCACAGGGCTTGCTCGCAGTGCAGTGTGTATGAGGAGAAGCAATGCAGGCGCTGACAGCAGTGTGTTGGGTGGCCAGGCAGTGCCGTGGTCCGCATGGTGTGCATTGGCAGCTGATACTTCTGATGATACTTTCGGTGTAAGCGGGGTGAGAATAGCTTTACTCGGACAGAGCTTGGTGTGCAGGACGGAGGTGAGAGGCAGAGCGTGTAGTGTGAAGCTGGGCTTGTGTGGTGTTGCTGCAAGCATTCCTGGCTGTGCGGGTTTTAACCCTGATCGTTTTAACACCTTCCCGTAATCCAAAACCTTTCTATGATAGATTCACAGAGCTCAAAAGGTTGCTGCCAGAGCAATCACTGGCCTTAGATAAGGCGATTGTTCCCACAAGCCTTTAAATCTGTACTCTAGTTACAAGAGGCAGATTATATCCATTTTAAAGTAGTCTACCTCACCTACAAATAATTTGAACACCTTGCCCCATCTTACCTTGCTTAAAGGTTTCAGCCATATGCGCCAACACATGGAATTTGATGCAAAAATGAAACACTACCACTGGTACCCAAATCCCGCTTTAATTCATGCAGCAAACACATCTCCTTCATTCAGGGCCCTCTAGTTTGGAATGCACTCCGATCTGAGGCTTGGCTCTCACTCTCATGCTCTTCGGTCAGGAATGAGCAGAAGGCTAGTCTGTGTGACTAGGTAGGTATGTAAGACCAGCAGCAAGAGACTCATCAAGATAGTGGGCACTTTATTACTGATGTCAGTCCGTAAAATAATTTCCTAACAAAGGCTTATCCAGGTAAGCAAGCATTCATGCCTGTAATGCAATCAAATGGCAATATTGGTAAATTACGAGCAAAATATTTAAGAGCTATATAAATGTCTCGCATTTGCAAGAGATTAAGCTGTTGGCATTGTAAATGACAATGCCATTTATTTATCTGTTTTCAAAACCAACACATAAATAAAAATGTTGTCATTTACAATGCCAATAGCTCTAACTTTTGCAAAGGCGAGACCGTTGCATTGTAAATGCTTGTTTAAAGATAGGAACCATGATAGAGCTTGACCATGACTCCAACAGTCCAAGTTTCGCCGCTGCAGTGCAAACTCGTGTGAGTATGGGGGCCCAGAGATCAGGAAGATGTTTGAATAAATCTACTGGGACCCCGTCGGGGCTGGGTGCTTTACCACTCTTACTCATCTGCAGTGCCATTTCGACGTCTTGAAGTTCAAAAAGTATCGGTATTGAGAATACTACCGGGGGAAGAGTATGATGGAATTCTTCTGTTAGAGATGTTAGTTCAAAAATTTTTGAAAAGTGGTTTACCCAGGTTTCCTCGTCGATAGCAACATCAATCTGGGGAGTGTTGGAATCCGATAGCAGGGGAAACTTCACTATTCGCCAAAAGGACTGACTGCCTTTCATGAGTGCGCTTTTATGCAGATCGTTCCACAAAGACAGTTTCAGCTCTTTTTTCCTTGTCTTTCTGGCATTGTTATACTCTCGCCTGAGGTGTTGTATCTCTAGCTGGTCTCTGCTCGATTTACCAAGCGCCTTTCTTAAGTTGGTTTGCGCCTTAGTGCAATCATGGTTGAACCAACCTGTAGTACTTGAATTATTTTGTTTAGGTATTCTGGTCAACAGTGTTTTTATTTGATCTAATATTAGCTTAAAATTTTCCAAAATTAAATTATCATCTGCTAGGGGATCTAAGCATGTCGTTATATTGTTGTAAGCAGTCTTTATTAGTGTGCTAGTCAGCTTGTTAGGGTCCACTTTTTCCCATTTTATAGTGTATCCGTTTCTTTTGCCCAGTTCAAGCCTGTTTTGGGATAAAGTGTTTGCTATTGCTGTCAGGTGAGATTCTGAGTGGTTCAGCTGTAAATTCAACCTGAGAGCAGAGTGGTCACTTAGGGTATTTTCCATAATTTTAAAGTCCCTACTTAGATGTTTCAGACCTTCTGTCAGGACTATATAATCGACTGTAGTCTCATTCCCTCTCACCCGGTAGGTGGGTTCTAGTAGATTCTTTGTTGGTTGTATTGGATTTATTATTGATAGTTCCAAGTCTAAGAGGAGGTTATTCATAGCTAGCCCCGTTCGTGAATGGAGGAAATGTACGAGGGGGTTCTCATATTCATCCACCATTCCACAGATCTGGTTTCCCGATGAAGGGCAGGGGTGTAGATTGAAGTCCCCTCCCATAATATATGAACGTTGCCCTTTTTTTCATGTAGGTGTCTGTGATGGGCAATTTTTTCTTGGATTGAGGAGAGGATGTTGAGTAAATTGTCATCCTCTAAATCATTATAAAGATTTATTAATATAATGGTATGTTTTTTCCCTATCGTAAGAGAAAGCAGTTGAAAGTTTGAAAAAGATTCTACCTCTAGTACCTTTAGGTCTGTTATTGTATTGGATATGTAGGTTACCAGACCTCCCCTGGGTCTGCCTGCACTACTTGGTAGGGCGGGGGAAAAGTAAGTCTTATATCCCACAAGATGTAGGGCCGTCGTGGCCCATGTTTCTTGTAGACATATAATTTTGCCTTCCTCCAGGAATTGGGCAGCAGAACCATCCTCTATTTTCGGTCGGAGGCCTGCGATGTTCGAGAAAATAACGGGGAGCCATAATGTATTCTTTAATGGGTCTGCCGTCTTAATTTCTGTTGGATCTGGGGCTGGGACCGGAATAGCCTGTGGGGGCTTTGGGGATTCGACTCGTGGTCAGTCGACCATTTCCAGGGTACTAAACCGATTCATGGTCGGTATGCCCGGCCAATTTTCCCAGTGTGGGGTCTCTATAGATAGGTCTATATGGTCGGTATCGCGGTCTGCCCCAATGTTCCCAATTTCTGCCTCTATTCTGTGGTCCCACGGTCTGCCACGGGCCCTCGTAGTGTTGGTAGTTCTGGTTTGCTGACCACCAAGAATTATCATGATCACTATCTCGATGAAATGTTTTAGACCCAGCGAAGTCTAGTTCCCATGGTTGTGGGACTGCTTTACGCCAGATATTATCAAATTCTTGGGAGTAGTTGTTATGATGTCTTTTTGGAAAAAAGAAGGAAAGGGATCTTGTGTCGATCCCGCCACTTGTATTGTGGTATTCCCAGGAACAAATGTACTAGACTACGCTTGGGTCCTCAAAAGGTGATCACTATACAATCTCCCTGTATACTTTTTTTCCTGTGTCCCACCCAAGGGGTCCTGCATACTGAAGTTATCCTGCTTGTCCAGGTTGGCGGAATGGGTCGATTTGTGTTCAACCAATGTTGTACCTTGTTTTTTAACGACCAATTTGGTTCCGCCCCCTCCCCCGTTAGTTCAGGTACCCCTGTCATCACTACCACGTATGGACATGCCTCAGGTGGCATGTTTAGAGGGAGCCTGCTATCAGTAGTCCCTCTCATACCTCCTTTATTTACTGGAGGATTTGTTTTTTTAATGGCAGGAGTTTTAGGGGCAGGTGTTTTTATAGCTGGCGTATTTAATGTGGGTGTTTTTGGTGCCATATTACTCTGAGGGGGGATTGTGAGGACTTTGGGGGTGGGTTTCGGTACTGTGGGAGCTTTTACTACTGTAGGAACCTTTACTGTGGGTTGTTGTTTAGGCGACGAGCAGGCTAGAGTTGTAACTTTCTTTTGTGGGAATAATGTGACAGAGTTATTTGTCCCCGTTTTTTGCGCTCCCTGTATAGGTTTTGGCTTGGGACAACTAGCAAGTTTTGTCAGTTGCGACTCAATGTTAGGCAGTCTAGTTTCTATTGGGCGAAAAAAGGAATCTAGCAGGGAAGCTATTTCCTTTATTAGCCTTGATGCTTCCTTTTCCTTGCCAGTTGTTAGAGAGGGGGGGGGATTCTGGGGTGATAGTGTCTGGGATGTTCTGTGGTGGATGATGAATCATTACAAAGTTATTTGCTGGGTCAGCATTTTGGTAAGATGGACCTACCAAGTTTGTGGTGTCGATCAGGTCTATGTGATCGCCCACTTCCTTGTTTACTGTATTATCTGCCTTTTCCCTATCTTTCCTTTTCTTGATGGCTCCCTCCCTCCTCCCTCTTGCTTGCCTTACTTCTTCCGGGGTGTGATTAGGGAAAATTTCGGGCGTTTTCTCTAGCTCGTCTTCTGAGAATGTTACAGAGAGTTGAGAGGCTGAAAGGTCTACAACATTTGGAAGACTAAGCCTATTGTTGCCCACTGTGGTTTGAGTTGGGGCACACTGTATTTCTGGGGTTCTTGCACTTGCTAGTAGACCCATTGAGGATCGCCTTGCAATCGCAAGTTCGGTTGATACTCTACCCTCAATCAGGCTGATGCTTTGGTCAATGAATGTATTTGCTTTGGTGATCAAATCATCCATTGGTCCTAACAGTTGTTCTCCTACCCCAGTCTTTAAGTTTTTTTTGTTTGCTTCCCCTCGTGTTCATTATCACTGAATAGGGTATGCTAAGACTTCAGTTGGTATTAATGAAGGGTAGTTGGGTTCACAGAGGTAGTTTATGTAGTAGAAGTCCGTAAATGTAAAGCTTAGAGCAGGGGCCCGGACCGGTCTCTCACGTTCTCGAACGGCCTCAAACGGCCCGGTCTTCGCCCCAAGCTCCGCCCGCGCGCGTCCCGCGTCGCGGTTAGAATGGTATTAGCTATGTACTTGTAGGCGGTGGGCGTGTCCGTGGGCGTGACCGCCGGGGGAAGAGGAACCAGCTGAGCTGCGTGGAGAATGCTGGTCCTCGCAGTCCCCCGGCTCGCTGATGGTGTTTGCCCCTAGCCTCTACCCAGGGGACTCTAGCTGGGAGCGTTTGGCTAGTCCTGCCGATTGCAGGACGCGCTCACACCAGCGAGTCCTCGTTGAGGGGAGGCGGCAGCCAGAAAAGCAGATTGTGATGTTAGGCCGACTTTCCTTCCGTCTTGGACACGACAAAGCAGCACACTTCACTGGAAGCTGAATGAGTGGCACCCGCGGAGCGGGTGTCACGAAAGGTTAAATGCAGGTAGGCGGTGGGCGGGTCCGTGGGCGTGACCACCGGGGGAAGAGGAACCAGCTGAGCTGCGTGGAGAATGCTGGTCCTCGCAGTCCCCAGGCTCGCTGATGGTGTTTGCCCCTAGCCTCTACCCTGGGGACTCTAGCTGGGAGCGTTTGGCTAGTCCTGCCGATTGCAGGACGCGCTCACACCAGCGAGTCCTCGTTGAGGGGAGGCGGCAGCCAGAAAAGCAGATTGTGATGTTAGGCGGACTTTCCTTCCGTCTTGGACACGACAAAGCGGCACACTTCACTGGAAGCTGAATGAGTGGCTTCGAGTAGCAAATTCTCTCGGGAGAGAAATGTGCAGGGCTTTGTTAACAAAGTCAAATATCCTGTCCCAGTATGTGGCATTTAAATATTAGGTGTTCAAGGTCTCCTCCCGATTCCAAGCAGTTCCAGCAGGAGTCATTATCTTTGATGTTGTGCAGGAAAAGTCTCCTAGGGGTCCAAAAGGCTTTGTGTAGGAGCCAGAATTTAGTTTGGGACAGAGTCGGGCTAATTTTGTGTCTTGTGGTCGATTCCCAAATTCTGGCCCACTTGCTTTCAGAAGTGGGAGTGGAAGAATACGATTCCCAGTAAGATTGTAATGCAGAGACCAGGTTAGATTTCTGTGGTCTGATCATTTTGTACATTCTGGATACCTGATGGCCAAGTCTATTAAGGGTGGATAAAAGGCCAGGGAGTGAGGGGGATGTGTTGCCCAAGTTTGCTTTGGTTAGAGGGACCTTAACTTGTAGAAAATAGTAGAAGTCAATATTCTCGAGTTGGAATCTGTCCTGCAAGTCCTTGAATGTGAGTGGTGTTGGGCCCTCATAAAGTTGGTGAGGGAAGTGTATTCCCTTCCTGATCCAAGAAGGGTTATACAGCGGTTTTCCTCTGTATGTTAGAGTGTTATTCTGCCAGAGAGATTCCCATTTTGAATTGCGAAATTGATGGGGTAGAGATTTACTTATATGGAGGAGGAAGTTCTTAGTGTTTTTAAATATGATACTAGAGTCAATGTTGGGACGCACTTTAATGGTAAGGAGGGCGGAGGGGTCAAGCCCTTCCACTAGGGATTTTTCTACGTGCAACCACACAGGTGTGTAATCAGACTGTGGTGTGAGCCAAACCGCACCTTGCCTTGCCAGGAAGGCGGTCTGGTAAAGTCTAAAGTCGGCCAGATTGACACCTCCCAAGGATTTATCGAGTCGTAGCTTTTTCATGCTGATCCTGGCTTTTTTTCCCTGCCAGAGGAAGGAGGAAATCACCTTATCTAGTTTAGAAGAAATCGTTAGAGAGTGTAAGGGGAAGCATTGAGCCCAGGTAATTGACCAATGGGGAGATCATCATTTTTATCGTCTCTAACCCATGCATTTCTATCAAGAAAGTGCAGTAGTAGCTTTTACCATTCTGCAGGCTTGATTATAATTGATAACTTATTTCTAAAAGAAACTGACGTGGCAGCACAACCAGATCGCCACAACGGTTTATGAGGTTTGGTAATTCTGTTTGCTCAGTTTGTTTTATGAGTTATACCCAAAATAAACTCAATACGTCAGTGTCATTTACAGCTAAGTATTTCAAAGCTAAACACAAATGAACCTGTTTAAGTGATAAGATTTGCTGTTGGTAATGATGTGGTTTGCCATGGCAAACGTAGTTGTAACTTCAAGTGGAAGAATTAGAATGCAATGAAAACACAAGTATACTTTTACACTTCCTTGTCTTGAAACAATTTTACTGGCATTTCACTCCGATGCAGGAAATATTTTTACTTGGATGAGGTTCAGAGTCATAATGTAGAGACTCAACTCCCTAGTTATATGGATGCAGAGTTAAATCATTATGTAAATCAGAAAGTAGAGAAGAACCAGTTGTCTATGCAGATAAGTAAATGGAACGATAAAGAGTGGTCTGTCGGAAGCATAATTAGCATGCACCCAGTGCCTTCGTTGGTACAAGTCATCCAATCAAAAGGATGATATGAAGATGTGCTCCAAGAGGACAAATACAATACAAAATGAAAAAAGATTCTGTCAAATAGGAAGAAAAACAAATAAGACTGACAACAAAGCCAACCAACGATAAGCGATTGGTTTAGTATTTTCCTTAACAGCTTTCGACAGGCCGATAGAGATTCTGATAACCCTACAGAGGTTATCAGAATCTCTGCACTGATATTGATAGAGCCTGTTAACTATTCCCAAAGAACGGTGGCCTATCAATGGGACCTGGCCAGAGCAGCCACATTCATATGCCCTCCTGACCCAGCTGGCACGCACATACTAAAATTGAGCATGCCCTCTATTCAGATGCTTAAAGCCTACACCAGATTTTTCCACCAACATACAGCACAATGATACATCCTTTAATCGCATCAGTCTGCCCATCCCCTACAGTGTGAAACTCGGGGAATCACTTTCAAGCCACATTCTTGTGCTAAGGTATAAAATTGCTTTCAAAGAAGAATGGGTGAAGGCATGTCTCGTTGTCCAGGGCCTCCATTGCCCATACCCAGATCCAATTATAACCCCTGATGGAGACCTGGGGAACAAAGTCCTACATAACAGGGAAAGGGCTAGAACGCAGGTGTCCCCAGAAGATCTCTGCAATGCTCACCTGAAGTGAATATAGTTCCATCTCTTTCACAGGGTTAATCTCTCCCCGCCACAGATCCAGTGAATCTTTCCTGAAGCCTTGAATTCTTAGACATTCAACAGATATGGTACACCGGAGGCTGATCTTAACCGCATGCTATGGGATTACCCTCATTTGCAGATAACTATCAATGACAGGCCTGCGGAGAGCGGGCCTGTGGGAGGCTAGTGGTTTGGGAATCTATAAAAGGCTTAAGCAACATAAAAGGCAGCTGTCTGTTTTCTTGACATTACCCAAATCCTCGTGAACAGTGCAATGACTATAAAATCGAAATACTCATCCCCTTCCTCCAGCGAGACTAGTCAACAAACACAGAGGTTATGGGCTAGTGCTGAGGCTTACAGAGAGGAAGCTAGGGGTCTCTGCCCTCTTTCCATAGCACAAGATTGGTAACAGCATCTGTTACAACTATCGAATTGCTCAAAGAGATCGCCACATCCTTTTATGGCCCCCCTCCTCGGTCCTTCCTAAAAGCATCAAAGAGCAGGATAAGCCTTGGACCCCACAGTTCTCATTTACAGCTCTCGAATCACTTGCTTGGACTCGGGGCTCCCTTTGCTTTGCCTCCTCTAACCAGTGGCGATACATTCACCTACTAATATGCAGATTGTTTTTCTCATACCTCCAAGGGTACCTCTCACACTCTGTCCATTTGATATGCCTTAAGAAACCTGTTACTGTTTAGCTTGGGAGGCTTTATCGTTAATTATGGTCCCAAATGGTGTTAGAGTTCTTCTAAGGTATCTCCTCCACCCAGTAATGCGATCATGTTACATACTACAGAAACAAAACACCAGCGCACATGACATATAATAACTTTTATCCTCTGTGCAGTCAGCACTCTTCAATTAGTATTCTTGTCTGAACACTCTTTTCCAATCCAAGAAAGCCACGTTGTGTAGACAAATCTGACTTTATTGCTCTTAAAAGACAATGCTCCACAGCCGACGCTCATTTCGCCCTATGCGGGCTTCCTAAAGGCTGTAAATCATACATGAAAAACATGCTGTAACCTATATGTCCTGGTCATTTCCCAAGGGACATAACTACTTTACATATGTGTTTAAACATCACTTCATCCCAGTGTGATATACATATACAAACTGACCACCATAACATTCCATGAGTGTGTCATGCTTCTTACAAAAGTTAAACAACAACTTTTTTCCAATCCTAATCGTGAAACACACAAAGGAAGATAGGACAGCCACCATGTGACGTTTTCAATATTAAAAAAAAAACTGATTTTTTTAGTCAAAAGTTTGGCTCAAATGCCCCATATTTAGCAAAAAAATAGGTCCCTCTAATCAATAACCACACCTACACACATGTAAATAGTACCATATAAATCACCATCTACAAACAAATACCACATTACTAAGCCTGCTCACCTTGTTCACAAAGTATTGAGCACTACCCTCATAAAATCACAGGTTTACCAGTGTACGGAATTCTGTGGAAAAGATGTAAATACATATTTAAATTTTTGTCTGTCTAGTCACTGACAGCCCTCTTAACCACGGACAGTAAGTAATATTAAAATGTATATTTCTGAATCTTACCTTTATATAAGATTCACCATAAATGTAATCCAACTCATTCTAACATGTAAGATATATGTAATCAGGTCCTCTGTATTTTCAATGATCGTGGAGCCATGATAAGTTCCATCTGTCATGGAAGAATTCCATAAAAACCCACGGTTATTTTACACCTTATCTTGAACACATGCGTAGCCATACTATCAAAAAAAGAACCACCAACATGCTTACTACCAGCTGTCTTAGCTACGGAATATATGCACCCAATATATATGAGGATTTCATAAGATAGGTGTCCCTTTGCGATGTACAGTACACTCATTGTGTCCCTTCTCCCTCTTTCTTGTCCCAGTTGTTTGTGTTAAAACTCAATTCTGCACTTGACGTGCACCATTTCAGGAAGTTCACAATTACCCCCCCCCCCCACTTACATCAATTAAATTTGTTTAATTGCGATTAATATAGGTCAAATGTAAATCTATCATGCATAATCAGAATAGCAGGAGTAGCCCGGGCTGTATCCTAATTTCATCTACAACCCTCTTGATCGGTAAAATATTACCATATAAGCCCACCTGATGTTGCAATGATTAGAATAACCAGATGCTAACCAGACCTCTTGTTTCCGTAATAAAAGTTAACTTATTGAGACAAAACTGTAAGAAATGTCACTTTAAAAACAATTTTTACCTCCAAGTTCAAGCCGGTACTTGGTTACTAACTGCGCCGAAAGGGTTCTACAAATGTGGAACGTGCAGTGTGTGTTTTGCGATGAATAAAACTCTCAAATTTCAATACAATAGTGCGAAGATACATAACAAATCATTTCATAAAATGCAATACCACACACACAGTCTACTGCCTTAAATTTATTTGTAATCAAATCTATATTGGTAGCACAATAAGGCCCCTGAAGGAGAGAATACAAGAACATATACAAGCCATACGTAATAATAACATGCAATACCCTTTTGCAGTACACTTTAACACCGTACAGGCTAACACTGAGATTTATAAAATAGGGTTTCATGGTATAGATGTGGCAGTGGTGGGAAACCGAGGCGGTAACAGAACTTCAAAACTACACCAAATGGAGAGTAAATGGATTATATCACTGCGCGCGGTGGAACAGGGAATCAACATAGACAAGGAGCGGTTTGAATTTTTATGAAGTTAAACTTTAATGACAGGGCATTATGTTACAAATATAGGGGCAATAAGAGCTGCCTCTGTTTTGCATAACTGTGATGAAAATGTGTAATGTAACAGAAACAGAGGCTATAAAAAACGGCCCTGGGTGAGCAAACTGAGAATGAAAACATATGCTTAAGGGAAATAACTAACACATATACCTGTGATCCTGACCGGTATATTGATGTAGTTGTGGGGAGTGATCAATGTGTCAACCAAGATTATAATGCAAAACAATGATGAACAAATGTGAGTGCTTACGGGTCAGCGAATAATAATACATGGTGCCAATGAACACCCAACTAGGGAGGTCTGTAGATTATACACTTGTATGCTTGTGGGTTTTTCGGTCCAATTTTCGACAACAGCGAATATGGATAGTTGGTTGGACTAATACAGGGTTTATCTTAATATTTAAATACGTAAACATGCATCTTGTTATCTGTTCAAATAACTATCATGTTGAGGAAAAGATTCTGTTATTCAATAACTGTCATGTTGAGAAAAAAAATCTTTTTATGAACAGAGCAAACGAAACGAAAATCTGGTTTGTAATTTCGTTGGTAAATTTATGAACTACAGTCCTGGAGCGTAAAGGTTAAAAATATTGTGTCGCATATGATGGGAGGAGGACAGTCACCAGGTGAAATGCTAAGGAAGATTTTGGATAAATAGGCTTTTAGATATACTTCAAAGTGTCTAGGGTTGCTACATCAGGAAGCTTAAGATGGCCGCCGTGTAGAGCACTGAATTGAGTGATCAGGAATGAGGTAGTCCCTCCTTTCTTTCGGGTCGGGACGCAAGCGTCTTAAAAAACACACAAGAGAGAAGGAAGACCGAAAACGCTGTCGGAAATCATACATGGCGAGTTGGAGTTTCGGATTACTATGGTGAGTCTTAGAAGTACCCCTTTCTTGTACAAGTTAAGCTGTGATAAATATAGTTTGTACAAGTTAAGCTGTGAGAAATATAGTTTAAACAATTGCCCGTTTGAGGATAAACGGGTCCGGAAAGGTGGTTATGCGACCCTCAACTTTTAAACAGTATAATGTTCATGGGACTGGCCGGCACTACTCGGCATTGCGTCTAAATCTAAGACAATGAACGGGGTATACAAAGGTATTGTGACGGTTAGGCAGAAATGCGGTGACCGGCTTAAACTTAGAGGTAAACATTCTTTTGAAAGTGACAGTTCTTACAGTTTTGTCTAAATTAGTGAACTTTTATTACGGACACAATGTAGTGTAGTTCCTATATTCCCAATAGGCTCTGCGCATTGGAATAATATATACTGTAGTTTAGGCGTAGGACTGAGGTCGACTAGGTCTCTACCGAATATATTAAACTTAATTGTGAGTGCCAGCTAGCTCAGAGGTCACTAGAAACTTTCTCGAATAAATAAGAAGGGATTAGTTTCTGACAACCGCATAAACATGACAACTTTGTTTCCCAAGAATAAGAAATCAATCTCTAGACTTGCGGAAACAATAGATAACTATTTTACTCCGTCAATCGTGTATGCTTCGTTTCATCAGAGGTGCTGAGAAAATAGAGAGATGGGGCGTTTCCAATAAAAAGTATTTATTGAACAGTCTTCTTTCTCAAGCATAAGAAATGTACTGCTACAATCGTAATACTGGTTATACAGTACAAGGCATATAATACGAACAGTATTATAAAGTAGTACTGTAAATTTGAATTTTAAAAAATGTATAAAGCGCGCGTTCACTGTGCAGTTTCTTGGCGCTAGAGGGTTCTTGAGCTAAGGCGGACACAGGGGGCTATGGGCTGAAAGCCTGTTGGAACAGAAAAGTCTTGAGAGCTTTGCGAAACACAAGATAGGAGGGGGAAAGTCTGACCTGGGGTGGGAGAGAGTTCCAGAAGGTAGGTGCAAGAACCGAGAATTTCTGACCTCGTGATCTTTTTTTCTTAAATCGAGGGATAACTAATAAAGATTTAGAAGAGAAGCGTAACACTCTAGAGGGGCAGTAATTGGTGATGGTGGAGTTGATAAAAGCAGGGGCAGTGCCCGCCCGAGCTTGAAAAGTGTGACAGCCAAGTTTGAAAAGAGCGCGATGTTTGATGGGGAGCCAGTGAAGGACAATAAGAAGGGGTGAAGAGTGATGATATTTGGATAGGCCATGTACCAGGCGAGCAGCCTGGTTCTGCACCAGCTGGAGACACTGGAGTGCGTAGGCGGGAGCACCATTATAAATGATGTTCCCGTAGTCTATCTTGGATAAGACCATGGCCATCACTATAAGTTTCAGTGCAGAGGGGGAAAAGAACCGGAATACTTTCCTGATAATGCGCAGGGTGAAAAAACAAGAAGAAACAACAGAACTGATGTGAGAATGGAGTGTCAAATCCTGATTGAGAGTAATACCAAGGGTTTTGACTGAAAAAGAGGGAGTGGGAGGTGAGCCAAGGGAAGGGGCCCAAAATGAAGGAGACCAGGGGTTGCCACTGCCTCCAGTCAAAATCAGTTCTGTCTTATCCAGGTTGAGTTTGAGATGGTTTGCATTCATCCAATCCCGGATAAACAGCATGACGGACTGGAGGCTAGCGGCGCCGGATAAGGGGGGAAGAGAAATTAAAAATGAGTTGGAGGTCATCAGCGTAGTTGTAGACTGACCTCCAGTTGTTGCAGTGCAGAAATAAGGGGGAAAATGTAAAGTAAATGTACTGTAAAAGCATGATATGGTTTCTAAGCCATAAGTTGCCTAAAATGTATAAAATACATACAGTGATAAAATAATGACTAAAAGTACTCAACTGGTGCTTCTAAAATACGCCTACCCCGGTGTACCTAATCTAAGTCTAGTACAAGGGAAGAAGTGAGGAGTAGCTTAAGTTTAGTAGTTCTCTGCCAAGAATCTATTCTAAGAATTATCTAAGGGTCTAATCAACTCCGTACCTTGGTTTTAGAATGAAGGAGGTCTTGTATCTCTCTCTCAGGACTAGATTTCCCAGATACCCGCAAGGGTAAGCCGGAAACACTGGAGCTGGATTTCTCGGCAGGAGAAAAGACAGTCTCTCAGTGCGTCAGCTGGAGGGTTGGCTTCCTTCGGCACTTGCTGCTGCAGGGCGTCAGGCATGTAGTTAGTCGATCTGCTCCAAAACCACAGTGTGTTTGTTTGGGCAAATGTAGGCATATTTATACCTTGAAGGTGCAGAGTTTGACGTATGATTGGACTTAATTACGTCACTCAAAGACTCAATTCTTTGAAAACTCCAGGAGTTCTTGGATAAATCAATATCCTAGCTGCTGAAGGCGGGTTTTTCCAAGAAATCGTTGTTGATTCTCGGAACTTAGTGGAAGTAGCCATGCCGTATTTGGTCTGCAAGGCTCAGGCCAAATATGGTACTGATTTCTAAGCCTATATAAGGATTGGATAATGTATACCTATATAAGGGCATGAATCAGGAACATTTACACTAGGGTCCTAGATTCGTTTACAACAGGTCCGGTTGGCATCTGGTTATTCTAATCATTGCAACATCGGGTGGAATTATATGGTAATATGTTACAGATCAAGAGGGTTGTAGATGAAATTAGGATACAGCCCGGGCTACGCCTGCTATTCTGATTATGCATGCTAGATTTACATTTGAGCAATATTAATCGAAATTAAGCACATTTTAATTGAAGTAAGTGGGGGTAATTGTGAACTTCCTTAATTGGTGCACGTCAAGTGCAGAATTGAGTTTTAACACAAACAACTGGGACAAGAAAGAGGGTGAAGGGACGCAATGAGTGTACTGTACATCGCAAAGGGACACCTATCTTATGAACAATCCTCGTATATATTGGGGTGCATATATTCCGTAGCTAAGACAGATAGTAGCAAGCATATTGGTGTTGTTTTTTTTTTATAGTATGGCTACGCATGTATTCAAGATAAAGTGTAAAATAACTGGGTTTTTATGGAATTCTTCCATGACCAATGGAACTTATCATGGCTCCACGATCATTGAAAATACAGAGGACCTGATTACATATATCTTACATGTTGGATTACATTTATGGTGAATCTTATATAAAGGTAAGATTCAGAAATATACATTTTAGTGTTACTTACGGTCAGTGGTTAAGAGGGCTGTCAGTGACAAGACAGACAAAAATTTAAATATGTATTTACATCTTTGCCACAGAATTTCATACACTGGTAAACCTGTGATTTTATGAGGGTAGTGCTCAATACTTTGTGAACAAGGTGAGCAGGCTTAGTAATGAGGCATTGGTTTGTAGATGGTGTTTTATAGGGTACTATTTACACATGTGTAGGTGTGGTTATTGATTAAGGGACCTATTTCTTTGCTACACATGGGGCTTTTGAGCCAACCTTTTGACTAAAAAAAGGTATCTATTTTAGGCCTCGACCGCTGCCAATGCGCTTTGCAAACAAACAAACTCTTTGAACAAGCGGGGATTACGTGCAGTTCATGTGATGCGCGTGCACGTCAAACCCATCAGCCTCACACCAGACTTCAATGAAATGCCTCGTTCCCTCCCACTCACTCGCTCCCCCCACTCGCTCGCTCCCCTGCACCCCATCACACAACCATTACACCATTTGTGCCTCACATTCCACCCGACCAGACAACAAAGGAATGCCTCCGGCTCACCCGCCCTGTGACTCGCCAGATGCTTCCGAGGGCAAGAGTTTTTTTTGTTTACCTTTCAATGTAAAATACGCTTCAAAGTTAACCTTCAACCCCATCAGCCCTTTCGCAACACTTGAGCCCGGTCCCTCCCTAATCCCGAGTTAACCTGTTTAGCACCATCTTGTTCTGAAGAGTTGCTGAATTTGCTTTCTGGAGTAGCGCTTTGTTGCGAGTGATGGAAGCTTGGAAGGTTACGTTTCATGTTCGGCGTCCACTCCTCACGCACTTCAGCGGAAACTTCATTATAGCTTTGTATCAAACTACTGTGCGTATCACACACTCCTTTTACGAGCATTGAGTGAGCTTTTTTTGCTAACGTTCATTTTTAACCAACCTTGTATGTCTCCTCACAGCCAAGCCGCACTTCTACAACCCCTCGTTACCTCATTGTTTTACGACGCATGCAAGCTTAATCTGCAGCCATATTGAACTCAGCATACATTTTATGTGTAAATGTATGTGCTCGTGTCACCAGAGCGCATAAACATTCATTATTGCGAATTGTTATTCGCAAAATGTAATTTGCAGTTTACTTTACGTAGTACTCATTCACATTCCTCATGGGCTCAGCTTAAATGGACAGCAATTCAGACTTGGGCTACAATATCTGCAAGGCTTTTATTTACTACAATCAATTTTTTTTTGCCTCCTCATGGCTGAGCCGCACTTCAAAGGCAGCTCGATTTACTTCTCCGGACAATGCAGGGCTCCCCCGCTGTGTCCATCAACTTACCTAGTCAAGCGAGAACAGCATTTAGCGGATATCCACCAAACGTAGCATGTGCACGTTTCTGGCCTCAAAGCCGGTACTTAACCTGAACACGCTCAGTGTTCCGCTTGCAAGCCTGCTTGGTGGTGTATCTGAATCTGTAGGGTAGATTTTGTTATTTCTTTTGGTTTGTATTGCATTAATCTGGCTGCTCTCCACAGCATCACTCAGCGCCTCAGCATCCCTCTGCGCCCCTCAGCATCCCTCTGCGCCCCTCAGCATCCCTCTGCGCCCCTCAGCATCCCTCTGCGCCCCTCAGCATCCCTCTGCGCCCCTCAGCATCCCTCTGCGCCACAGCATCCCTCTGCGTCACAGCATCCCTCTGCGTCACAGCATCCCTCTGCGCCACAGCATCTGCGCCACAGCATGCCTCTGTGCCCCTCAGCGCCTCTGCGCCCCTCAGCGCCTCTCAGCGCCACAGCATCCTTCTGCGCCCCTCAGCGCCACAGCATCCTTCTGCGCCCCTCAGCGCCACAGCATCCTTCTGCGCCCCTCAACGCCACAGCACCCCTCAACGCCACAGCACCCCTCAACGCCACAGCACCCCTCAACGCCACAGCACCCCTCAACGCCACAGCACCCCTCAACGCCACAGCACCCCTCAACGCCACAGCACCCCTCAACGCCACAGCACCCCTCCACGCCACAGCACCCCTCAACGCCACAGCATCCCTCAACGCCACAGCATCCCTCAACGCCACAGCATCCCTCAACGCCACTGCATCCCTCAACGCCACAGCATCACTCAGCACCACTGAAGGCCACAGCATCACTCAGCACCACTGAAGGCCACAGCATCACTCAGCACCACTGAAGGCCACAGCATCACTCAGCAGCACTGAAGGCCACAGCATCACTCAGCACCACTGAAGGCCACAGCATCACTCAGCACCACTGAAGGCCACAGCATCACTCAGCACCACTGAAGGCCACAGCATTACTCAGTACCACTGAACGCCACAGCATCACTCTGTGCAACCATTCAACAACAATTGGTTCTAATATGTTCTCTCAATGTTTCAAGCTTTATTACAAATGTCACAAAAGGATGTTAATATTTCACTGCTGTTCTTGGATTTTCACCACAATAAAATACAATGAACATAATCTTCCCAAAAGTTATTTACTAAAATTTAAGCTGCTACCATTATAAATTACAATAACTTTTATTTAAGTATTAATTATTAAAAAAATAAAAAAAGCCATTGTTATTTGTAACATTAATACATATAAGTCATTAAATACAAAACCTATTGCATTACAAATTCTATAGGTGTCACATTTGAGAAAGTTTGAAATATTGGCATTGTAAATGACAAAGCTATTTTCAAAACCAACACAAATAAAATATTTGTCATTTACAATACCAACAGATCCAACTTTCCTAATGCGAGACCTATTGCATTGCAAATGCTTGTTTTTATATTGGCAATGTCACATGGTGGCTGTCCTATCTTCCTTTGCGTGTTTCACGATTAGGATTCACAAAGGTTGTTGTTGATGAACTTTTGTAAGAAGCAGGACACACTCACGGAATGTTATGGTGGTCAGTTTGTATATGTATATCACACTGTGGGATGAAGTGGTGTTTAAACACATATGTAAAGTAGTTATGCCCATTGGGCAATGACCAGGACATATAGGTTACAGCATGTTTTTCATGTATGATTTACAGCCTTGAGGAAGCCCGCTAAGGGGCGAAACGCGCGTCGGCTGTGGAGCATTGTTTTTTAAAAGAAATTAAGTCTGAACTGTCTACACAACGTAACTTTCTTGGATTGGAAAAGAGTGTTCCAACAAGAATACCAATTGAAGAAGAGTGCTGACAGCACAGAGGATAAAAGTTATTATATGTGATGTGCGCAGGCGTTTTGTTTCTTTTGTGATAATCTGCTGCACTCTCTGTGGGTGGAAAGTCTTTTGATGCCCTAGGTGGAAGCGCATCACACACCAAAGTTGCACTCAATATCCGACCCTTTGAACTTAGTATTCGGATGAATACTTTACAATAAGGGGACACTATTTGATGTGCATTTCTCTAATAGCAAATCCATCTTTCTTTGTTTATTGCATGTTACATACTACTTTCGATATTTGCTGCCACTGGCTGGTATGCTTTAACTATTGAAAAACAAGTTAAAACCAGCATTGGCTTAGCCAATAGTTCTCGCCTTTGGGACCTTATAAGTGTTTAACCATGCAAAAGTTAGTGTTGTTGCACCAAGGGTATTGTGCTTCATAACTAAATACCTATAAGGGCCCAAAAGCGAAACCTATTGGCTATGCCTTCTCATTATTATAAATACAAGATTGACTATGAATATTTATGCATGTCTGCATATGTTCTCACACTCTCCGCAACCCTTCATGCATATGTGATGCAACACACCTGCAAAACGCTTAGTTGTTGTTTTAGAACCTCCTTTACCTCAACCAACAACATCTCGCACACGACACAATGCATCCAAAATCTTTCCAAACTCACACTTTCAATTTGGCACAGATGAAAACGTGACAGCTTTGAGGCCTCGTCAAGGATATGAAGCACTACACAGATGTTTTACTCCAATACAATACCATCATGACAGAACCACAAGCAGTGCCATTTCCTGCAACGTCAAAACATGTGATGTTGCTTCTAGCATTTTCAGACTGTCTTTCCTTCCTTCCATCCTAGCTGCATAGCAACCCACAATTTGAAGGAAGTGGGGCGCGGCGTTTGAGTTTCCAAAAAGGGACTGTGGTTCTCCAGGACTAATTAGGATGCTCTGATGAGACCGATTCAACTCTGTTTTTTTTTGCATGGAGAGCTGGAATAGGATTTAAGTGAAACTAAACAATGCCATGTGTAGGCGGATTTGTTTAGCGGGGAACTTGGCTGTTATTTCTCTGCTACGGCTTGGAATCTTAGCAGACGTACTATCTGGAGTGTGAGGTAGAGTTGTATGGGTCGCTGAGGTAGTCGGGCTGTTTTTAAACTGAGACAGATTCTTGAACCATGAGCTTTTAAACATCACAGGTGGCTTTGTTTATTGGGATATTTGTGCTTCTCGTATGGGCTGTGAAGAGTAGCCTGGGTTTTAAGGGAAAATTGACTATATTTATCTGGTGAATACGTTTTAGTGTTCCTTTGTGAAGAAAAATGCTGTAGTTCTCACCTGATTCTTGGACATGTCCCTCGTTTTGGCTTCTCATGGTTTCACAGACATCTTGTATCACTGTCACCATAGCAACCTTCGACGCTCCAGAAATGACAAGTGTGAGCATCGCAGGTTCTATGACGAGATGGTAAATCACCAATGTCTGCGGGAGGAGATACATTTTGCATTCAGTGTTGGTATTGGTTCCCCTTAGTATGGGCAAACATGGAAAAAGAGGATGGCGGCCATCTTGGAACTGTAGAATGGTAGCCATGTAGGGCAGTTCGGTAAACTGAGGTCATTTTGGAAACGTTGTTAAGACGCAATTGTGCAATAGTTCAGACAATTATTACTTCTTATCAAATAATGCTTTTGTGACTTATTCCTGTCCGAATACTTAACGTTTTGCATTTCATACAAATAACACGAGCCCCGATTTACCATCAGAACAAACAATCGCGCGTGCCTCGCACTGCAAGGTAAACAAGCCGGTAATGTTGTGCGGACGTGAATGGGAGTTGTGAGCGCGCGCGAAAGTGAAACAGAACATTGGAGAGGCGGAGCGAGGCGTGCGCTCTTGTGCACGTAATAGCAAGCAGTTGGCTGTCTTTGGTAGCACTTTAAATACCAGCTTACTAAAGGTCTGGACAGACCAGCACATGCGCTCGCTCTAGCGAGACCTAAAAAGTAAGCAGGTTAGTCATAACACCAACTGCTCTTTGTATATGCCCTCATTTCTGAACATGGACAATAAACTCCTTGGATAAACGATAGCGGACAGTCTCATGCCTATGTTGCTAAATCTAGCAATACTGGAGTAGGCTGGTTATCTCCTGGAAGATCCACACAGATACTTTAACATAAGGCAGTTTTATTCCTTGTAGTACATTTATCAAACTGCAAGCATTATAAGCGCAAGACAGTATGTCACCATTATAAATGGTTCAGTACACGGCGAACTTTATGATGCAACTAAGAATTTTGGACAGCACATTCTTCATCACTCCAATGTAATAGCTTCAGCTGAGAATGGTCATTATTGCTCATAATGTCTGGTAAGACTTCAGTTAGTAGAGACCATCGTTTAAGATTCTCGATTTTCTCTCACAAGGCCTGCTTTCTTAAAGAGGGTAATACCAACTGCAACAATAAAATGCAATGCTTACAAGCTTTGAATAACTATTCCTACAAAGGGTAATTACTCAAGGAGCGCTAGATAGTTGCATAGAGATGCCTGATGAGTAACACCGGGAAGCTAAAGCAGTGGATCTTTGACAACCATGCTTACAATTTCTAGATTTTCAATAGGCAGAAAGGAGCAAAATGGATCAGATTTTGATTGTACAGTGGCCAGAAAGGGTTGCTTCCATTTAGTCCTAAATTACATCACGATTTAAGACCAAATCTGTCATTTTAGCTCATCAGAGACCTAACTCAATGAAAGCTACATGAAAATAATAAACTGAATGCTGTTTAACTCAGGACTCGTAGTCAAATACGTCTTTATTTCGACACATGTCATGAAAGACAATACAGTTTATAAAAATACACATGTCAAAAACAAGGACGAGATATGAAACCCTAAAAATATCAAGGACACAATATTCCTGCCAGGAAAACAGATCTGCTGGTTATTCCATTACAATAAATTGACATCATTTTTTTAAATAAAAAAAATATACAAAATGTAAAACCTAGTCAATAATTTAAGTTTAAAAAGGAAATATGAGGTCATTAACCAATTAGCATCACAGTGATAGTAGTACATAACATTTAAGAGAGATTGACCCAATTTAATTATAGCGAAGCTTTCTCCTCCGTATAGCCCACATCCAGTGCAAGAATTTAGAGACAGCAATTACAATACTTTCGGAACAATCCGTTTTGAAGATCCTTAATGCCTCTGTACCGTTAGTAATGCCCTTCAACAAACATAGACTTTAGCCACTTATGGTGTGGGTGTTTGTTCTCCGGACAAATGAAAAAGATATGGGCTATGCTCTCCGGCTGGGTAATACAGAATGGACATGATAAATTATTTCCAGCATGCCATTTGCCGGTAAAGGAATTGACAGGAAGGGTACCCACCCTATACTGATGAAACCATTTCTTATCTTGGAGTGGAGAAGTGTGGCTCAGGGGTTAGAGGCGGCAGACCCGGAAGCTGAGATCGGCCCTGGACCAGGGTTCAATTCCCCGCCTCGGTGGGTCTTGGGCTCAAAAAATTCCACGGACTCGATAATTCTCACTCCGGTGCCTTCTCAACTCACGGGTTCACACTCTGCGACTCTGGGCAATAGCTTGCTTAATCTCCACAACGGCCCCTCGCGGCGGGATGCCTGGCTTTCACCTTGTGGATACCCTGCCGGGGTTATCTCACAGGGGAATACCAGGACGGTTTCCCTAAGCAAGCGCCGGGAAACCCTTTGTGGGTAGCTGTGCGCTATATAAGCTCAAATACATTTACAAATACATTTTACATCTTCGGGAATTGTAATGATACCCCAAGTAGCCTTCATAAACTAATTCATGCTTGAGCTCTAAAAAAGTTTCGCATTGACACCATTGACCAGTAGAGCTCCTTTAGAACCTTTCGAGGTGGGAAGGGGTTGGCTGCAGGATTCTCCCACAATGTGCCCAGGCCCATGACGATGTAAACAGCCTTAACCTCTCTAAATCATGGAATTCTGTTGGCTGTATCCATATCTCGGACTCCGAGGAGGGCCTGGGCATACTGGGAGAGTTCCGGTGTTACCCAGAGCCTCCTCCAATATGCCACTTGTCTATACCGCGCCACATCCTCAAGTCGTTGGCAGCCCAGATCGTAGTAGAGAGGCAAGAGTGCCGTAGATGGCGGGAGACCAACTAATCCCCTCACAAACTTGTATTGGGAATTAGCTAGTTGTGTGATGTTACTAAGCCCCCATAATTCGGCCCCATACAATATGGAAGCGCTTATTTTGGTATTATAAATTTTAAGTGCTGAAGCAATGGGTTTAGTAGACAAGAGGCGCAATTCCCTTATTAGTACTCCCGTTAGCTGGTCATGTCTAGTAACTAAATGATTAGTGTGGGGTTTCCATTCAAGCCTTGAACCCAGTGTAATTCTAAGGTAGGTGAAGGATTGGGTCTGTTCGAGCAATTCACCGTTCATGATGGCCCTCCCTTTCATAAACGTATGTTTGTGCAGGACCATAAATTTGGTCCGACACATTGATGGTAAGGCAATAATCTTTGCAGAATATTTCAAAACGCCCAATGGCCTTCTGTAGCCCTTGCTGCGTCTTGGAAATTAAAAGAGTCATCTGCAAACATTAGCAGGGGTACGACATTCCGTTCAACTTAGGGGCATCCGTTGGGTAGTCCTTGAAATGGTCAATAACCCTGTTAATGTACAACGAGAACAGTGTTGGGGCCTGGATACACCCTTGCCTTACCTCTCTGAGGATCGGGAACCTATCTGTAACTTGGCCTTGTTCTCCCCACCGGACCTGAGCAAAATTGTCATCATGTAATTTAATTTTAAAGTACTTCAGGTGGCATGCCTTGTTCTAGGAAGACACTCCACATCTTAAAGCGCGGTACTAACCCACCGCCAGTAAATCATAACAAGTCTAAAAACCTGATCTACAGTGCTCGTGTGTGCACGGAACCCAGCCTGGAGAGGGGACAAGACATCTGCCTCATCGATCCATTTCAGGATCCTAGACAACACAAGCCTGGCTACCACTTTATGGACACAGTATCAGGCTAATCGACCTATAGTTTGCAGGGTCGGAATGATCCCCCTTCTTATGGATGGGGATGATATCGGCCCCCTTCCAGGTGTTAGGCATAGGGGAGCCTTTGGCGATGGCATTTACAAGGGACTGGATGTAAGGTGCCCACATGCCTTTCCCATGTAAAAAGAGGTCCGCGGGAACATTGTCCAACCAGGGCGAACTACCATTTGGGACAGAGTTAAGAACGCGTTCAACTTCATTTAAACTAAAATATAGTGGCGTAATGTCTGCATCAGAGATGGGGATGTTGAAGCTCAACCCCTTGTCGAGGGACAGGCAGGCAAACTGGGACTTAAACTGCGAGACACACATGTCTGGGGGAACATGTTTTTGTGGGTGATCCCTGGGGTGCCCCTTCCCCCCATTTCACTAGATCCCAAAAAGCAACCAGGTTCCTAGTTCTACTCTCATTATATAGCGCTGACCAGTATTGTTCGTCCCAGGATCGCTTTGCTTCCCGTTGGGCAGTCTTATACGTCCCCCTAGCGACTCGAATTAGATCCCTATCTTTAGATCTTATTACCACGGCTAGTGATTTGTATGCGTCCCTGCAACTTTTACCATACCATGATTCTGCCCAATTTTTAAGACTCCGTTTAGGTCCAATGACCTCCTTAATATAAAAATCTCTTAACTTGTTAAAAAGAGTTATATGAATAGGAACAACCTTTGACGTGAAATCCTGGTCCGTTGTACACTCTTGGAGCTCTAGTGTGGCATTTGCCACTAATTCACCCATTGCAGCTAAGTGTTCCTCTTTAAGAAGACATTCAGCCCATTTTACCCTCCTGGTGTCTTTGAAGGATATATATCCATAGTAGTGGTTCTGGAATCAGACGGCTTTCCTTCCTACAACTCCACTGTTAATATTAAAGGATTATGGTAACTTTCTACCCGTTTTACAATGACCCTATCCTTAATGAATGACCAAAACTCTATATTAAAAAGGATGTAGCCTATCCGACTACTATGTACCCCATTATCACTACGATTAGAATCGAACTGGGTAACTATATACCCGTCATCCTGTCTGACCCAAACCGTCTTCCCCTCATGCTAGGGGTAGCTGGGCTATTAAAGTTCAGGAATCCCTGTCTAAACTGAGGTTCCATCTGCCAAGTTTCCTGGAATAGTATGACATGATGGTTGTCTATGAACTTTAGCCAATCTTGGGACATTAATTTATTCTTTAGGCCTGCAATATTCCAGAATACCAGAGATTGCGCTATAAATAAGTTATTCTTTAGGCCTGCAATATTCCAGAATACCAGAGACTGCGCTATAAATAAGTTACTAGTAGAGTCACTAGTCTGGGGCTGACTACCTTGAAGAGCATTAGTGATTGTTATTTGGCCTAGAGCTGGAGCAACAACTGGACTCTGTACAATAGAGGGGCAACTTGATTCTGAGATGACCATCCTGTTACGATTAGCATCACTATAATACTCTGACGGACCCGGGGTTACAGAGACAGTAACTTCCTCCCTTATAATATCAGCATCACCCTCGCCGTAATTAGTGGCTATTCCCAGGCTTTTAGGAACTAATGGGTTTCGCAGTCAATCATTGGCATCTAAGGTGCTCAATGCATCATAGCGGTTGGACACCACAGTTGCCCTTACCACTTAACATATCACCCAATTGCCTGTAGCAATTTGGTTTTTTATGCACATTAGGGCCATAAAAAAAACTGCGGAAAAAATGTTAATACCCTCCTGAATAGACCTAGAATGTGCACCCCGATCCAGTATATCCCTAATCAGGGCTGGTGACCTAAAGCTAAGGACAATGCAATCTCCTTCAAAGCTCTTCTGGGATTGCCCTACTCATGGGACCCTTCTGACCATCATAAATTGTTCAAAAAGATGGTTTCCTAGCCCAGTTTTCTGATTTAAATAGTGAAGTGATTTGTGCTTTAGGGTAGACCAATGCTCCTTGTTGTAATAGGCACATTTCGGGGCATTTGCAAGGATGATTGTATACGGCGTAGCCTCAGTTAGGAGGTGTAAGGAGAGTCTAACAGCTCCTTCCCATCACTCCTAAATTTACCTCTAGGGCCCTGTGGTCCTGCCCTACCCCTGCATACCAGCTGGGCGTTTGGATTCATTGTATTGCAGGGGCTGGAACTAAGACTGTAGGGCGTTCTACCAGCCTTTCGCCCTGTGAACTAGTTGGAAGTAATGATACACTATCCTTGGGCTTAATGGTTTTAGTGGCTCCCTGACTGGTTTCCTGGCAAGCAGGTATATTTTCGAATAGATGTTTCTCCATCAAGTTTAGTCTCTGGGAAATAGCGTCAAGTTTCACCATAACGGGATCAATCAGTAATAGCAGCCTTTCTTCTAACATATTGACTATATCCGATGACACTTCTAAGCAGTTGGGCCCTGGGCAGCCACAGGTATGTTAAAGCTATTTGTTTCCCCCCTTGGCCCCTCTAATGTGCTAAGTGACACCACAGGCCTTCTCGGTTTGGATGCATGGTTCCTATTCTTAGACTGTTTTGAGGTCTGGGTGCTCGTTTTAGGGGCACTACACACCTTTCTTTTTCTGGACTGAACTTTCCTTGTAGTGCCATGTATGGGTTTCAATTGCCCAGATCGGGTATGTAGCGGGGAGGGGGCCACGATCGGACAAGGGGAGTTAGCTATATTTGATGCTCCTGGGGTGCCCTGCTCAGACATGGATGCAATGTGATTTGTTCGAGTAGGACTCATAACTACAGTTGGATTAGCCTCAGTTGGGGGATACTGAGGTTAGCGGTGGGAGCCTTGGTACTAAAGAGAGCCTCCGCTCTGTTAACTGTATTTCGTGCATTAGCACGCTTTCAGCCCTGATGAGAAAAGCATCAAATGTGCCGACAACCCCTGCCCCATTACCCCCCTTGCGAATAGTCTTACTCATAATCTAGGTTGACTATGTCAAAAAGGATGCCAAACTTGATTGCCAACAAAAAAACACTAAGCTACACAGTATTAGCTACTGCAGCATATCTTCCAATAAACCCCCTTTCCCTCACATTGACAAAATTAATCCTGTTGTGGTTGTAGGATCCCCTTAGTCCAAAGTCACAAATGTTCGGTTCTCTTACTTGGGGTCCCAGGAATAGAATTCCAGAGATCTGGCCAGGCCCAGCCCAGCCTCCTCGGGCTTCGGGAGGCGCGGACGCTATTCAATTACTGCGGGAATAGTTCAGAAGAGAAGGACTCATAACATGATGCATGAACTTAATGGCAACAGTTTTAGAAAATGAAATCACATAAAATTGATAATAGTACACATTACCACTCAAACCACAACAACGTTACTTACTAGGACTCATCTCACAAGATGTCCAATATCAATGTCGCCTAAGCTTCAAAGCACATGGCTTCGAATATAAACTCACTCCTTAATAATCCTTTTGTCTAGTAATAATACTACATGACAAGTGATTTGAAATGTTTTTAGGGTAGAGAAGGGGGGAAAAAAACCACACACCTCTACAACATCGGATGTCAGGAAGAGGTCACTTGTCTAGGGGAAAGGCTGAACTGCAGATTCTGCAGCTGCCTTTAATTGTCAAACAACTAACTGGGAGAAAGGCATAAAAAAGTAAGGCATTCATCTCAAGATTGTCTCACTGTCTGCTACATGTAATGCAATAACCGGAAACTAAAACACTACAACTATTGTGGCAATCCACCACAGCTCCTCTGCATTGCCATTCACGCCTGCGCTCTGCCTATTACTCTCTTCCGCAGAATGTGAATCTTTTATTTCTAAGCCAATGGCAAAAACTTGTTTGCATATTTCATAACTTACTGCTTTTGGGGAGGGGGGTCTGGGCTTTGAATGTTCTCATTGTCTATCCATCCTTAAGGTTGTCGGATTTCGATTTTTGCCAAGAAACTGTCCTACATATGGTCGAGGAAAAAAAAGGAGAAAACAGCATCTAAAAATTCCGCAAACTGGAGAACCCGAAGAAAGACCATCTGAGGGCAAATTCGCTGCAACACAATTATCACCACCAATAGTAGATCTCCCGACAAAGGTCGACATGGCCACTCAAACTGGTCGCTGCAAACAAAATGGGAAAAACGAAAAGAATACAAGTAATTAAATCTACTCATTAAGGAAACTTTTCAAGGACCCAAAAGACTCCAAACACAAAAATACAGTCTATATCATACTATCCATTTTTTAAAGTCAAAAAGCCCATCAAAGGGGTTAAACATGACCAAACAAAAAACAAAAGAAACCTCAATAAACAGGTCACTAGGCTCCTCTCCTCGTCAAACAGTTAAGAAGAGGAGAACTAATATTAATAGCCGGAAGCGGACAAAGAAAAGAGAAAACAGAAGGATTGCAAAGCAGAAGGCCCGAAAAATAAGATTTCCAGGAACATCTTCACCAATTCAAATTACCTCAGAAAAGAAGGTAAGAAAAGCAACTAATAACACTATGAAAGAAAGCGATCAGCCTTCAACCTCAAAGACCCAATCGGTAAATCTAGCAATGTTAAATCCTATCACCCCAAATTTTGTACCTAGATTCTCAGAAACGTAATCATGTATACAAAAGGAAACCCAAAAACAAGCTATACCGATTAGGAAGAGGTCTATTCAAGAGCAGAAAAATTCCACATGTAGACTGGAATTCTCTCATCTATTTCCTTCCGGCGAAGACCCCCTAAACAGAGTCAGAATAATAAACCTGCTACAAAGGATACAGCCATTACAAGCACTAGTAAGTAATGACATCAAACTAGTAGGTTTTCCAGATAAGACCAAAACAACAACAGCAATAGTCGAATTCTGGCCATCCATCATCCCTACAATCATACTTAAAGAAATAGAGAGTCTCCACAAATGCGGTTTCGACTTGGCCCCAGACAAAGGAAACAAACGGGAAACAACGGAAAGTCTTTCAAATAGATACCATCAAGTAGTAGCAATCCAACAAGCCAATAACTTGACAAATATGCATAAAGAAGCCATCTCAGTATCAATAACCAACAGAATTAGACGAAGCTGGACCAAGAGTCCTCCGGAGCAGGATAAACTACCCAACGATAACACATGGGCATGGATTGCAGAGAATCTCAACTGCAAAAAACAGGCTCATGTAATTAAGCGCCCCTTTTAGCAAAGGTCTATCCATCTACTTCTGGAATATCGCAGGGAAAACCCAAGAGAAATTAGCATCAATCATGCAAGAACGTCCAGGGATAGTGGCACTACAAGAAACATGGGTTACTACAAATTTCGATCATCCTGATTACTTTGTTTACGATATTCCAGCTGAGCCAGTTACTCATGGGCACGCAAAAGGAGGAATAGCAATTCTTCTATCCGAAGAATACTATTGGGCCCAGGAAATTAATACACACATACTCTAAGAACTTCCAATGTTTAAAGATCAAAATTGGGGCAGAAACGACCAAAAGCTCAGACAAAATGCTCATTTTTATGTCTATATACCCCCGGGAGCAAAAATGGACGTACTAGGGTTATATATTCTAGAGGCCATAGAAAAGGGGGTAGAAGAACAGGATTACACGTTAATATTCCTAACAGGCGATTTAAATGGGCAAATCTCCAACGATCTTTTGGAAAAACAGGAATCAGGAGAAAAGGAACAAGCATTGGCAATACCTATACCACAATTTCCCTCAGGAAGTAAATCAAATAAGAGAGGGAAAATCATTCTATCAATACTTGCAAACTTGAATGGAGTCATACTAAACGGTAATGTCGAAGGAGATATCCCGGCTTCCTACACAAGAAAAGGCGTCCTGAAAGCATCAATTCTTGACTACATGATCTGTAGCTTTGGCCTCTTTGGATCTGCCCACCAACTTAACATAAAATTTGAGAAAGGAAGTGATCATGCAATTCTACAACTAACAACCGGTTTAATATTGAAACAAACTTCTCCAGTGCACATAATGGAATTGCAGAATACGGCACTGGTAAATCCTGTTCAAGGTCGGGTAACTTGGAACTCTAGATCCTTTGATAAAATCACTCAACTAATCAAGAACTTAAATCTACTAACAACAATCCACTCTACAGACCCAATAATAAACTTTGAGGCAGTGCTTAAGAAACTGGTCCAAATGCTACAGGAAAGCGTAAAACAACGATTAATAAAAAAACAAAGTATTAAAAGATGGAATACTGAACCCAGGACAAAGGAATTAAATACATTAATCAGGGAACAATTCCTTCATTTTTCTGAGGCAAGAAAACTGGAATTTAACAAGCTAAATCTTAGAAGAAAAAAAACACAAAAGAAAAACAAAAGATCCAAGACAAAAAAATGGGTAGATTTACAAACTGCAGCAAATGGGAATCCCTCAAAATCTTCACCTAATAATTTCACTGCACTCTGGGACATGGTGCCAAGTCCAAATGGGGGGAGAGGAAGGCCTTACAAGTCCAATACCAACTTTAAATGGTCTGCGCCAAGGGTGCCTATTAGCTCCCTTGCTGTTTTCTTTATATCTGAGCCACCTACCAGAAAACCTTAATTAGGTAAATAATTTTCCACCTAATATTGCAAATTTTAACATCCATTGTTTGATGTACGCAGATGATGTAGTGATTCTAGACCTGACCCCATTTGGGCTCCAAAGAAATCTGTTGGCACTTACTAAATATACTGGAGAAAATCATTTAATCCCAAATGTCACCAAAACAAAAATAGTACCATTCACAGGAAAGAAGAATCATGTCAAATATAACTGGACACTAGGGGGAAAACCATAGGAAATTGTAAAAGAATCTCTCTCTCTGGAGAATTTTCACCCAGTCCCTGCACAACCTGCCTCACTTGCAAAAAATGGGTCGAAAAGCAGACGTCCACCGAGGAGCCCTCCAAAGATTATATACTTCCACCGGTCAAAGACACCTCTCTTCTTTGTTACAGGTCTATAGCTCTAAAATTCCAGCCGTTCTATCATATGCAATAGAACATATTTGAATCAATGAATGAAAACAAATTGATATCAAAGAAGGGAAAATCCTGCGGAAACTAACCAGGATTCCTCAAACTCTCCGGCTCGAACTATCATTAGTCCGCTCTTTTTCCAGAGGGATCATGAATATAATTAGATGGGCATATAACCTGGCCCATGCTGATCAAGGAACTTTACGAGCTCTGTTAAAAACTGAAACACTTGACCCAGACTCTCCGAAGTATGTGTTTTTTAAAAACGTATGCAGAGCTTTCAAATTATCATCTGTGACTTTGGATATACCCAACTGAAACTATGCCTAAAGCATCTTACCCCCAGGTTAAGCATGACCCTCGGCAAGCAATATTGCTCGGTCCTCAACGTACAAACAGTACGTGGATACAATAGTTTTTAAAAAAACGCAACAATATATTTTTTTAAATCTAAAATCATAAGAGTCAGGCGAAGTATTATTCTACTACGACTTGGGATATTACCCCTGAAATCATACACAATTAAATGGTTGCCAAAAGGAGGAGGGTCTAACCTCTGACTTATGTAAAGGTGAGGTGCAAAATCTGGAACATGTTCTCTTTGCCTGTCCAAATCAGTCTATTGTTGCTGCCAGGAACAGATACATAACACCGATCATAATCAAATGTAATATAAATTCTGTTCAGAATTGGATTACCCTTTGCAATGCTCCACCCAATGAATTTGTGTGTATCAAAGTGTATAACTTTTTAAAATCATTTTTAAAATTGTATTAGATAGATAATTTTAAAACCAAAATTGTAATTATATTGCTAAAAAGGTGTTGTTCTCGCAAGAGAACTGAATCAAATAAACTAAACTTGAAAACTTGCCCTCTTTGGTGTATAGCTATTACACAGTGGCAGTCATCGCTGTATAGTTATGGTTCAGGTGTGCTTTCCATTGAAAAAAGCATTTATGTTTGGTTATGGTTATGAACAAACGCAGCTTAACTCATGGCATCCCCCATGCAAAAACACACCTGTATGCCTATGGCAAATATATAAAAACAGTTGACCCTAGAACCTCATGCTGCGAGTTAATGCATGTATTGTAAACACTCAATCATAACTGTCAAATGTTAGTGGTTTTACACGTTTGAGCCAGAACCATAACCCAATTTTTAACTGTACCACAGTTGCTACCGGTAGACACAAAGCAGAACCATGGCAAGTATAGCTCAAGTAGCAATGTACACAAAAAGTATCCATGTGAACATGTTAATATGGACTTCACAAATAAACTTTCTGTGATTCTAAGTTGTGTTATTTTTTCTAACGTAGTTTTTACCTTTGATTACACTTTGAGCTGTTATGGTCACTGCTAGAACCGCATATTCACTCTTCACAATGAGCACATTTATTTATAAAGTGTACTAAGTTACTTTTTTCAGATACTTATATCAAAATGTTTGAATATTGATTTGTCTACTTGGCCATGATTATCCAGTGCTCTTTTACTTTGCCATTTATTGATTTGTGATTATTAGATCACTTGTCTAACTATATATATAGCAAACTGATGCCAATTGTGGGCAATGCACTTTTAAGTAGTTGGACCTTTATGGTTTTGAATTCAATATAATTCCACTATCGATTAGGTGTACTGTGATATAGACATGAGAGGTAGAAAACAGGGTGTGAAAATAGTTGCAACAGAGACAAATTTAATTAGAGCAGGGTAGCGAGAAATAAGACACTGACTTCCAATGATAGAGAAGAAGAGAAGTACTGTTTTATTTCTTCAAAGGCACATACTAGCAGTCAAAATTGATGAATCATCTACTTCAGAGCAGAAAGGAAAAATCAAAAGAATGATAAAGAGTGTTAGGGGATTAATTATCAAACACAGGTCTGATAACACCCTGGCAGAAGGTGGATGGTGCAGATTCGTTTGTAACATGGTAGTATTCTCAAAGAACAAAACTGAGAGTAGGATGAGACTATCAGTAAACAAAGGCTGATAAAAGATAAAGTAAAACAAATACATAATGCAGCTTGTTCTGATGCAGAAGCGATAGAAAGTTGGAAAAGTGAATATCCGGTAACTGAATTGCCATAAACTACAAATTAAGAGGGTGGTGAATTGTAGAGAAGTTATTCTAAAATGATGGAAGAGGCTCATGGTTGGAAGAAGCTGGAAAGATAAAGCAGAAGGACAAAAGAGGTACTGGGGAACAAGTAAATAAGTGTTAAACTGGAAATACACATCTTCAAAATAGATGTGGTGTTAACTTTGGCTCTGTACAGCACTACGCTGCTTTTTTGGTTAGGTTTGTGCTAAATAAATTCCACATAAATACATACATTTGTTGGGAAGGATGCAGGAATGTTTTTTTTGTTTGTGTTACTCTAAGGTAATGAATTTATTGTAGGCCAAACACCAGGAAACTTTTTTTTTTTTTTTAAAGTTTCAAAAACCTTTATTGTATATAGTAGCATGGTATACAGCACATCAACATTTATCAATATCCAGGTTGTCCTAGCGCCATACATACAATGACAGTGTTGTACCTCGCCATTCGAACTTGTCCCATTGCCCACCACTCGCCCCTTCAACTACCCTCCCTTTAGCCCCACCCTATCTCCCCGGTGAATTCAACAAAAAGACCATGCTCGACAGATTAAACCACAAATAGAGTTTCGGAACATGAAAGTCCGCTCACAAGGCAGTTCAATATCCTTTGCAAAGTTGCAGGTGTTCAGACTCAGTCGCTGGTTCTGCCAGTTTAACATCAGCCCCCATACATCCCGTGCCCTCAATATCCGGTTATATGTCAACGCTTCTCGTACCTTCCATGCACACATTACACCCCAGTCCCCCCTGCACCCTCATCCTCTGTATGCTGACTCGGGAGATAAGTCGTCAGGGGCCCCGCAGATATCCTTGGGGAGAGATTTCATCAGCCATTGTTCCGCATATGCATGTAGGTGTTCCTGCCAAGTGGTTAAATCATGAATCCAAGCCTTAAACTTAGGTGCCCTGCCCCCACCCCATTTACGGGACGCCTGCCTTCGTGCCAGAAGCACTCCCATTGCCAGGAATTTTTTGTGTAGTGTTCCAATGTCTCCAATCGGGCCCAACAGCGCCCTACGGGTGGTGGGCTCAATCTGAATACCTATCATGCGGGTTAGGCCCTTGAATACCTCCTCCCAGTAAATGGTAACCTGAGGACACCTCCATGCAAGGTGCATGAAGTCCGCTCCCCCCTGACCGCAGCGCATGCATTTGTCATCTTCCCTAAGGTGGAGCTTGTGCAACCTCGCTGAGGTATGGTAAAGCCGGTGTAGAAACTTAAAGTGCAGTGCAGCAAGCGCAGCCTGCTGCTGCTGGAGACAGCGTAAGTTTGGAGGCAGCTCGCTTCCAAGTGGTCATCCGTTAGGGGGCTATCAAGGTCCTCATCCCATTCCCGTCTGGCCCTTACTAGTTGAGAGGGAGGCACATTTGGGACTCTCTTATATAGCACTGATATGGTGTATTTGGAAATATAAGTTTGTAACACTAGATGGAGAGATGTGTATATCTCCGTCTCTTTCGGGAAAACCGGGGGTACTGCAGCTTATCTAGCAGGTTGTGGCATATCTTTTCGGTTGTAACTGGCAGTAACGGGCAGTGGCGCAACGGCACCCTAGGTGAGTACATCAGCTGCACCCCCTCCGTACGCGCCAGCCAGTTCCACGCCTTCTCTGTGCAGTCAACCGTGGATGAGTCCCTTACCATCTCTTTGGTTGGTGTGAACAGATATCCCTCCGGGGGCAACGGGGCCAGGTAGCCGTCCTCCACCGCAAGATGGGGCATGCATGGGGTGGATGAAACCAGTAACCGCGAGGTGGGCTTGTGCGCTATAATAGTACTGTTCGAAATTAGGGACATCAAACCCACCAAGATGATACGGTAGCATTAGTGTGGTCAGCGTCAATCGTGCTTGTTTACACACGCCCCCCCCCCCCCTATATGAGTCGCACCAACTGCGTTTTAAGCGTGTTGAAAAAGAATCGTCCCGGTAGTATGGGACATTTATAAATAAGTATCGAAATTTCTGCAGTATATTCATCTTGATTAAAGATATCCGTCCTGCCATTGAGAGGGGCAAATTAATCCATTTAGAAACGTTATCTGTCACCCTGTCCATGGCCAGCCCATAATTAGTGCGCATAAGTGCGTCTTTATCTTTAGTGACATGTATGCCCAGGTATTCAAAGTCCCCTGTTTCCCATATCAGAGGGTAGTCAAGCTGATGTGGCAGTGTTTTGTCCGTCAAGGGTAAAACTGCAGACTTATTCCAGTTGATCTGCACCCCAGCTATGGCCCGAACCTTGTGATCTCCCTCAATACTAGATTGAGGTTATCCGATGGTTTGTGGATGTACAGCGTTATGTCGCCTGCATATAGAGACACTAGTAACTGTCTGGATATATAAGGGCACTGTGATTGTGGTGCTGCCGTCTTAGTTTCGCAGCTAGAGGTTCTATTGCTAGGGTAAATAGCACTGGGGAGAGCGGGCACCCTTGCCTTGTTCCTCTGGTAACCAAAAAGGCCTCCGAGCGTAAGCCATTGAGGAGAACCATGGCTCGAGGTTGTGTATGTAGCAGTTTAATCCAATTTACAAAAAAGAGTCCGGCATGCCCATATAGCCCAGTGTCAGCATCACAGTGTCCCATTCTACAGAGTCGAACGCTTTGGTGGCGTCTAAAAAGACCGCCACCGCAGCGCTATTTGGATCAGTATCTTGTAATACAGCCAGGAGGGTTTGAAGGTTGTGGGTTGTAGCTCTTTTCGGGACAAAACCTGCTTGGTCGGGCAACACAAACCGGTCCAGGAGGAGATTGAGCCTCATCGCTAACACTTTCGTTAAGATTTTTGTATCACTGTTGAGGAGTGACAGGGGCAGATAGGATTCGCAGTTGGCCGCAGGTTTACCAGGTTTCAGTAGCGACATTATCTGACCTTTCCTCATGGTTGTAGGTAGTCTACCCTCCTCCAACGCCTCATAGAATACTGCTTTCAACATAGGAGCCAATATTGACACATACGTTTTATAGAATTCTGTTGGAAGATGATCAGACCCGGAGCCTTTCCCGATGATGGACATGATTGCCTCCGTTATCTCATCTACCTCCAAGTCTAGAGCCAGTAATTTGCGCTGCGTATCCCCCAGCCATGCCAGTGCCGTATCTTCAAAGTACCGCCGTAGATCTAAAGGAGAGTCCCTCTGCGAGGTGTAAAGCTTTTTATATTATACTACGAGGGTAGCCATCTGTTCAGGGAGCTTCCTGTGCGTTTGCCCCTACTCATCCTGCAGCTCAGTTACATAGTTATGAAATTTAGGAGGTCGCAGAGCATTGGCTAGCGCCCTCCCTGGCCGGTCTCCTTCACCGTATACCGGTGGCAGATAGGGCTTTCCCCGAAAACTACATTCTCCATCTGCCGCCTCCTCATATTCCGTCACTTTCCCCCTCAGGCTAGCCTGCAGCGCTCCGGTCTCGCCACCTCCTGCTATGTCTCGTTCCAATGGCTTTAACTCTCCTTCTAATCTGCGCAGCTCTCTACGAAAGTCTTTAAGGATACCCCCCTCCACCCCCTTGGAGATGCACCAGTCCAGCACTGTCACTTTGAACGCCTCCCAAACTGTTAAACTTGCCACAGAGTCAATATTCTTAGCGAAGAAATCCTGGATTTCCTGTTCCACCTCCGCTCTAAACACTGTATCCTGCAAATGTAGGGGGTTCAGCCGCCAGTTAAGATATGGGGACTGGTCTATCGGGGTCTGAATCGTCACTAGGACCGGGGAGTGGTCTGAGTATGTACGGGACAGATGTGTCGCCCCACCAATCCAATGCGCCATGCCCCCTGTCACCAGCAAATAGTCCAACCTGCTGAGTAGTGTGTCCCTTCCTCCCGTAAGGGATGCTTATGACGCCAGGTGTCCAATAAATGATCAGAGTCTAGTGTGTCATGTAGGGTGCGCTGTACAGTGGTGTAGTGTGCTGCCATGGCGCGAGAACGATCGCGTTTGGGGTCTACCACAGTGGTAAAGTCCCCTCCCCAAAGTACATACATGGACCCAAGCGTTTGGAGTTTGCCTCTCAGCATGAGTAGGGGGTGCACGTCATCTGTATTGGGGCCGTAGTAGTTCGCAATGGTGACATCGTGTGAGTTCAATATCCCGCAAAGCAGGCAATACCTCCCATTAGGGTCCGCCTCCATCCCTCAGCACAAACCGGACTCCCAGTTTAATAAGAATGGCCACCCCCTGGAGTAGCCAGAGTACGATGCAAAGCATCTATGGGAAGCCCATTTCGTTGCAAATTGGGGTATGTTACCTTGCTGCAAATGGGTCTCTTGTAGTAGAGCCACGTGGACATTGTGTCGATCTAGATATCCCAACACCTGCCTCAGTTTCCGCAGATAATTCAACCCTCTCATGTTCCTTGAAATGCATGTAGATCATTCCTATTACCTGTGGCATCCGTCATTACATAGAACTATACCAATCTTACTCTTGTGTTTGTCTCGTTGGTCTCGCAGAAAGGTAATGTGCAATCGTCCCCCCGCGTCCCCAAGTCCCCCTCCCACTCCGGCTCCGGCTCCCCCAACTTGCCGAGTATATCCACCCCAACTCTGTAAGCATACAGTTCCAGTCTAACCCCTTGAAAATCACTGGTACAATACAAAACAAAGGGGGTATGCCCTCCTGTGGGGTCCGCTAAGGGCCCTCACCTTGCCCACTCAACCTCGCTGTTTCACCCACCTGCAGCCCCACTTAAATAAGGAGGCCACTCTGGTGGGACGGAAACGAGTGTCCGCGCGTGAAAATGTCATAACTTTAAAACAACAGTGATACATCACCAACTCAGACCAGTTCTCAGTAGGATATTGTGCCCGGCCATTTCTGCAGTCAGTGCTTCGTCATGGCGTCAGCCCGGTACAGACAGGGGGGACTGCGATCTGCATCTTCTGCGGGAGGCTGCGTCCTGGGGTGCTGCCTTGCGGGCCTGTTTGAGGTACTCCTCCACCTGTTGAGGAGAGTTGACAAGATGTTTCCCCAGCTGGTGAACCTTTAATTACGCGGGGTACAGCATGGTGTATGTTATTTCTTGTGCCTGATGCTTCTTTTTCACAACCGCAAACTTTTGGCGGGCTTCCTGTACGGCCTGGGGGAAATCGCGATAGGGTGGTATTTTCATATTGTACTTGCCCCTTCACCTGAGCCAAACGCAATACCGTGTCCCTGTCCCGATAATTCAGGAAGCGCACAATCACCGGGTGCAGTAGCATCCCCGGAGTTCTGCCTACGATCTGTGGGCCTGTACGACAGTCATATGGGCTGAGAAGGAGTCTTTGCCAAAAAGATTCGCCATCATCTTTTCCATGAAGGCTTCCATTCTACCAGTGTTCGTCGATTCAGCCAGGCCAAAAACTCAGACGTTATTTCTCCGGCAACATGCCTCTAACTCCTCATTCTTGTCCGCTATTACTTTTAGCAGCTTGTCCATCTGAAGCGTGTGTTTATTGGCAGCCGCACCGTCCTCCAACCCCGACACTCTTTGTTCCGCCTCTTTGATCCTTTCATCATGCTGGTCAAGCTTGACTACCACAGCTTCTAGTCTGCTATTCATGGCGTCCATCTTGGAATCTATGGATGTGAGGCTCTGCTTCATTCCAACAAGTAACGCCTTCCAGTCCTCATCCCGAGTTCTGTTAGCTCAGATTCTGTGCGCTCCTTGGAGCTCGAGCTGGGTGCCTTCTGTGCGCTCCTTGGAGCTCGAGCTGGGTGCCTTTCGTGAGTCAAAGGACAGCTTCACCTCCTTGGCCTCTGTTCTCCCCATGCTGACCAGTACAAGTGTAATGGGCCCACCTTGTATAGTGAGGGAATCTATTACCGTGCCTTTGGGGCCTGCTTCGCGCTCTGTGCGATCGCCGTCACCTCAGCCCACGGTTCCACTCCGCGCCTCCTGCTGATAGGTGCTCTAAGGCGGCCGCCTAGCTGGCTGCCCGTTTGTCGCTAAATATGTGTCAGGAGGCCAAAGAAAGCGGCAGTCCAATAGGCGCCCCGGTGCGCCCGGTTCTTCGCACCAGGGGTGTTTTAGCCCTTTGTGGCCGCTATTATGCCAGGGGTAGCACCGCCCGATGCTCCTCCTGCCCCCAGCGTCTGGCAGATGCCACAGGCTCGTGTAGCCCCTAAAATGGCGGCTCAGTCCCCTCGCCGCGTCACTGGCACCTCCGCAGTGTGATGGGGCCCTCAATGTTTCCACTGCCCTAGTGTGTGCAGGCCCCGCCGCTGTCCCGGGGGCAATTTGCTTGTGCCGGCACCTCCTCCGGCACCCAGGCTCACCTACACCGCTTGCGTCAGAGAGTCAGGACCTAGGCCGAGTCACCAGACTGCCATTACGGGGCACAGCTCAAGGCTCATTCAAGGTCATGCGCCTGTCTCGGTACTTGCCAGTCATGTGCGGTGCCTGTAACACATGGACTTCCGATTTGCAGCACTGCATCTCAAATGTTCCTCCAGTCGGCCCTCTCGACATAGGCCTCGTGCAGCCTCGATCTTTCCACCACTTCCGCACTCCAGACCGCCACAGCCAGCCTCCGCGCCCAGGTTTGAACGCTCACCGTTCCTTCATGCCGTACAGCTCCAGCATGAAAATGGTATCGCTGGAGGTAGCATCAGTTCCTCCGGCCAGTGGCGATGTGTTAGGGCAGTTTATGTCAGCAAGGATAGGGATAGTGATTAGTTTACCGCCCAGATCGGCGGGAGCCTCACTGAAGCGCGGCCATCACAGTCAAGCGCCACCTAGCGCCCCCAAAACACCAGGAAACCTTGACCTCCGGTCCAGGCCAGCACTCTCCCCAGCAGCTACGCTTACAGCGCCGTATCGCCTCACCACAAGAGCCCTCCCATCTTTAGAGTTCACGCCGGCAGCCTGTCGCAACCTCAGAAGCTATTCAGTTCCAGCCCGCCTGGTGCCCCCCCCCCCCCTCGCTTGCTACTCCTCACTATTGTAATGACCTTATTTTCTGTAATTTCATCCAGTTTAATCCTTTTGGAGATAGAATTAAATAAAACAAGATTAAACTATTTCATTAATTCGCAGTCAGCCTTTTCCCGCTGCTGCCCCAGCGGCCCCTCGCCCTGACACAGCCCCGCTCCCGCCTCCCTACCTCTAGTCTCGCTCCATCCCCTACTTCATGGCGGCCACCATGAGGTCATGCAACTGGCGCGCCTTAGGCAAGCCAGTCTGCGCCCGTCGGCGACCCGACCGCAACTAGCACCAGGAACCCTGGATCCACAACCTTCCACCGCTACGACCACACCCTCCTCGCACTCAACCCCGGAAGACACAGACTGCCAACAGACCTCATCAACCTCGACCCACAGCCAGTTCTCGTGCCTCCACGGCCGTCAGACCTTCATCACCACCCTGACCTCCGGCACCCCAGACACTGGCACGGATTACATCCTAAGATGCATCCTCCACTACGTGCGCTCCGTACACAAACACGCCACAGAAATATGGGGCCTACTCTACTCACTCTCTTCCGACATCGCCTTCCTCACGGAACCACGGACAAACGCCACCTCCGCCCCTGACAACACCGCAGCCCCAAACGGACACAAGAATCAGAGGAAGGACCGCCCCAACCACCCAGGAGGAGGCCTCACCATCGCACACAAGAGCATCATCCGCCTCACCACCTCCAGCGAAACCTTCCCCTCCGCCAAACACCTTCACTTCCAGATCCAGACCAGCCCTAACACCACACTCCGAGGAGCCTCATCTACAGACTCCCCGGGCCCCAGACACCCTTCACCACCACCATTACAAACTTCATCGCATAAATGAACTACATACTCATTGGAGACCTTAACTTTGGCCTCGACAACCCCAGCGACCCCAACTCCACCATCCTCCAGGGCAATGTCGCCAGCATAGGACTCAACCAACTCGTCACAGCACCCACACACAGCGCAAGACACACCCTCGACCCAATCTCCGCGGCAGGTAGCAGCATTCACTTCAGCCATACAACGCAACCAAAACCACCCCCCTCCCACCACAAAGGAACTGGATCAAGGTTACCGACGAGGTACTGGAGCAGAGTCACAGACGAGCAACTGAACTACACCCTCTCCCTAGACACACCCACTTGGACATCCGAAACAAACATAGCACCCACAGGACTCCACACCTGGATCTCCAGCTGCGCGGACAAGCTTGCCCCGCTACGCATCCATGGCAAACTGCGTCCCAGGAAAGCAGATTGGTTCACCACCGATCCCAAGAACTCAGGAGCACCTACAGACGTCTAGAGAAGAACTAGAGGAACACCAAGACAACAGACAACTACTCCACCTACAAGCACGTCATCACGGACTACCACAACCAAATCAGAACCACCAAAAGGAACTTCCGCCAACAAAATTCTTGCCAACTCCAAGGAACTCTTCAGTGTGATTCGTGAGTTCACTAACCCACGCTGCGAAGCCACAGACATCACCCAGTCCCAAGACATCTGCGACAATCTTGGAACCTACTTCCACCTCAAGATCAAGACACTCTACGACAACTTCATCAACCACCCACAAGAAGCCACAGCCGCCCCCGCTCCCCAGAGACGCCAGCCAGCCCACCATCTCCAACTGGACACCAATCACGACCGAGGACACATCCACGACCATGAAAGGCATCTACTGGGGGGGCCCCGACTGACATCTACCACAGGGCTGCGGACTCCACACACCGGAACTCCAACGGACCATCAACACCGCGTTCACAACAGGCACCTTCCCTGACGACTGGAAGCGTGCATAAGTCAGACCCACGCTCAAGAAGCCCACGGCCGACCTCAAGAACTACCGGCCCATCTCGCTCCTCCCTTTCGCAGTCAAGGTGGCAGGGAAAGCAGTCAACAGGGAACTGACACCTTTAATCGAATAGAATGCAGTCCTTGACCTGTCCCAATCCGGATTCCGAAGCAACCACAACGCAGAGACCCCCCTACCCGCCGGCACAAAACATCTGCGCCCTCCTGGATCAAGGCCACTAAGCAGCCCTCGTCCTCCTAGACCTATCCGCAGCATTCAACAGTCTCTCACCGCACACTAACCGACAGACTACACGACGCCGGCATACAAGGAACTACCCTGAACTGGATCCGATCGTTCCTCACCGGAAGGAGCCAAAGAACGAGACTACCACCCTTCCTCTCCACCCCTCTTGAAATCACCTGCAGAGTCCCACAGGGGTCATCCATGAGCCTGACCCTCTTCCACATCTACATGGCCCCCCTCGCAGCCATCGTCAGACGTCACTGCCTCAACATAGTTTTACGCCGACACCCAGCTCATCCTCTCCCTCACCAGGGACCCAGTCACTGCAAAACTCCATTTCCAGAGAGCAATGCAAGATGTTGCAATCTGGATGACCAACAGCTGCCTAAAACTCAACGCCGAAAAGACTGAAGTCCTCGTCCTCCGAACCACCCCTTCAGCATGGGACAACACCTGCTGGCCCACCGCACTCGGAAGCCCACATACCCCATCAGGCCACACCAAAATCCTAGGCATCGTACTAGATTCATCACTCGCCATGACCCGAAAGGTCAATGCAGTCATCTCCAGCACTCTCTGCATCCTTCGAAAGACCTTCAAATGGATCCCCCCACAGTCAAAGAAGACAGTCACCCATGCACTCATCACCAGCAAACTAGACTATGGCAACGCTCTACTCCGGAATCAGCAAATCCCTACTCCGCAAACTCCAGATGATACAGAGCACCACAGAGACTCGTTCTCTGCATCCAACGACACGAACACATCAGCCAACACCTGCAGAGACTCCAATGGATCCCCGTGGAGAAGGGTCACCTTCAAAATCCTCACACATGCCTACACAACAGCAGACCCAAATACCTCAACGACAGAATAAACTTCCACATACCCAAAAGAAACCTCCGAACTGCCAACCTCGCATTAGCCGAAGCCTCGCGCATCCACAGAGCCAGAGCAACCTGAAGATCGTTCTCCCTCATTGCAGCCAAAACCTGGAACGAGCTACCGACAGACATCAGACGCGCCGCCTCCCTGAACACCTTCAAGAAGACCCTCAAGACCTGGCTCTTCAAGCTGAAAAGGTTCTGCATAACCCCTCGCACCCACACACCCCTTACGGGCGAGTAGCGCGCTTACAAATCCCTGATTGATTGATTGACATCTGAATGCTGGAACACTTCAAGTTAACCCCAAGACAAAGGGGATATTTCTAGTTGAAATGAGGGAAATCTAAATACAATGACCAATAAAAGGTTTGTATTGTATTAGCAGGGAATATGGGCAACCTGTTTGAACTTTGGCCTGGTGATGGTATAAACAATCAAACTAAATATTTAAGAAAAAGGCGAAGAATGATCAGAAAGCCGGAAATGCCAGGACCATCACCAAAATGGCATACATGTGAAAGTAGGCTTTTAACAGCCATTGAATTGCCCTTAGGGCAGGGCGACTGACGCTGGACATCACGGTTTAATCCCCGGCTCCGGTGGAAGGGGTCTGCCCAACACCATGCAACTCTGGGCAATAGCTCGCTTAATCTTCCCAATGGCCCCCAGCGCCGAGATACCCCTGCAGGGGCGATTCGTGCTCTATACAAAGTACTGGATTTTACCCTATCTCTATTTAAAAACAATTATACAAAGTGCAAACAAGACTCAAGAATGCCAGAACACTTTAAATAGGAATAATGCTGTACTAAATGGTACATATAATACAGTGCAATATATTATTAGATAAAAAAAACCATTATACATGATTGATAGTATATGAAGGTAGAATAGCATGAAGTAAAAACAATATATTTAAATAAAGTGAGTTCATTTCGGAATCTACTATAGGAAGTAACAGGTCTTAGGCTGTAGTGTTTTCAGCTTTTTTTAAAATGCTGATAGGGGGGTTAACTGTTAATTCAATGTAGTGGTCTTTACACCACAGGAATCTTGCATTATTCAACACGTTTCTGCTTTCCTAAAGCCTGGTGTTTCACAAGGTTGTCCTTGCTCCCAAAGTGGCATTGTCTGCCAGGGGTGGTTACTTTATGGTAAATGAGCTTGGCACATGGAATAGCAGACAAGTGGAACGCAAACTAGTTTAAAGACTCACCTAATCTTAATGAGAAACCACTCCAGAAAATGCACAAAGGTGAGATGTGGATCAATTTTCATAACACCCATAGAAGTCCCTGTAACGGTACACAAGGCAGCAATGAGGAGGTCTATGTTCCACAGACTAATCTTGAACACTAGAGAACTGAACACTTGCTTCAACTGCAGATTCCAAAAAGTTGTACAATACATGGGAAAAAAGGACTAAATATATTTAAAAAACACTGAGAAAAAAAATGTATCCCCTCCCTTCCAAACGCATTCTCTCAAAAGAAAGCCTGCACTCAAGGAAGGAAATATTCCAATTCTTTTATTACACAAGGCTGTACAGTTAGAATCTTTTGTTGTTCCTTTAGCAACACGTTTTGTCAGACACATACAGCCTTTCTAAATCCAAACGTAACACGGCTTTGATGGAGCATTATATAATCATTCGTCACTAGATGAATAAATACTTCCCGTTACTGGTCTACAACCTTCATCAATTAGAAATAATTATTACAAATTTGTAATATGGAGCGCAAATTTCTCAAATGCATTTCTCATTTAAAATCTCTAATAGGTAAGTAACTGTTCGCCAGCACTCCACACTAACACTTTTTTTTAAAAATAATATCAAACTGTCAACTTTGCAGCAAAGAAACTATCATCTCGACCTTGTGCGGGCAAACCAAAGCAGATTTTTTTTTTCTAGATGAAGTCATGCTGCTAATCAACTCAAACACTGCTACTAGCCCTCCAAACGCAATATTGGTTTTCCACCATACCGTTCGGCTGATGCCTACAGAACCCAGCTCCTGACTATGGTTAATCAGGAACGAAGACCAGGGTTTCACACAAGGAGAACCTGTCCCCTCCAAGAGCGCCATCGGACTCGCAGTGCCAAACCTCTACCTGCTCCAGTCCATGTCTGGGGTGAAGTCAGTATTTGACATCCATAGCAGAACAGTTGCAGTTCCCGCCCTGCTGCCAAATTGCAGGTGCTGCACCACCTGCGATTTGGCAGCAAGCTGGGAACCGCAACTGTGCTGCTTTGGAGATAGATCTAGATATTCGTTGTGTGGTCAGTTATAGTTAGGGTCTAGTTATTTCAGGTTTGTAGAGCCTGTGGCTGCCCCAGGGCTTCCCAGCGGTAGGAGGCTGGACAGAGGTTCGAGGTACTGCTTGAACAGCCACGTTTTAATTGACTTCCGAAATTCTAATTCTTTGTCCAGGGTCCGAAGTTCCCGTAGTAGAGAGTTTCAGAGTTTGGGAGCTAGTTGGGCGAAGAATCCACCTCCCTACCTTGCTTTCCTGGCACCTATTGGTTTTGGGAGTCCTTCCGAGCTCGAGCTCAGATTTCTATGTGGGACATATGGGAACACCAGCTTTCTGATTTTTCTAGTGCCCCTATTGTGTAATGCTCTGTGCGTTATAAATAGTGCTTTGAATTTGATTCTGGCCTCCACGAGGAGTCAATGCAGTCCTTTGAGGTGCTTTTTTGCCAGCTCCCGGGCTGGGGCCTTACCCAGCGGCCTTGCTGCAGCGTTCTGGACCACCTGAAGTCTGTTGGTCACGTATTTCGGTGCCTCTAGGAAAAGAGAGTTTCCATAGTCCAGACGTGATGTCACCATAGAATGGACTACAGTCTTCCTAATCTGTATGGGAATCCGATCTAGGATTTTCCAAAGACTTCTAAGTAGTCCGAAATAGGTGTCTGCGACTTTCTTGGCTTGAGTCGTCATTGATAGGCCCTTTGAGCCAAAAACCCAGGTTTTTGATGGACTCTTTAGGCGTGGGTGGCCTGCCCAGGCAGTCAGGCCAGCTTAAGGATGGCTTGGGAATTTTCTTATTCCTGTGATTCATTAACTCAGTTTTATACCCGTTTAGTTTTAAGCATCTGTTGGTCATCCATTCCATGACTTTCTCCATACAGGGCAATAACCTCCGAGTCCCTGTTGGTCCTAGTGTCTAAAGAAATCACCAGCTGTGTATCGTCTGCGTAGGTGGTCATGGAGATATAGAATTTTTTGGGCAATCCCAGATAGTGGCTCCATGTAAACATTAAAAAGCGCAGGGCTCGAAGAGGAACCCTCTGCCACCCAGCACGTTAGTGACATTGTTTTAGAGAAGGTGGTGTTTTCTAAGACTTGGAAAGATCTTCCCTCCAAGTATGAGGCCAGTAACTATAGCATGGTACCGTCTGCCCCAATGGCCGAGAGTCTGCTTAACAAAATGTGGTGGTCACCTGTTTAATAGGCAGCACTCTGGTCCAAGAGAAGTAAAACTGCTGAACTTCCCCAATCTAAAAATGTCCTGAGTTCCTTCACCACCGTCAACAAAGCAGACTCGGTGCTGTGTTGTGCATGAAATCCCATCTGGGTGGAGTGGATTGTTGGTTTGTTTCCAAGAACTAAGCTAGTAATCTTATTCACATGTTTTTTCAATAGCTTGCCAACGAACTGCAGCATTGAAATGAGTCTGTAATTCCCTAGTTGCTCTGGATTTTTTAAGCAAGGGTTTATTTATAGCATGCTTCCAGGCCGCTGGGACCACGCTTGTCTCCAGAGACTGCTTCCTGATCTTCACTAGAGAAGGAAGAACTGCAGGTGTGCTGGGCCTAGTGGCGATTCAGACCTCACTTTGCCCATCAACAATTCTGTCTACACTGAAGAGAGATTGGTGATAGTTGTTGGGGGGATGGGGATTACCACCTGTTCCTCTTCCCACCATGTGGTTGTTTCGCCGCCCACCCTCAAGGAGCTGTAGATGTCCGTGACTTTTCATAGGAAGTAGGTGGCTAAGTCATTGCACCTCTCCTCGGAGGTCCCTGTTGGGTAGGAATACTGAGCTGGGGAGTTTAAAGCCTTGACTACCGAGAACAATTCCTTTGAGGAGTTCTGGGCCTGGCTGATCTTCTCCTCAAAGAATTTGGCCTGCGTTTCTTAGGTACTGTTGTGGTAGAGTCTAATGGCTGACTTGTACCAGATTTTAAGTTGTGGGTCATAGTTTTTCCTCTAGTCCCTTTAGAGTTTTATGCATTTTTAGCAGGTGGTAAAACCTCCCCCCGATTTGGGTCTGGCGTTTGGTTTGGTGGCAGCTTTAGGGGCTACTTTGTCCAAGGATTGGATAATCCAGGTTTCCAAGTTTGAATAGGCTTCCTCCACTGTTACCGGTGTCTTCGTATCAGTTGTAGTTTTTGCGAAGACATTCCCCCCACTTCTCTGAGTTAAGCTTGGCCCAGCACCTTTTTCTTTGTTTCAGCTTTGGAGGTGACCCTGCCCTGCTCGCTTCATCACTACATTCCTTTTAATCTCAGGAAGAAAGGGTCTGACCAGGGGACCCGTATTGATGGTGCAACTTTAATGTTGGAGTGGTTAGAAATAACTAGATCCAATATGTGCCCCTTGGAGTGTGGCCATCGTTACCAACTGAGAGAGTAGTAGACCCTTGAGGTCCAGCAGCAAACTTTTGATGCTAGGGAGATTCCAATCCTCCATGTGTAAATGTAGGTCTCCTATTATGGTGGTGTTGGATTTTTTTATTAATATGCTTGCAAGAGAGTCAGGTAGACTTTCTAGGAACTCTCCATATTGGCCTGTGGGTCTATAAATTAGGAGCCCCAAAAAGGTGTAAGTGGGTGATAAGGAGATTGGAAATTGGAGGCATCTGCACCCTTTGATGGGGAAGGCATCGGTGGTTCAGTTTTATCAAAATGCTGTAATTCAATTTAACATTAGAATCTTTAGCAGTTACCATCCAAGCCAGTGATGCCCTCTCAGACATTAGAATCGCAAGGCTGTCAAAGTCTTTCACCCAAGGATCAGGATAGATTGTTTGTGCCCAAGGACAGTAAATCTACAATATTTTGTTTGCGTGTCAAAATTGTGACAAATTGTCTGCTGCTAAGGCGAGTTATGCATCCATACGTGAAAGATGTTCAAAATGATAGATATGTATATATATATATATATATATATATATATATATATATATATATATATATATATATATATATACTTGCCTGTTCTCAGTTTCTATTTTTGGTATATTCTGGTGGTGTTTTTTCAGTGTTTTCAAAACCTTAAAAAACTTTAAAAAACAGTGGTTATCAGTGGTTACACATTTTCACGCCATTAAAAAACACGGAAATAGTGTTTTTCCTGTGTTTATGCAATTTTAATTTAATTTTAATTATTGCTTGCTTTCTGCACCAATAGTACATGTGAATAGATAGCATGTGCACAGGGTATATGAGGTCCAAATACATTTTTACTGCACCAGAATGGACTACAAAGTCAATAGCATTCTTCATTAACTATGAAGATTGTAAAGATGCTTTCAGCATACCATCTAGCAAGTGACAAGGATCAATTACACTTCAGCTCAGGTATCGATTTTGACAGACCATCATACAACTTTTCACATACGTAGCTAAATTACTGCAAATACAAACAATGTCACTCCAATCTTTGTTGAACTTGGTAGGAACTTTTTCAGCAGCATTCCAAGTGACACTGCGTTCAATGCCTACTAAACATCTGGTGTCATGTTTTCACACCATCTCAGATGCTTGGTGACAACATTCTTTTCACATATACCCGTCACACCACTTGAATGTTTAAAGCTAGAGGTGTTTGGCAATTCACTTACATTCAATACTTCTGATTCTGTACAGTTTATAAAATAACTAAATAAGACCAAAAACATGCTTCTAAAACTGCATCTTTAGACCAAAGACCACAAAACTGAAAAAAGCAGAAGGAAGAGGAGACCTTGTTTTAGTGACATCCCTAAACAACAAAACTCAAGCAAAATAATGTTAGCCCATTCTTTCTTGATGCTACTTTGTATTACAAAGTTGCATTGTATTGGCCCCTTCAGGAAGAAATAAAAATGTCTTTCACTCATCTGTTCCTTTCTTTGAATGGCACTTAGTTTGTGGTTGCAAAGGTGTTTTTTCAGTGTTTATATGTTTACACCGGTGATGGCTATTTTCCTTTTGGTGGTGTTTTATCAGTTATTATGGGTTTAAACCTAAAACCAAAATATATATATATATATATATGCTGTGCTAAAGTATCGACCTACTGCCTGGATGATGAAGGAGCAGTTGAACTCTGGGTCGAGCCGCCGCTTCAGTCGCTGAGGAACTACATGCCCCACAATCCAATGTTCAATGGACCTGCAGGCAATCCCTACATCCAGAGCACTACATAGGCACACCGCGCCAAGGGCGGACTAGTGTGCGCCCGTCCGAGGCTGGTCCACCCCTCTGGCAGACATTACGGGATACCTCAGGTAATCATTTGCTCATCTCCTTCCATATTATGTACTATGGGGAAGAGGAAGGTCACAGGAACTGTCATGATACCCCATAAACCGACAAGCACTGACAATATGCTAGAGAGCCATAGGGGTGGTGTGCACTGAAATAGCCCTCGTAGATTGCAGGCTTCACCTAGGCCCGGGGTTGATGGTGACGAGGGAGAAATTCCACATGTTGACCATCCTAGCAAGGAAGTTCAGGCAAATCCCAGTATGAAGGTAACTGAAGGGGCAAAAGGGAAAATATTGGGTAGATCCTGCAGATTGGTTTTGTCTTGTCATGCTACCCCTGAAAGTGGTCCTGCTAGTGTGGATATTAGCAGTCATACTCTGATCCCAGAACCAGTAGCAAAAAGGAAGTAACTGTCCAACCACAACACTCGTTCAAAGCTCCAACTAAGCGAAAGTCTAATTTGAACAGAGGCGGAGACATCACTGTTGAGAGGCACAGATTACGATAGATTGTCCTTATTATTTGCTGAAACGGCAGAAAAACAATTGAAGCCAATATCAGATAAGTTTGGTAAGTATTGAAAAACATTTGGCTGCATGGTCCTAAACTCCTCTCATGTGCCTACCCATGTCTCAATAGGCACCATATTCTTTGATTGTGACCTACTGGTGACGCACAAAGTAAGGTACTTGAGGATTCAACTCGTAAAACATCTTTATTCCGGGACAAGAAGAATGCAGAACTAACTAACTAATGAATGAATTAATGAATTAATGAATTAATTAATCGAATCTTATAAAGCGCAACTTAGCCCAAGGGCGTCTAGGCGCATAAGCAGGTCAGATGGAGAATAGTCGACTAGGGGAGATCTTACGGATACGCTTCAGAGAAAAACCAGGTAATGCATTAAAAGGATATGAAGTTTGCGTTGCTTCAGGAGCAGGGGGTGAATGTGCTAGTACGGGCAATCTTACTATAATGCCCTGCTACAATGCCACCAAAATAGCCCAAAGACCACCATGCAGGAAACAAAATCTAGTGTCATTATTTTAAATCTCCCTCAGAGGCTTGTACATATGTTCTGGTTTTGGCAGGCCCCCTTCCCCTTTGAAAAATGGGCAATCCAAATCTTGGAAACAAACACGAAAAAAGGTTAACATTTGCTTGGGGCGAACAGAAATTCCAGAGTGCTTGATGGAAACAATATTATAATGGGCTGGGTGAGAAGTTGGATTGGCAATGCTTCAAAAGATATACCTGGGGATTGCACTGCAATCAACTTTCGGAGGCCCGACATTGTGGGAAGACTGCTTGACTCAAATATAATAAGGGCACATGAAAATCAAACATCATTAAGCTCCAGTGGGGCTACTTTTATAGGCCTTTCCAGCCGATGTCTTATCTTGCCATGTGATTACCATCTAGAGTCTAGATGGAAATCGCATGGCTAGATAAACTATTTAGAGTCTTTGTAGGGACTCTCTAGCAGAAACAGATACTCTCCACTTACTTAATTTGATTGTCTGTTGTATTGGATGCTTCGGTTGAATGGTCTGGGGCCCCGGATGTACAGCATCTACCCAATTCAAAAGCTCCGGTTGAGCTTGTATGTAAACCCCCTACTTATAAACTTCCTCTCATAACTAATACAGATACAAATCGATTCTACCTTAAGTTATTCCTGTCCGTTATCAATTTTGAGCTGGAAAACTGCTGGCATGCACACTAAGATTCTACTATCCAAGTGCAAGCTTTTATAAGCTCTTGCGACATCTTGCTAAACGTGGGACATTAATCCTAGAACTCATGATGGTCTTGTATGTTTTTCGCAACCTGCAGTTGCTTCTATGTCTGGGCGCCCATCAGGTGGGTTATCTATTTGGATTAATTAGTGCAGAGCCCTTAGATACAAAGGAAAATAACTTTCAAGTAGTCGTGTACACAGAGGCTGTGGAGATGCATCTTGTTAATTTTAATAATTATTTTTATAACGTTCCCAACGAAAATTACCCTGTTGTATTGAGTTAAGTTTCCTCTATTGTGGAGAAAAAAAAATTATGCAGGTCACCAATTGTAGGTCTGTTTTGCGTGTGATTTTAATGCTATACTTCAAATTAGAAGTAAACATCATACTATTGATAGTGACCCTGGTGGTGAAACAAAAACAAGCATTGGAAATGCAATAGGTCTCGCATTAGAAAAGTTGGAGCTATTGGTCTTGTAAATGACAAATATTTTATTTATGTGTTGGTTTTTAAAATAGCTAAATGGATAGCTTTGTCATTTACAATGCCAATAGTTATAACTTTCGCGAATATGACACCTATAGCATTTGGAATGCAACATGTTTTGTATTCATGTGACTTAGATGGCAGCTCTGGTCGTTAGCCCACATTTCTAGAGAGCACGAGAGTGCAGCACGGGCGAGAAGCACAGAGAGGGAGCAGAGAGTGCAGCAAGGAAGAGAAGCACGGAGAGGGAGCCCAAGAGTGAAGCATGGGTGAGATGCACGGACAGGGAGCCTGAGAGTGCGGCAGAGGACAGAAGCATGGAGAGGGAGACAGAGTGTATCAGGGGCGAGATGTACGGACAGGGTGCCCAAGAGCGAAGCAAGAGAGAGAAGCAGGAGAGGGAGTCTGAGATTATAGAAAGGGAGAGAGTTGAGTATAGAAAGGGAGAAGATGAGTTTGGGAGAGAGGCATGAGAGGTGGAAGGCAGAGCAATGGAGATAGACCTGGGAAAGGAGTAACCATGGGGGAGATGAAGATGAGAACAACAGGGAAAAACTAGTGGTGTTGACTAATGCCGAAATGGTATAAATGATGCTGTGTTAGTGCTCATTGACATTCGTGTGTACCTTGAGGAGAGATGGGAGAGGGGAGGGGAGAGAAGGGAGAGTGAGGAAAGAGGGGAGAAAGGGAGGAGAGTGTGGAGAGAGAGGAGAGAGGGTAGAGGAGAGAGAAGGAAGAGTGTGGAGAGATGGGAGATGGTAGAGGGGAGGGGAGGGTGAGGAGAGGGGGGGAGAGAGAGAGGAGAGGGGGGAGAGAGAGAGGAGAGGGGGGAGAGAGAGAGGAGAGGGGGGAGAGAGAGAGGAGAGGGGGGGAGAGAGAGAGGAGAGGGGGGGAGAGAGAGGAGAGGGGGGGAGAGAGAGGAGAGGGGGAGAGAGAGAGAGGGGGGAGAGAGAGAGGGGGGGGAGAGAGGAGAGGGGGGGAGAGAGAGGAGAGGGGGAGAGAGGGGGGAGAGAGAGGAGAGGGGGGGGAGAGAGAGGAGAGGGGGGGACAGGAGAGAGGAGAGTTTTGAGAGGGGAGAGTGGTGAGAGGGAGGAGAGTGGTGAGAGGGAGGAGAGTGGTGAGAGGGAGGAGAGTGGTGAGAGGGAGGAGAGTGGTGAGAGGGAGGAGAGTGGTGAGAGGGAGGAGAGTGGTGAGAGGGAGGAGAGTGGTGAGAGGGAGGAGAGTGGTGAGAGGGAGGGTAGAGTGGGGATAGAGGGGAAAACGAGAAGGGAGGGGAGAGTGATGGTGAGGGGAGAGTTGTGAGAGTGCATACTGGTGAGGTGGGATGAGGGGGGAGAGGGGAGAGAGTGGTGGGGAGAGAGTGGTGGGGAGAGAGTGGTGGGGAGAGAGTGGTGGGGAGAGAGTGGTGGGGAGAGAGGAGGGGAGAGTGGAGGGGAGAGTGGAGGGGAGAGTGGTGGGGAGAGGGGAGAGTGGTGGGGAGAGGGGAGAGTGGTGGGGAGAGGGGAGAGTGGTGGGGAGAGGGGAGAGTGGTAGGGAGAGGGGAGAGTGGTAGGGAGAGGGGAGAGTGGTAGGGAGAGGGGAGAGTGGTAGGGAGAGGGGAGAGTGGTAGGGAGAGGGGAGAGTGGTAGGGAGAGGGGAGAGTGGTAGGGAGAGGGGAGAGTGGTAGGGAGAGGGGAGAGTGGTAGGGAGAGGGGAAAGTGGTGGGGAGAGGGGAGAGTGGTGGAGAGAGGGGAGAGTGGTGGAGAGAGGGGAGAGTGGTGGAGAGAGGGAGAGTGGTGGAGAGAGGGGAGAGTGGTGGAGAGAGGGGAGAGTAGAGGGGAGAGAGGAGAGTGGTGGGGAGAGAGGAGAGTGGTGGGGAGAGTGGTGTTGAGAGGGGAGAGTGGTGAAAGGGGAGGAGAGAGTCAGGCCTGGGGTGAGTGAGGAGAGGGGTGAGTGAGGAGAGGGGTGAGTGAGGAGAGGGGTGAGTGAGGAGAGGGGTGAGTGAGGAGAGGGGTGAGTGAGGAGAGGGGTGAGTGAGGAGAGGGGTGAGTGAGGAGAGGGGTGAGTGAGGAGAGGGGTGAGTGAGGAGAGGGGTGAGAGGCGAGTGAGGAGAGGGGAGAGAGGCGAGTGAGGAGAGGGGAGAGAGGCGAGTGAGGGGAGAGAGAGAGGGATTCGAGAGGGAGTGTAGTGGTGAGAGGTGAGATGGGGAGAGGGGTGGGTGAGGAGAGGGGTGAGTGAGCAGAGGGGAGAGATGAGTGAGCGAGGAGAGAGTGGATTTGAGAGAGGGAGGGGAGAGTGGTGAGAGGGGAGAGGGCGAGGGAGAAAGGGGAGAGAATGAGGGGTGAGTGAGAAGAGAGGGGGGAGGGGAGGTTGAGGAGAGAGGGAAGATGGGAGGGGGGAGAGTTATTTTTCACTTTTCAAAAGGCCTTTAAAAAAAAAAAATCTCTCAACCTTTTTTATTTGCACCTTTCTAACCAGTCCTTGGTTCGAGGGCAGCTAAGGTATGCACTTCCTGGAGACAAGCATATGATTTAGGAGGTATTTGTGCTTGACTTGATAGCCATGTTATTGCGTCTTTTGTCAGTTGCTGGAAACGTCCCTGTTATGGAGCCCCCATGTTTGTCCGGCATGAAAGTGAGTTTTACCATCTTCCCAGACCCTTGCCAAAGCCTTCCCGGTGTAAGCTCCACATAGGCAGCGTTGAATTTTCTTTGTGCCTACATATTTAATGCGCGTGCAACAAAAAAGAAAATTTAACAAGCTCCCAACACCTGTAAAAGGCAGATGTAGGTTCAGAAAGCACATGGGCTGTAGCAGTACAAGCTTCCATCATCTGCAAAAGGCAGTCATAAGTTTAGCAAGCACATGGACTGGAACAGTGCAAGCTTATCTCTCGGCCGTGGTGTGTGTGTGGGGGAGGGGGAATGGTGAAGCAGAAAGAAAGGCTTTTGGCGCTGTTGTCCTCAAAAGTGCTTTCAGATTTTGCACACTAGCCAAATGTGGCAAGGAAAGCCTATGTTTCGTTGTGGTGCCCGCAGTCTGCTGACTCTGCTGCTACAGCTTGTTCCAGAGAGAAATGTGGAACAGTGGTTGGTCACGGCGGAAGGGCCTCCTAAGGTTAACTGGGGGGTTGGTGGGTATGGCTAGTGCTGCAGTGCTCCTCGGCTGGCTTCTCGGAGTGTTTTTTCACTCTCTGCTGACGTCACGGTGTGGGTTCCTGGCCGCATGATTTAAAGACTGATGCTCTTGCACGTCTGAGCTTCAGAAGTGATTCAGAACACTTGTGCATTAGTGCCAGCGGTGGAACCATTCCGTGCACACACTCGTGCGCCATCACGTGTGCAAACACGAGTTCTCTCGGCACGAGAGAGTGCTTTCAAGAGCGTTGCTCTTTAAAACAACTGTTTGTATTGAGGGAGGACTCTGTTTCTTCATCCTCTCGGTGGGCTGGGAAGAACACTTCCATACTAGTGGATTAAAAGGGGGAGGGGGCGAGGGAGGGGCACATGTCTAAAAACTATCTGTTCAAATCGACTGAACGCATCTTCAGGTAAGCGCTCCCTGCTGAAACCTGGGTGATACCTGCCAGTGAATGGTGCGAATCCTGGTAGGGTCAACTCAGCTCTTCATCCTTCAAGAGTGAACAAGGTTGTAAAATTAAACTGGGGATAGTAACAGGTTATTCGCATTGTCATGAAAAGGCAGACGATGAGCTCTTGAGGTCTATGAATGAAGAGCCCATCCCCCCTACCCCCACCCAGTTTTGCTTTCCGGGATTCGTAGAAACACTGAACGGAAAGAACTACTCACACGTGAACCTGGGAAACTTGCAAAGCTGCCAAATTTCCCAAGTCCCCTCAGTAATTAGTCAGGCCAGTCTAGATTTGTTCCCCCGTAGAATTCTGGGACTTGTAGTCTTAATGAACCCAGTATAAAATCAGGACTGTTACGCAAGGCATCTGTAGGAGTTGGGGCAGGGGAGGCCTGGGATGAAGGTCTGAGAGAAACAAGTGATGGAAGTCAAGTCAAGTCAGCTGCTTATTCGCCCAAAGAAATATTCAAAATAGCAAAGTCATTAATCTCCCCCCCCCCCCCCCCCGAGTGCGTTCTCACATTGTCCGTTTCGCTTTCCATGAAATGAAATGAAATGAAAAATTATATTTATATAGCGCGTGCATACCCTAAGGCCTCGCAGCGCTTGAACTGAATAAAGTGGTGAGCAAATAGCAAGATTTAGCACATTTTAGCGAACAGGTAAGTTTTTAATGTCTTCCTAAAGACCATCCGGTTGCTGATTTCCCGCATATTCGGCGGGAGCGAGTTCCACATCTTTGCCGCTAAGTGTGAGAAAGCCCGGCCTCCCCAGCGAGCCTTATTGACTTTAGTTGTCGTGGCAAGATGCAGAACGCTAGAACGAAGGGTTCTCGATGGAATGTAAGGTACAACCAAAGAGCGCAGGATAGCCGGGCCTGTTCGGTGAAATGCTTTGTGCACAATGCACATAGCTTTGAAGTGTATTCTGGCAGCTATTGGGAGCCAGTGGAGTTCTTTTAAGGCCATCCTTGCTGATTGCCCGCGAGGGATGCCAAACAAAAGTCGAGCAGCACAATTTTGTGTAACTTGGAGTCTGTTGATCACTGCTACCGGGGCTCCCAGATATAACGCATTTCCATAATCCAGGCGGGAGAGTATCAAGGCCTGGACCATGATTCTCCTCGCCTGGAAAGGAAGCAGTGGGAGAATCTTCCGGAGCATTCTCAACAGTCCAATACAGATGGAAGCAGTTTTGGTGGCCTGCACAGAAAAATCCAATGCTTTATCAAGCCAGACTCCAAGACTCTTGATGTGGGGTTTCGGTGAGGGAGGAGCACCAAGACAAGCGGGCCAGATGGAAACCAGAGTGGTCGGTGCGAGATTGCCCAGTAACATAATCTCAGTCTTCTCCCCGTTGAGTCTGAGACATGAGGAATGCATCCACTTGGCTACTGCCTCTAGACAGGGCCCCAAGGTGTTGGATGAACCCTCTGCGTGATCCAAAGAGACCACCAGTTGGGTATCATCCGCGTAGGTGATAATACGCACACGAAGGGCTGCACTATCCCTGCCAGAGGACTCATGTAGACATTAAAGAGCGTGGGGCTCAGGGCCGAGCCCTGAGGAACCCCACAGCTCAAAGGGTGTTTCGAGGATACTACCTCGCCCTCAAACACCTGGAAGAAGCGCTCATCCAGGAAGGAGGTCAGCCATTCCAGGGCCGCGCCCGACACGCCCATGCCACTTAGACGATGTAATAATGTGGCATGGTTAACCGCGTCGAACGCGGCACTGAGATCTAATAGTATAATGGCTGCCTTCCCTCCCCGGTCCAGCACAGATCTCGTTTCTTCCGTTACCGCGAGTAAAGCAGTTTCGGTGCCATGTTGAGGGCGGAATCCCGTCTGGGAGGCACAGAGCAGATCATTGGACTCCAAATACTCTACCAAGGTGTTATTGATGTGTCTCTCCAGCAACTTACTCATCCAATGGAGAAGGGAGATAGGGCGGAAGTTGGCCAAGTTGTTCTGATCTAATGTAGGCTTTTTGAGAAGGGCCCTAACCATCGCACATTTCCACTGGGCAGGGACCAAGCTGGAAACAATGGACGAATTTAGGACGTCTAAGATGACAGGACATATGGCCTCGCTGACTTTAAGGAGGGTCTGAGGAGGTGCAGGATCATTGGGAGATCCTGAAGTGACTTTAGAAAAAATTTTCTTCAGTGCAATTGAGTCAAGAAGAGGGAACTCCTCGAGCGAACTATGAGCTGGAGCGTACGCTTTAGGGTCAGCAGTGATGTCCGGCTTCTCTGCATCAGTAGAGAAAGAGGAATAGATGGCCAGAATTTTCTGAGAGAAAAAGGTTGCCAAATTGTTGCATCGGGCAAGCGCTTGCGCATTGACCTAAAAGCGCACGGGCACAGCACCAAATCGCCAGTTAGTTAAAGTCTGTTTAAAGCCCTATAGTCTCGCTCCCCTCAATGCGCATGCGCATTGATAGGTCACGAGACCTAACAAGGAGTTGGAGGTATGTCTAGACTTGGCTGATCTTTCTAGCGTAATGGAAATAGCCAATATAGACAATTTCGGAGTATCTACCTTTAGAGAGGGAAACTGTTCATCTGTGATTGATTATGTATTTGTCTGCCACAACTTGAGAAACTGTTTGTTGTATGGTACTACCCTCCCCTCCTATTCCCCCATCTCCATTCTCTCTACTTCCCCTGCTCTTACCCCCTCCTCTCCTGAATATCTCACCTTGCCTGCTTTTTCCCTTACATATATGTCCATTTGTTTGTCTCGACCTTACTTGTCACTATGTTGCCAGGCTCTAATAACTGTGTAACCTTTTGTAACGATTTAACTTGCAATTTATGGTCTGATAACTCATGTAAAGCGCTCTGATGCCTCCGGGTCTAGCCAGCGCTATATAAAACTTTTTAAAATAAATAAATTGTGGCTACTCATTTTGGAGATCATAATCCTGTTGCAACAACATTTGATATCCCAGCGAGAAAAACTCCCCAAGTTAGTAACTGGTCTTAGTAAGCTATGGCCATCCACAGATAACTTACGATTATGTTGGGAAATGTCTGATGCTGCACTATTTCTGAAGAAAGCAGTAGCACAGAATATTGAATCAGTAAAGAGGTGAGAGAGAGCAGAGTCTAGAGAACAGGGGGCTACAATCAGAACTTTTGTAGGCTTATGGGTGAGATTAGAAAGTCCCCTAGTAAGCCCCACAGACCCGTTGCAGTGTTCACAGTGGTTTGATCATAAGTTTTCCCTAGCTAACCACTTACTGCGCAAAGCCTTGCCTCAGAATTCTAGAGACCATGCGGAGGTGGCCTTATTGGACAAGGAGTTTAGACTTGTAATCGCGCCCAGGCGGAATGAAGTTATCACCCAGCAGTCGAAGGCCCTAACCAAGAAAGCTAATCATAGAATAGCAAATTGTTTTGGAAGGCTTTGCGCTCTTTAGATATTCTCCAAAATGTGTTATCATATAGAGAGCGCAGCATGGGTTAAGCATTTTACTTAGATTTACTCAGATAGTGACCCAAACCAGTCATTTTCATTTGTACAGGTTGCTTCCTCTTTTTCAAATATTTTAACGTTTTCTCAAAGTTATTTCAGCCGACCAGCAGACCGCGAGACTCCAGGCCTGGACAGAGTTCCCATCCATTCAATAAAATCCAACCTTCACATATGGGCTAACAAATTATTTTTTTACAGTTTACGCCACTCTACCATACCACGTTCATGGGCGAGCTCCACTATAGGCCCTATTTTGTTTTTTTAAAGGCAATCATTCAAAGCCCCACTGCTACCACCTAATTTCTCTGATTGATATACCGGCAAAGAGCTTTGGATTTGTCCTTTACAACAGGACAAAAGAATGGGCTCTTGATAACCATATCCTGAATCATGCCAATACGGCATTCCATGGACAGGTGGCACCCCCTTCATACACTCTTGTACGCGGATGATGCAGTCCTGCTAGCCCACACACCAAAGGCTCTGCGTAAGTTAGTTCATACATTTGCGTGTATTTTATGGACAAATTTGGATTTAGCGACTAATTTTTTAAAGTCATTCATAATGGCTTGTAGCAAAAGCGATCTTGGGTTCTCTAAATCACAGTCAGTTAGAATATTATTAAATACTAATACCTTTTACTTAGGTGGTACTTTTAGTGCGCTTTTGCAAAGCAGGGCAAATTGGTCCAAGTGAACGGGCTCACTTCCTAGCCTTCCGCGCCCTTCCAGTGGGTGGTCCCTGGCCCCAGTGTTACAAATCCACACTGTGCTCAGACAGCTTCTTATGGGGCGGGTGTTTGGAGATTTGCTGATTGTACTGCCATACAGAGAGATTATCATATTTTGTAGGAGAATTTTGGCTATCCCTGCATCTTTCTCACATTTTGTCATAGTTATTTGGGCCTGACTTATCTGAGCGACTTCATCTGGACTAGACACCCCCTGTATTGCTGCTTTCCATTTGGCTAACTGATGAAGCAGCTCTAACAAGGGCTATAATCATTGACTGCCTGGCTTGTTACAAGGGCTTATCAATTCCTTGGTTGGCGTATGTGAAACATTCATTTGACAGGGTGGGTCTCTCACGCTTTTGTGGACACAGCCTCATGTCTCGCAAATGACAAAACAGGTATCTGCTTTGATGCTAGCCCAATTGCATGACAAGCAGATCAGGGAGGAGTCACGGAAAACAACCATTTCAATCTTTTTGATGATAAACATGGGCTAATTCTAATAGTTACCTGTGGAACCTAAGAAGGAATTGGAAAAGGTTCACTTCCGTCTTGGAACAGAGCCCAAACGGTAATTTCCTCTTCTTTTGTAAATTATATGAATGATATGCTAAAAAATGTCCTGGTCCCGTTAGGGTCTTAAATTCCTTAGTCCCATTAGGATTTAGCTTATCATTTTCTTCAACAACTTTTAGATGAAGAGACTTGTAAATTGTAAGCCTATTTCTCCATGCTGCAGTACGATCACGAGGCACTATGCACTTTATTTACACAGTTCTGGATTTTATGTTTTAACTTTTTAATGATTGTTAACTGTGGATGCATTTTATGATTTTGTATGTGTAGTGATTCCAAACTGTTATGGTTGCATTCTCAGCCCAGGAGGAACATGGGTCACTGACATAGGGAATCTGATGGAGAGTGTAGAGAGAATAATGCGCAACAAAGGTGCTGTTAGAGAAAGCGACAAGTCTGAGGGGGGAGATTATGTTCATTGTTTTCTGAATTGATGATTCACTGTGGGCAGTGCTCGCTTAACCGCATCGCTGCTGCGGTGATTTTTCCCCTACACTGTTTTTTTTTCAAAAGCCGCGTTAGATGACGAGCTCAGCTCATCATCCGCACACGCCCCCCGTGGCTGATGACGAGCTGAGCTAGTCATCAGCATCGAAGGGGTTAAACTGGGAGACACACGGCTCTGCCTCTTGGGGCCAAGCTACTCGAAGGAAGGACTATACCCCCCACATTAGGAGGGACTCCTCTCCCTGCAACAATGAGTGGGGTGCCCTGGACGAAGTGGCGAGCTGCGAGGCCTTGTCATGATGTGGTCACAAACATCCATTGAATTCTGCTGATATAAAAGTTTGAGCTTGTGTGTCTGATGCACCTGATCAGATTATGTAAAATCAAAGTTTAAATAAAAAAGAAAAATGGTTGCATTATCAGCATAGTTTTTCAATCAATATTTGGTTCATTAGTGTGGATCATTTACTGCTCAGGTGAGTCTCCTAAAAAACACAGTGAGCTGAAAACTCACCTTGTATTGTCAGTGATGCGAATATAAATCTATGTATCTTATTTGTAATGTCCCAATAATGCTGCTTTACTAAATGCAGAACACAAAGCAAGATTGATGATTTTATTCTGTAAGCAAATAATGTACCCATGAAAATATAAATGGGGGGGGGCAATTAAACAGGCAATGGTTGCTGGCATTTCTGCGAAACAAATTTCCTTTTAAAATAAAATGTACACAAAAGTATTGTGAACTTGAAAAACATTAACTGAACTATAGTACTATGTTTAAAGGCCCTTTACATACCATTTCTCTAAAGGATTATGTAATTAAATGCTTTGATGTAAGCAAATATTATTACTTTTGTAATGTAATAATTTGTAATCCGTTTTATCCCAATAAAAGGCCCCACTCAGTAAGAGCCACTGGAATTATGCGATTTTGCGGCTGCAGCGTTTTTCACAAAATTAAAGATGGGCCCTATTTTCCACATAGTCCATCTGCCGCATAATCAGCAGATTTTAGTTTTAAAAATTGGTTTCTAGCACAACCCCCAGCAACCCCTTGCGGCAAGGACGCCGCCGCCGCCCTCGGAAGCAGGAAGTGCCTGGGGGCATAAAGGATCACTTGCTCCCTCGTCCCGCGGGACGCGCGCGGGCGCGCCCGGGAAAAGCTCGGGAGAACGGCGGGGCCGTCTGCGGCCGTCAGAGGCCATAGGAGGCCGGGCTGGGCCACGGACATTGGCTCCTTCTTTCTGGACTATGGACTTAGAGTAAGCCTTATCTTTTAATCACTGCATTACGTTTGTTTTACTTATCTTGGTCTTATTGTCTTGATAGCTTCTTTTCAATAACTGGCTTGGGTTTTGCCATTTTACATACCCCACAATTATTATCTGAAGGGCCTTATTATGTCCAAACTGAGGTCTGCTAAACCAGCCGCAGTAAATGAGATACGGACAATGGATAATTATCTTGTAAAGGTTGTCAGCAAGATTAACAAAGATAGGAGACTATCACTAAGTAGGGTTAGTCCAGATAGTTCACCTATAAAGCTGAGTGCACCTACCACACCGCTGACAGACAGTGGCTTGGCCGCTCCAAATAATGACGACTCAAATAATGACGCTCCCATTATAGTGCCAACAGATGAACGGGAAATCATAATTGAATCTATCCCAAGTCAGAGACCGTCACCCTCCCCAAAGCCCTCACCACCTCAATCACCTGCACAGAGGATAGTGCTTGCTTGCAGGAAGGCACCTGCTAAAAGGGTGGTAGGACGGAAGACCAAAAAGACAGGATCAACATCACATAACAGGGAAGACAGTCCCGAGCCTGTAAACATAGTGGGTGGGAGCACCTTGCATCCAGCCCACATTGAACTCTTGGCCACCATCATTGAGACAAAACTAGAGGCATTGATTAGACCATTGTTAGAAAAGTTAGATATAGTCGCCAATGAGGTCTCTAGACTTGGGGGTCTTATAGATTCCCATATGACCCGGTTTCCTATTCTGATGAGCCCTCAAATTAGCCTACTGGGTAATTCGGGTAACATCACAAAAGGACCCGTAGCTCCAGTAGCGGTTAGCTCTAGGGTTAGTGGCTCAGGGGTTACTGTTCAGGCGCCCACAGTCGCACATGCACCGAACATCCCAGCTACAAACCTACCAATAGCGGCAACACTTATAGTACAAACACAAGTGCAACCCCAAGTAGCACTAAATGGTAGCCAAAATAACTTAGCAGGGGGAGACACTGCCGGGAGAAGTAGGATTAGGAGTAAGAACTCTGTCAACCTCCCACCGGAGTGTGTTCCATACACTGTGGTTTTAACAAACGTGCCTTAGGTTGACTCCTGCCTAACTGATCCTAGGCTAGAAACACATGCTGCCTTAAAAAATAAAACCCTCGCCTAGTTGAATAGGAACTGTGGCTTTCCGTATGCCTTTTCTAACGACATAATATCCACACGTAGAGTTAGTTGGATTGGCAATGGTAGGAAAAACATAAGCGGGGACTGCATTATTGTAAATTTTAAACATCCGCAACACGTTGCAACAGTCCTCCTTAGAGCTGCTTCCTTACCAAACCTTGATAACTCAGTATGTGCCAGACCTCTTGGCTTTTTCTATAATCATCTGGACAACACCCAACATCGAGTACCTCATCACCAAAGGAATCCTGTACATGGGCATGGGAGGGGAATGGCTGGTTGTGTGTCGAATGCCCCTTTGAATGTACCCTTGCAACAAAATAGAGCGGACTCTTACTGTTATCAGTTAGCAAACAGCTAGTTTGATTACACTTTACCTCTCTACAATCGTTTTTCTGCCTTATCATTAGAGGAAAATGATTGACTGCCCGTTGTCCCGGAGAACTCTAGCCAGATATCAACTTCGACTTTTAAAATTGCTACATGGAACATTGCTGGCCTAAAGAATAAAACTGGGAATGTTGAATGGCTAATGTCTTTAAAATCCTATGACATCATTGCTCTACAAGAGACTTGGGACCAAACAAACAGTTTTTCTTTGGATGGTTATTGCCATTTTTTCAACCCAGCCAGTAGTAGTGTGGCAGGAAGATCTAAGGGGGGCCTTCTAAGCCTTTTTAAACTGGACATAAAAGGAACACTAACCTAATGTTTTTCGGGCTCGGAAAACTGTCTGATTGTTGAACTATCTATTCAAGATAAAGCCAAGATTCTTTTTGTTAATTTTTATAATTCACATGCAAATGAGCATACCAGTCAATCTGGAACTATTGGATACATTTTTGTCAACTTAGAGTATTAATGTAGATGCCTTTGAATTGATATTATATGGGGACTTTAACATACACCCATGTACCCTACCATGTATCATTCATGATGTTGATGCCCCCCCCCCTCTCCTCACCTGTCCATCTGGAACATACTAGGCGAGGAGAGCACCTTGAAACTTTTCTTGCAGGATGGAACCTATATGAGTCAGGATATGGGGATGGAAAAGAAAGGTCCCCTACCTTCAAGGGTAAAGACGTGGGTACTATTATAGATTATATTTTTGTGTCTTCTTATTGGTTAAATAATGTGATAAAATATTACACAGAGGTGTCAGTTTAGTGATCATAGCCCTGTTTTAATTGAAATGAAGCTTACAGATTTAATTTCTCTAAAATCAGTAAAAGTTAGAGGGGTTCAAAATGTTATGGCAAAAGATCAAAACCGTAGGCTGAAATGGACAAAAATAGTCCCTGAAACTTTTCTTCGAGAGGTTTTGTCCAAAGTGGAGGATGAAGTTGCAATATGCTTAGCGAATAGAACAGAATGTAAAGATGTCATAGTAGCATTTGATAATATCTGTATAGAAATCAATCATAGTCTGCAGAAAAAAATCTAGGCAGCAACCGCTACTGGGTAAAAGATGGTTCGATAATAAAAGCTCAAAAGCGCATGGCGTGCTATTAAAAGCTCTGAAAGCAACCCCCAAGAACCGTGCAAACATCGCTATTGCAAGGATTGCCTATAAAAAAAAACTATCCTAGAAAGGAAGAGGGTCTTGAAAGATAACGCTTTGGTCCAACTTCTTGAACCAGAAACTCTAAAAGATAGTGGCCTTTTTTGGAAAATTATAAATCAGCCACTCTTTTCTGATGACGAAAACACCCCCCTAGAGGCAAATATCCCAGATGAGGGCTGGATCGAACATTTTAGTCAAATATACTCGGAAGTTAGCAGTGTAACCACTTCTATTTTTATTTCAGAAGCTGAGGTAATGGTACCACGCACCACAGAGGATCCCGTTATTTTTGTGGCAACAGAAGTGGAAAAGGCAATAGATCTGACCCTGAAAAATAAGGCACCGGGTCCTGACGGGGTACCAGGGGAATATTGGTCTTATGTAATGTTTTTAATGCTCTTTCAACTGATAAAATCCCGGATTCCTGGAAAATATCAATCATCATACCGGTCTTTAAAAAAGGTAACAAGCAAGACCCATCCTGTTACAGACCCCTTTCATTGATAGACTCAGTTAAAATTCTGGGCCGGGTTATTTTATCAAAACTGAATGATTGGTTAATAGAAAATAGGGTCCTTTCAAACGTTCAGTATGGCTTTAGATCAAAAAGGAGCACAATAGATCAAGGCCTTAATCTGCATTTGTTGGTAGAAAAGTATACAAGGGCCAAAGAGCGGTCCATGTACTTAGGATTCATGGATCTCTCGTCAGCTTTTGACCTGGTAAACCGTGCTAAATTATGGAAAATTCTGCTTGAGATAGGATTAGATAGGGCACTTGTTAGCTTTTTAGCAGACTTACACACTGACCTAATAGCTTCGGTCAGAGTTACCCAGGAGGGGCGATGCACGAGCCACTTTAAATCAGAAAGGGGGGTTAGGCAGGGGTGCATTTTGGCTCCCCTCCTATTTACAGTCTATATAAATGCCCTGGAACCAGCACTTAAAGAGGCATCCATTGATATTCCACGTATAGGAGAACTTGGAATTCCAGTTCTCCTATACGCGGATGATGCAGTCTTGCTTTCGCGCACTGGTGTAGGCCTTCAAAGATTATTAGATGCCTTTGAGGACTTTATGGGGTCTTTGGACCTAAAAATTAATGTAAAAAAGTCTAAAATTATGATATTGGGCAAGGGTAAGAAAAATAAGCTCACAAAAACATTTACCTGTGGCAAACAAGAGCTTTGCAGGGTAGCCACTTTCCCTTACCTGGGTATCACTTTTGATGACAGAGGCACTTGGGGCCCCCAGTTAAAAAATAGGAACATCTCCCTTGCCAGATCATCTTCTGCATTGCAGGGCTTTTCAAAAAAATTGGGAGCAAGGCCAGTAGCAACTCTTTTAAAAGTCTATAAAGCTAAATGTCTTGCCGTTGCTACATACGGAAGTGCTATATGGGGATATTGTCCCATGGAAAGTCTACAGATTACTGAGAACACATTTTTAAGAGCTGTTCTCCCGGTACCACAGTCCACCTCAACATATATTGTTCATACTGAACTTGGTTTAGGATATATTTCAGACTTGACTAAAGTGGCCCCTGTTCTGGCTTGGTTAAAGACATGGCCGAACCAAGAAATCCCCCTTAACCATATTATTTTAAAAGACTGCTTGCTGCTGGACAGAGTAAATAAAATCCCGTGGCTAGCCTACATCAAGAATTGTCTTATTAAAGTGGGGAGACCAGATCTCTATTTTTCCCCGGCCTCTATAACTGTTAAAGACATTGAGCTAATTAAAGGCATGATGGGAGAAGTGTTAAGTCTGGAAAGGGAACAAGTAGCGCTCGAGAAACCAACAGTGCGGACTAGCATTATTCCGAGTACTCATGTAGGAGCGGAATCATACCTAATTACTGTAAACCAACCTTTTCATCGCTTTCTTTTAACGCGTTTTCGGTTTAATTTGATTCATTTAACTCTCGGACATTTCCCAACCTGGAGTACCCCCGAAAATGCTATGCCGTGTTCCTGTGATAACTTTTCGGTCCAGAATACATTACATTTTTTAATGTTCTTTGATCACTACACAGCACCAAGAAGGAAATATCTGATCCCTATCTTAAAGGAGGCGGGTTTCATTCAGGTCATGCCAGCGCTCCTGTTTTTACAGTTATTACAGACCCCCAGGACTATGTTCCATGTTGCGAGTTTTTTAGTGGGGGCTGTCAGGATTAAGAAAAGGATGTTGTCTGATAATCTAACTAATATGATCCTATAAGAGATGAATTTAAACATTGGTCATAGGAAATGTTTACTTTGTGAATTAATATCCTGAAATGCAATATGTATATATGGTTTTTACTTACTGACCTCTTTTTAATATATTTTAAAAACTGAGTTTGTAAAATGTTAATGTGCTTTTTATCTTTTTTTGTAAAAAGTTATAGGATGTAAATTAATTAAGATTTGACTTTGTATAATTATGTGTTGTTGATTGTATAAAATTGTATTGTGCCTATGTCTTTTTATGATATCAATTTATCGAAAATAAAGTATTTTGACTGACTGGTTCAAAGTGACAAAAAACGCATAGAAGAGTGTAAAGGTCCTTGCAAAGGCTGACTAGTCCCCTTTCTGCTGTTTATTGGGATATTTCGGTGTTAAACTGGTACTTATGAGTTCAGCCAATGCCCAGATAATATTCACAAGTTTAATGAACACTGGCAAAGCCAATAGGTCTTACCTATGCAAGGTCTACTGGCTTTGCCAATATTATAGGCCATGTTGTGAATGGCTGAAAGTAGTAAACTAAATTAAATCAGTGCCTTTTTTTTTTTGAAGGTATAGTTTTAAACATGATTTTTGAAACGTTCATGCTTTCACCCATCCTGACAATGCCAATAGTCAAGTACGAGGCAAGTCAGTTAAGTGCATCCTTTCGATGGCCTGGGTTGCTATTTCTTCTATGTGGATATTTTAGAAAAATCTAATGTTGGAGAAGTGTTTGTACAGTGCACATTCTGAGGGTATGCATTTCAAGATTGTATTAGATGTAATAATAAAGAACAAGCATTGGCGAAGAGAATACATTATGCCTGTGCAAAATCTATTGTCTTTGTCAATGTTTTTTGTAAATGTTGCAGAGGACTATAATAAAGTTTTGATTAACAGAAAGAGCTGCTTACTGGGGAACCAGGTTAGGGCCTCGGCAACTGCGTAACATCCCGTGATCCTGGCCAAATCACGTAATCTCCCCTGTCCCATAAAAAAAGTGTCTTTGCGCAATTATAACTGGTGCCCTTATAAAGCGCTGAAACACTTTATAGAACTTTTAAGTGCTTTTAATAAAAGCTGCCCGTACTGTGAAAAAGGTTGGATCCGTACACTTTTAAGGCGTGCCAGTGTTCTAGGTAAGAATAAGAAGAAGCATGTGAGGTAGGACGCCTGTGAGATGAGAGAGGAAGGGAAAGGATGTAGCCTAACGGCTAGGCCGGTCAATCTCAAATCTGAGAAACCAGGTTTGAGTCTCTGCAATGACGCTGAACATCCTGTGATTCTGGGCTAATCACTTAATCTCCCAGTGCCTGACAAAAATGAATGTGTCCTTGTGTAACGCGACTGGTACTTATGTAAAGCAATCTGATATCTTCAGGTCTAGTTGGCGCTATTAAAACTCTGAAAAAAAATAAAGGGTCGGGAAGTGCTGTGGGGGTGACACACTCACTGTGCCACAGGGAGCACTGGGAAGACAGACGGTCGCTAGGGAGATAGCCGCTAGAGCTCGTTCCGAGTTGGGGGTAGTAGTAAAATATAGCAATATTCCCTATTCTGTTAGTTTCCTAGACAACTGCACCTGCTGCACCATTTAAATCGTGGCCCTAGTGCATGCAAGGTAATAACACTGGTGACTGGTTGTTAAGTAGCAAAATATAGCAATAATCTGCGTTAAGTTGTTTCCCTAGACCTTTTGACCCCTGTGCCACTGCACCATTCAAATCATGACCCTAGTGCCTGCAAAGTAAAAGCACCTCTTTGTTTAGTGGTAAACTATAGCAAAAACCGGTGTTCTTTAAATTTCCTAGAGCTTTTGACCCCCATGTCACTACATCTGCTGCACCATTCAAATCATGACGCAAGTGGCTGCAAGGCAACTGAACTTGTCATTGCTTGCTTTGTAGTAGAATACAGCAATAACCAGGGCTTTGTCTTTTAGGCCCCTCTGCCACTGCTACACCATTCAAATCATGACCTTAATGCCTGCAAGGACAAATTAGGAAATAGTTTATATCCAGTATGATATACGTGTTCAGGAAAAGGTACACTTGTAGACAGAATACATAACGGTGTATCTAAACCAACACAATCTTTCATAAAAAAGGGCCTTTAAACGTATCCAACTCTCCAAAACGAGTTGCCACAGATGTCATAAATAAAGCAATTACTTTATACATCAAGGTGAATAACAAGCAGTGTTAAATTGTTACAACGTGGCCGACTCTTTCCTGTGAAAAGAAGCATAGTATAAGATGACAGTGAATGGGTCATAAACCGTGCAAATTGCCCAAGCTCACCATATTAGAGGCGAAAGTCGAGACTGAAATTCGGTTTTGAACTTCGTTTCTAAAAAAAGGATTTTTCTCACATTAAATGGACTCAAAGATGTATTTTGATGTGTAAAATATGAAAATGTCTCTCCAAAAATGCAAAACATTTATGTAATTTTAGTAGTACTAGCACATCAGACTAAGTCAGTGCCGTTCGCAAGCGTCCTCCTTAATTTTGCATGCAGTTCCTAGTTGAAAACAGAACACACTTATTTACAAGATAACCGATGTAAAAGAAAGCAAACAACACTTGTATCCTGTACACTTAAGTTTCAGGCCACCGTCATATGTAAAGGCATTTTGCAAAGAACATGTTAAATATGAAAAAGTCTCTGCAAGAATCGGTTATTCTTTCGGTGATGGAAAAGCTACGGAGGGGTGCGAACTCTAACATCAGCCAGGCTCTGTTACTCCGGCCTTCGACGCGGTCGACCATGATATTTTGGTCGAATGTGTCGAGGAGGCCGGTATCCAGGGAGCGGCCCTTAATTGGGTCCGCTCATTTTTGAGTAACCGTCACCAGGCTGTCCGCCTCTCCCAGTTCACCACGGACAAGGTCAGGTTAACATGTGGCGTCCCACAGGGCTCTTCCCTTTCCCCTCTTCTTTTTAATCTTTACCTCACTCCCTTGATCCGGTCCTTACAAGGAAGTAATGTCACTGCCTTTAATTATGCAGATGACATTCAGCTCATTTTTAGGTCTCGCCTGTCGATGCGCATGCGCATCGAGCAAGGCGAGAGTATTGCGAGTTATCCACTCTTTATCTACACTGCAAGGAATCGTGGCGATTCCTTGCAGTGCCCGTGACTTTTAAGGTCAATGCGCATGCGCATTGAGCTTATGCGCATGCGCATTGACCTTAAAAGCGCGTGCACGTCCGTCTTTGTTTACCCGCTCCGCCCCCTCCCGCCGTGTCGCATTTCTCCTCCCCCTCCCCTCTCTTCCTTCCGTCTTCCTGCCGTGTCGCACCTCTCCCCTCTCCGCCCCCTCCCCTGCCCGCCCCCTCCCCTGCCCGCCGTGTTACGCTGAAAGGCTTGTTTTTAACCCCGTGGTTCTGTTGACCTCTTTCCTTTTACATGTGTCTGACCCTTTAACTTCTTCTCTTTATGCCTTAATCGGACTCTGTCACGCAGTCTGTCTCTTTCCTTCTGTCTTGATTTTGCGGCCTCCCTCCCTACGACTGTCTCTGTCTCCCAGTTTACTCTTGTTTTCTGTTTCCCTTGGCTAGTGCTCCCGTTTCTTGGCTCTCTTTTGCCTCATTTCTCCCACCCTCGTTCTCCCAACCTATACCTGTATCTCTCCGCTCACCTCTATGCTGTTTCCTATTGCCTGCCTCTCTTTGTCCTTCTCTCTCTAGCACTGTGTGCATCTCGAGCACCCCCCCTCTCTCTCTCTTACACTTTTACAGTGCCCCTTCTTGCTAGCTGTCTCTCTTTCTCTCACTCACCAACTTTTTTCACTCCCTCTTCTGTGCTCGCCCAGTTCCACCCCCTTCACCCGCTCCCTCTTGCAATCCATCTCTGCCTACATGTTTCTCTCGTTTGCATTTCATTCCCCTCATCTCCTTCCAACTCTACCCCTTGCTTACCGTCGACTGCTCTCCACAGGCCACAGTGTACCGACGAACGCATTTCCCAATAGAGGCAGTCTGAGTAAAACACACTGATAAATCAAGCCCTTAATATGTCACTCTTTATGCCCCAGCCCCTGTTACTCTGCAGTCTCGCTTGGTTCTTCTTTATCTTGGACATGATCTACCAGCTTTTCTTTCCTTCATTGTATCTCTCAGTTTACCTCCCTTCCTCCTCCTCTCTCTCTCTCAGTGTCGCTCTTTGCCTCTCTCTCCCGCTCCATGTCTCTTTCACCACCCCGCGCTTTTTGCAGCCTTGCACTGCCCGCCTTTGCCTCTCTGCCATCACCCGGCTCCCCTTCCTCCACTCGCTCTCTTCCCAAGCAGCTGGTTGTAAATCCGAGGCCTCTCTGGGACTGCGCTCAGCACTCCCGCGCCTTTTCACTCGATTGCTCGTTGTTTACTCCGTGATTATTGTCGATGGAATTAACCTTCATTAACCTTTTATTTCCCTCTCCCAATAAGCTGGAGTTTACAGTATTTCTGTTCCGTTCAGTTAGCCTGAAAGGCATCAGGGCTGCGCGCATGCAGTCTTAGGATGGGTTGACCACCCCTCCCCGCATACTAGCCAATGCCACAGCAAGCCCCCTCCCCCCCAGTTCAAGGGACGCTCGAGAGACCCTCAAGAAAGCTGTCCAACCATCCATCGGCGCTATCCCCAGATGCAATATGCAATGGCTTCTTTCTTCCTAGAGGGCAGCCTGGCCGGAGGTTTTTCAGGCAGCAGGCTCAAACTAAGAAGCCTAACGCAAACTGGCGCCTCTCCACCCTACAGAATTGGTCGAGGGACTCCCAAGCCTCCCGTATCTTTAAGATTTATGAGACCGTCCTTGGCTGAATAAGGGTCCCCTGAATGGAGCAAAAATTAAACCAAAACCACCAGCTGGGGCTGTAAAATCACACAACAGCCAGTCATCGGCAAGCAGTCCGGAGCTTCCGTCTTCCCGGTGAGTCTGCCCATACTTTGCATGGCAGTGCATCACAATAGATTACAGTGGGCTCACATGAACACACCACACAGGCCGAGCAAGCAATATATTTCATATGTTGTACTCTGGGTAAATGTGAATTACTTTTATGTTTGGGTTGCTTTGCACTTGAGAGTGTTAGTTATGAAACTTCGGTCAATATTGTATCGTTAAGTCCAGATCAGTCTGCTACACAGTCTTTTCACACAGTTGTTTTTTGCAGTCAAGCTGGATCGATCTGCACAGATTTGCCTCAACCCTCAACCCCTCACCCTCAACCCCTCACCCTCAACACCTCACCCTCAACCCCTCACTCACCCTCACTCACCCTCACTCACCCTCACTCACCCTCACTCACCCTCACTCACCCTCACTCACCCTCACTCACCCTCACTCACCTTCACTCACCTTCACTCACCTTCACTCACCCACCCTCACTCACCCTCACCCTCACTCACCCTCACTCACCCTCAACCCCTCAACCCCTCACTCATCCTCACTCACCCTCACTCATCCTCACTCACCCTCAACACCTCACCCTCACCCACCCTCAACCCCTCACGCTAACTCACATTCACCCTCACTCACCCTCACCCTCACTCACCCTCACTCTCACTCACCCTCAACCCCTCACTCACCCTCAACCCCTCACTCACCCTCACTCACCCTCACCCTCACTCACCCTCACTCACCCTCACTCACCCTCAACCCCTCACCCTCACACAGTGCAATAGGTCTCGGAGGATTTTTAGTTAGAGCTTTTAGAATTGTTTATGGCTTTTTTTATTTGTAATTCTTTAGCATTGGCTACAGGAAACAAAAATGCTGAAGATTTACAACAAAAAACCCATAAACAATTCTAAAAGCACTAACTCTAATGCTGCGAGACCTATTGCATTTCCAATGCTTGTTAACATTGACTCCTCGGACCAATCACTTGGCACATTCCAGTCCACTTTGCGCTACATTAGCGATTGGATGGGGGCTAATCACTTAAAACTTAACCCCGACAAGACCGAGCTGGTGCTTATCGGGGGGCCTCTCCAATCCGTGGAATTCCAACTTCTAGCCCTCTGACCTGGGCTCCCCCCCTTGCCCTGCCAACTCTGCCAAAAGCCTCGGAGTGACCATATCCAATGATCTATCTATGAAACCCCAGATTTCCACCGTGGTGTCTTCTAGTTTTTTTTACTTACGACAAATCCGGAAGATCTCTAGTTTTTTTCACCACTGAGGCCCTCACTTTGGTTCTTCTGGCTTTGGTCATGTCTAGAATGGACTATGCCAACTCGCTGTATGTGGGCATTCCTGCCTACCAGCTGAACCGATTACAGCTGGTTCAGAACCAGGCCGCACGGCTGATCTTCCGTCCAGGCACCAACACGTTCGCCCCTTGCTAAAGTCTTTACATTGGCTCCCTGTGGCTGAACGCTGCAACTGTAAGCTGGGATGCATTATCTTTAAGGCCCTGGCTGGTCTTTGCCCAGCTTTTATTTTCTCTTCCCTGTGTCATTATACTCCCTCACGCAATCTTCGATCTTCCCACCTGGCTTTGCTTAAAACTCCCACCTTCAAACGTAAGAAACATGGCGGGCTCAGATTTTCATTTCTCGCCCCCTCCTTTTGGAATGCGCTCCCGCTGGAGTTTAGGCTCACTTCCTCCTATATTCAATTCAGGTCCCTCCTGAAGACTCACCTGTTCCGTAAGAGTTATAACTAGGATCCCCTTTGGTTTTCATTACATTTTCCTCCCCGCTGCCCCTCTATCCATTATTATTTCTGCTCCTTATTTGCAGATTAGCGCCAAGAAACAGTTGGGTGTATGTGCGCTCTATAAGTCCTTTTACATAACATAACATTTTTTATTTCATTCACATGCAGAACTGTTGCTTCTTAGTAGTACTAGTTCAGACGCAAATCATTGCAAGTTTTTTTTGTAAGTAATGGTTTTCAACCTTGATTTTTGAAAAGTTTGTGCTTCCACCCACACTGTCCATGTCAATAGTGAACTTTATGCCCCATGAATGAAAGGCAAATGAGATGGTTCGGTCTAAAATAAAATAAGCATTTGCAATGTAATCGGTCTCGCCTTTGGGACCATATATGTATTTCGCCAAGAAGCACATTAGCCTGGGTGCTGAAACATCTACTGCTCTTTAATATGGAGGGTAAGTAAGCACCAAACTGCGTGACACCAGGTATGGGAACAGATGGAGAGAAATCTTGTTTTTCAGTGGGAAATGGTACTCTCCAAAGCTCTGTTTTTAATATAAAAGCGGGGCCTTCGGTGGTCATATCACTGAAAATACAAGTTTTGAAAAAAATATCGTCTACAGGTGCTCATGGAAAACAATTTCTATGGACTGGAATCTAGAGAATGCTAAAGTGATTATGGTATTTTACTGACCTCTACTGGTTGTTTTCTATCAAGACAGTTAAATAGAGGCAGTTGACCAGAAAAAGCAGAAGCAGACAAGTCCTAGGGCTGATCTACAGAGCCCACAAAGTACAAACAAGTATATACTAAAGAGGTCTCGATTGTTCGAAAAAGGGCACAAGCAGACTCCATGGAGAAAGTATGCTGCATTCCTCTTTCCTGTAAACGCTCTAATGTCGAAGTAAGCCAAAACAAAACCTCTCGAAGACACAGCTTGGCGTTTGACCCAGTAAATTTGACCAGATAAGACGATTGTGGAAGAAGAATGTAAACATGGCTTTAACATGGGGAGGTACGAGCACAAGCTGGACAGCCTAAAGCAAATAAAGCCAGCAAATGAAAAGCCAGAAAACGCGAGTTACAAACCCCAAAGCAAATGGCAAGCAACGAGCAGAAAGAAAGCATTGACAGGTCAACTTTCTTAAACTCCCAAGATGTCTTTTGCATACCAGACAATAACCTGCGACTGAAAAATGACAAAATAATGAAGTAATACCATCACAAAACGTACTTTATTATTATGCTGCATTCTTTGCCTTTTCATGCCACATTGTCTACTCAACCCTGCTGCGTATTTTGGCCCTCTTCTACAGCATAATTCTAGTAGCACTGCGTTGCTGCAGATTTACGACATTCAGCAATTCAAAATAGTGGTTACAGTTTTCCAGGCATACTCCAAGAAGACTTGTGACTTCCATATTCTTCTGTTCAAATATACAGGTGTATATTTGATCATGAGAAGAAACAAAATTACCAGAGCAAGTGCAAATTCACTTGTAAAATTTAGCATTTTCTATTTGGGAAGAAAAATCTCCCCCAGGCCCCATAATGCAGAAAATCCCTTCTCGTACTGGAAAGGATTATTCCTGCTGTGTTGGGAATAAGTAACTTTTTACAGGGTGGGGAAGAGTAAGGCTGAAGTTGATGAATACTCTTGAATATGTTTTCGTGGATATGCAAATAAATCGGAGCCATTTCAGCCCAGGAACAACCTCTTCCACCTATTTCCAGCCCATATGAAAATTTGCTCTGTGAAAATCTTCATCCAAGTAAATGTTTCTACGAGTGAAAAACAAAGTTTGCGCCTTTTAGCCAATCTTACATCTATAGATATCCCATAACATTTTGATTCTAATAAGAATTTATCTAGGTGTATAAATCCAATAATTAATATAGCACTTAGCATGGGCTCACAATTTTGGCAAACAAGAAACAGTGATACAATGAGAGTGAGAGGAGGTGATCTTGATCCTCTGTTGGAAACATAGGCACTAGGCCGCAAGTAGAATCTGAGTTTATACACAGTAACATTTTGTGAAACTGGGAGTACTTAAAAATTGATAGACTCACTAGCTCACAAGACATTTTCTCACAAACTAAAGAACGAGCTAGGATATATCCTACATTTTGTAAAAACCAGACCTTTGGCATTATGAAAGTGCTGACATTCACAGCCCTAACAAGTTCAGAAGGCTAGCCTTAAAAAGAACCCATTCATAGACCGAGCCACTGCTCAGGCACAGCTCAGGATTTATCTTTAAGATTTGAGATAATGAGACCCTGTCATATCCAGAGTCCTGTGTAATCAGAACTGAGTAGGATTACAGCCTTGCCAGAATCCAGACCGAATATGAGCCGTAGCATATCCAGAAAGGCAATTCTCGCACTCTGAATCAGAGAAATTAGTACAAAGCAAAAGCAAGTCAATATTCCGATTAAATTATGTGGTCCAAGAAAACGTGTTTCTCTAATTGAATTATTACAGTGCCAAATATCATGAAGGAACTTTAAAATATTAGAGGAGTTGCAAGACATGAAGGTCAAACAAGTTGAACTCGCACCCTTCTGCCCAACTATGTGAAAATAAAATAAAAAATAAACATGGGGTTAAGCCAGACATTTCCATACAACCTGCCATGTGTCTTAAAAAACATTAAATGTGTGGACTGCCATTTCTCTGAATTTTCACTCAACACTGAGCGCATGTTCCTTGAGGAGCTAAGCTATATATCTGCCACAGCATAATGTGTGTGAAATCTAATTCCATTATAATACAAAGAATGTTTATTTTCAATTTCTCCCTTGATTCCGAATGAGATCATAGTCACGGAAAAAAACCCATAAACAATTAACTGAAAAACTTGGCCTGTTCGAATCCTATATATTTTCATCCAGAGTTCATCCTGTCACATTCGTCCAAGGAGAATATTGGCCTTTTCTCAAACCCATAAATACATGGAGTACAATGCAATACTGGTGTCTCAGCAAGACTGATTTCATCCAAGCCACAGCACTTGACTGGTGGTTGATTCGGTCTTGGATTATCTACCCAGAATAATGGATGCCAGAGGTCCACATGTACTGGTGCTTTTGAAACCCCTCAACTGCTTTTAATACAGTTGATCATCACGAGATAAAAGGAGATCGATGTAGGAGGTCCTGTCCCAAATTGGTTTAAAAACTTTGTTCAACTGGAGCACCTTATAATTCTCCTTATTTCTCACAACCTACAAAACTTGCTTGAGTTTGCCCTCAGGGATCCCCTCAGTCGCTGCCTTTTTTTTAAATTATTATTTACAAGCTCTACTGGCGAACTTTACAACAAATTAACACAAATGTATTTATGCATTCTGATATTCAGAAAATATTTGGCTTATACCCAATTCCTGCAATAACTCACATTTTCAAACCTCACAATGTCTAACAGTAATAAGATGGAAGTTAACAAAACACTTAAAATGAAGTACAGTAAAACTCAAACAGCTCCTTAAGTCATCCACTTTCCAGATAGACAATCTCCAAAGGTCATCTGCGATGGCCCACCCTTCATCTCCATCTCCAAGAGCCCATAAATAGGAATTTTCTGATTAAAATCTAACCTGGGACTTGCATCCCATATGTCCAGTGTCACTAGATCTTGTTTTCCTTTTCAGGTTTGATCCAAAAATACCACTTTACAAGCACAGATTACAGAAACATTTTTTTCTTGCAGCTTCCAAGCACCTTACCTCTGAAACTGAGCTAAATGCAGCAGTCCTCTTTTTTGTGGCTAGAATTAATTTCTCTGTTCTATTCTAGCTTCACACACGGTTGGTCTTTTAATTCTTTGACCTTAGCACATACAGCAGTTTACTCCATTACGCTCCAGTTTATGCCCCAAAAATAGACCTGGTATAAACCACCAGGGTCAGAACAGAAATCCCTTTGATTAATTCCGAAAGCTTGTACATCAAATATTGGGTCAACTGTGTTTTTAGGCCTCACCTGGCGAAAGCAGCGCACAAGCTGCTTCGCCTTGGTGAGACTATTGTTGACTGCTTTGCTAGCAAAGGGAGACAAACCTTGTGCTCGCACGGACAGGCAATGTGCACGCGCATGGCGTCTCCTCTGAAGGGGGACAGGAGATGGCACACGTACGGACAGGAGATGTGCACTCCATACGCATGCACATCTCCTGTCCCAGCGTGAAGCATGGCGCTCTTTAACTATCCGTCACTGCTGTGTTGGTTTTAAGCTTTCTCCCGGCAAGTTTAAATTCACCAGAGGTGTGTGAGATTACCCTCAACCATGTCCCATGAATGTTACAGGCCACCACCAGTGTACATTTTCTACTAACTTGTCACCGCCAATGCTATGGCGGTTGACAGCACAGTATCTCTCTGGAGTCATAGCAACAAACATTCCCAGAGGGTGATGCTTTTGTTGTTTAGCAGACACCTCATACTTTTTTTTACTGCAAATTTCACAGGAATGTAAAGACCCTCTTCTACCCTTCCTTTATCCCATGCAAGGTTAAACACATACAGAAGGAAGTGAACGGGTGCAGAAAAATGGCTAAGCGGTTGTACTCAAAAGTGTTATGACAGGTAAGGTATGGTCTACTGTATATGAAAGACACCGAAAATATTCCTTTAATAAAGTATTGTCATATTCCGACAGCTGTTTGGGGGCTCCCATTCCACTAACAACACGGGCATTGCCAGCATATTTGTTGTATACTGGCACCACCGGGTGGCTATTTGCTGTGGTATGGTATTTAATGGTATTAAAATGGCATAATTAGCACTGACCGCATTCTGTCTAGTTCAAGGATGACTTCCAGCAATGAACAGCTAAGTAAGTGAGCACAGGAAGATGGCATGCATAGACAAGATGCATTTCTTAAAATGAGAGTGGTGCTTGACTCCACCTCTTTCCTCTGGGAGAGCAGACCCTAGGCACTGTGCGTTATGTCTGAAGGATAGTGCCACCACATACATGCTCGATCTGAATGTGGAACAGAGGCTGAAATTCGAATAGCTACTTCCAAGTAAGACCCCAGGTGCCCCTTGTCTCCAGGAAGACGCAGGAAAGAGTTTCAGGTTAACTGCTGACAGACCAGGTGGGACTTCAGAGCGTGAGAAGGGAATGCTTGCAGGACAGAACTCGCATTTGCAATGCAATAGGTCTCGCATTTACATGAGTTTGAGCTATTGGCATTGTAAATGACAATGTTGTGTATTTATGTTCTGATTTTTAAAAACAAATTAAAGGCATCGTCATTCGCAATGCTAATAGCTTAAACTCTAGCAAATGCGAGACCTATTGCATTGCAAAAGCTTGTTTTCCATAGCAGCAGCTAAAGTTTGAAACACACTCTTACTTCCCGCCATCAATCCTATATAAACAAGTAAATATTTTACAAGATTCTACACCCCGGCATTGGTCACAATACTTACAAATGTTTACTGCTTGCAGGTGCTATGTTGCTCACACTAGTCTATTTAAAAAAAAACTGTACTGGAGTTATTTGAACTCCTTAATACATATGGTTCTTTTTCCGACTACAAAATTAAACGCCAATATCAAAACCAATAAACCGTAAAGAAAAAGTAAAATGTAAACTGGGGCGCCGGAGACCTAAGGGCACACTTCGCCCCCTACCACAAGAAGACGGAGAGCACTATGTCCGACACTACGGGGTATAACTCTTGGAACTCGCCCCCACGCCTTACAGAAACCAGCGCGGGAGCTGCCCCCAGAGTCGCCACCATGGGAAAGCCAAGGGTCACACAACAAGCGACGGTCCCCGAAACAGCGCCGGAAAATCAGCGCTCTCCCCAAGGCGCAGTCGCCACAGCCGGACCCCACCATATCAGACAAGCTGGACAGGGTCCTGGCCGCCATAGAACTCTTTAGGGCTTCCATGGAAGAGCGCCTGGGCACTCTCACTACGGACATTAACCTTATCCGCGACGACCACCGGAAACTAACTGATAGGGTTCGGGAGGGAGAGAGGACGCTTGCTGAGGTGCGGCTAACCCTGCAGACCCAGCAACAAACACTTCGGACGATCAAAGATCGCTTGGCAGATGGAGGACAGGATGGACGATTTGGAGGGACGCTCTCGGCGTTGTAACATACGCGTGATAGGACTGCCTGAGGGGATTGAGGGAGCACACCCCATCGAATATGTGGAGGCCTGGGTGAAGTCCTTCACCCCCCACAAAGGATTGCACGGCCTTCTTCTCATTGGAGCGGGCCCATCGGGTCCCGACCGGAAGACCACCGCCCGGCGGCACCCCTCGCCCCCTACTAGCGAAATTTCTTCATTTTCAAGACCGGGATGCGGTGCTGAGGGCAGCCAGACGAGCCTTCCCCTTGCAGGTTAAAAATCAGCATGTTATGATCTTCCCGGATTACGCCAAAGCGGTACAGAAACAAAGGGTGACCTTCCTGGAGGTGAAACGGCACCTGCGAGCGAACGACATTCAATACTCATTGTTATTTCCTGCTCGCCTGAAAGTCATCCATGCTGGCTACACGCACTTCTTTCTCACGGCAGAGGAGGCCTGTGACTGGGCAGATCGCCACTGTACACAAGGTTCGGCAGCGGCCCCACCGGAAGAAACGTAACCATCGGACACCCCGCAACAGAAAGCGTGCCACACAACACACATAACAGCAGAAGCACCAGAACTGGAGAGACCCTGCCAGACATCAAGCAGTCGACTCCCCAGACTTAGAACAGCTCATGCAGGAGCGTCGACGGGCCCTTCAGGTTGTGGTAGAACTAGGGGCTCCCCCATCTGAGGATAACATCAAGGGGGGTCCCCCACCTCTTCTCCTCCAGCAGTGAGGAAGACAGTAATCCAGCTCGTCCCACAGAAGACTCAATTACTATGCCCCAATTAAACCACACAGGGATCCGCAACAAATGCCTTCATACCGCCCTATCACGCTCCTCTCGGCTGACTGTAAAATCCGGGGCAAAATACTGGCCGTCAGGTACAAACAGATATTGCGCCCCTTAGTCCACCCGGACCAAAACTGCTTCGTCCCCGGCAGAAGCACGTCGCAGAATATCAGACGTATCTTCCACGTTCAAGACCAGGTGTGAGATACCTTCCCCCAAGCGGCCTGCATAATACTGGACATCGAAAAAGCTTTCGATACAGTAACCTGGCAGTATATCTTCGCTGTCCTTCGTCGGACAGGCATAGGTCCAACCCTATTACAGTACACTAAGCTCCTATACACTAACCTCACGTCTCGGGTCAGACTAGGCCATTACATATCGTCCCCGCTACGAGTCGAGAGGGGTACCAGGCAAGGCTGCCCCCTTTCGCCTTTGATATTCGCATAGGCGGTTGAGCCATTAGCGATCCGCCTACGTCGGGAGGGTGCATCCTGGGGCATGCCCAAAGCGGACACACTCCACTGCGTCTCAATGTACGCGGACGATCTTTTGTTTTACGTCCGGGACGTCACTGCGGACTTCACCCCCATATGGGCGGCCCTATCCAAATTCACAGAGGCCTCCGGCTTCCGAGTGAATTGGGAGAAATCCGTGGTATATCCCCTGCATCAGTCCCTCGCTCCGCGAGAGGTCCGGATAGGTACGCAGAGCCTCTATTGGAGCACGGGCGCCCCCCATTACCTCTGTGTCCGCCTCCATCAATCACCCGCCGACATTTACGAGGGCAACCACCGTAGAGTACTCGCCAGTATCCGCGCCTCGGTGGGCTTCTGGAGGAATCTCCCAATCGGCATGGTGGCTCTGGCAAAAATTATCATAGACCCCGACTGTTGTATTACTTCGCTAACCTACCGGTCATGCCACCCAGACATTTCTTTCGCGAACTAGACATGCTCCTTCGATCATTGGTATGGGGAGGCGGCCGACATAGAATCGCCCTCACCAAACTTCAGCTGCCCACTACGCAGGGGGGTCTTGGTGCCCCAAACCACGAGTCGTACTTCCTCGCAGCTCAACTCCAGTGGCTGTCATACTGGACAGCGGGCAGACACTCCGGGGAAACCCTCACTACACACGGTCCCATCCCCATACCTGAGCTTTGCCGCTTGTTACTCCCTGGCGGCAAACCCCGCTCGACCTACCCCCTACAAGTGTCAGTGGCACGTCAATGCATGCAATGAATTAATCGTATGGCAGTGAAGACCCCCTGTTATTCCCCACGCCTTCCGCTTGCGGGGTGGCCCCGCGGGTACGCATACTTCACGAATGCCATGCTACGCGTGTGGGTGGAATCGGAAGTTACTGAAGCGGAGGCACTCATTGCAGATGGCCAGCTTCGCCCAAATAACCACCTCACGGAGGACTACGGCCTCCCCCTAGGGCAGTTCTTGACACATCTCCAACTCATCGACCACTATCGCCCGCACAGTGACCTAACAGCCGGCGAACCCGCAACACACCCCGTAGTACACACCATCCTCCATATGGGCAGAGGCGGACACCTAGTCACTTGGCTGTACAAGTCAATTAGAATACTAACGAACAAACCCCTGCACGCACTGCGGGCTACCTGGGAGGACGAGATCGGGCGACAACTCCATGACCGGGAGTGGGACAGAGCGCTAGAATCCCCAAAGAAAGGGTTGCGAAACGCACGTCTCAAAAACATACAGTACTACCCTACACAGAGCCTATCAGACCCCAGCACGTCTCCAGCGGTTTTTCCCAGACACTCAATTCTTATGTCCCAGATGTCACTCCACAGACGCACACTTTCAACACATGTTTTGGAGTTGCCCGACCCTTCAGACCTACTGGTCGGCCATACTCCACTCCATCAGTGCCCTCACAGGGCTACACATCTGGGAGGCGGTCGCCCTGGGTATTTTCCGTAAACCGAAAACACACAAGGTGCAGGGCAGATATGCTGCCTTATCCCTGCTATTAGCCAAAGGGAATATTGCCATGCACTGGCGCACGACCACCGGTCCCCCATTTGAGGAATGGGTGGAAGAAGTGAAAAAGTGGGTGACAGCTGAGAAGTCACCCTGAGAGAGGAGGAAGCGTAAGGTCAGCGTAAACACCCTATATCCCTAGAATGGGCCATGCTATCTCATCAATTTGCGTTAGCCCACAAGCGTGCCACCCCGCACGCTTCCCCTACAGCACCGCCGTCTCATTAATGTGTATCCGGCCTGAACACATTTGCCCCCCCCTTCCTGGCTCCCCCCTCCTCTGCCCTCCAGCCCCCCCTCCCTCTCTCCATTGCCTCCCTATAGAGGAGCCCTGAACAGTCGGTCTGATTCCGCCCTTCACACTCAGTCTTCACCCTAATACCTCCCACTCCCCCCTCCCCCTAGTTGCTTCCAACAGTCTGTTTCCCTTTATACTCAGTTCCTGGTTTCTCCTCCCCTAGTTATCCTCCGCGCGCACACAGCGTCAATCACAAACAATTCATGCCACTACCCCACTCATTATGTCCATATAGACCGCTTCCCGATGGCATATTCGTATCATTGTAACATCTTTGCTCGAATAATGTTGTACTGTGCGTGCTTTCTATATGATGAAAAGTTAATTTAGGAAGAAAAAAAAAAAGTTGAAAAAATATACTCTTGGCTGAATAGTGACAAGTGAGTTAACACCACACAACAAGTCAATATCCCTCCCCAGGTAGCCAGAATTACTGAACATGGCGATTGCAAGACTATCGAGTCCACCAATAAATTAGAAAATTGGTCGCTCCTTTAAGCATCTCTTATGGGGTCTTAAATCTGGCTCTCCTTCCCAGCTCTGTGCTACAGCAGCTTGAGCTGCCTTCACTTATGTTAATTATGGAGCTTCTTAATGCCTTCTTACAGGAAGCAACAGTTCAGCCAGAGTGGAAACATGCTATGGTTCTTCCACTTTTAAAGAAGCCTAATGCTGATCCAGCGCAGTGGTCTAATTTTCGGCCTAATTTACTTCTTCCAGCCTTTTCCAAAATTTTGGAAAACACATTAATTTACAGCGGTCTCAATTGTTGAAACTCAAAACTTATTGCACTCCTCACAATCTGGCTTTAGAGTAGGTTTCATTTGAAAAGACAAATTTAGGAACATGGTTGGCAAGTGGACTGAAACTGACAACAGAGAGTACTGAATATGAATTAACGGTGCATACTATAGCTTGTAGTTAAAAAGGTACTTTATTTTATTATGTTATTATAGATCTAACCTAACATTCATTGGTTTAGATCCAACAGTTGTACTCATATTGTGCACTTTAGAATGTTTAGGTGTCACAATACATTACAATTTAAATATACAGTTCATTAATAATTAAAAAAAGATACATATGTACAAAAATAGTAAATATTAATCAGAACGCATGGATAAAAATAGATTATAGTTGCTACGCGCGTTTCGGCTATTAGCCTTCATCAGGAAGCCATGATGTTTGTTCCAATCATGTATTGCAGCCGCAATACGTGGAGGGAAACTCTAGGAACACCTGGAGGGTCGTTGAAAGGCCAATGTTGTAATACAGACTGAAGCGCAGAAGGTTAACCATTCGCTGATGCTAAGGTCTTGGTGATTTTGAATTTGGCCTTGGTATATCTTCGAAATTTGGTAAATATGATGCTTGCCTGTGTTCCTCTGTGTTTTCGGGAACTGGAACTTGGCAACACGACAGCATATGGTATAGTTCAATTATCCGTGAATAATCATAAAGAAAGGGACATCATAGTTAGAACTGGTTATATAACGGCTCTGTGTGTTTAGACCTTCGTTCTATTTCGTGGATGGTACGTCTTGAGTTAAAGTTTGTAGCGTCCTCCAATAAAGGGGTCTGGTTACAAGCTCTCAGGCGTCTCGACAGGATGTCGGGCGTGCTTTCTATATGATGAAAAGTTAATAATAATTTAGAAAGAAAAAAAAAAGTTGAAAAAATATACTCTTCGCTGAATAGTGACAAGTGAGTTAACACCACACAACAAGTCAATATCCCTCCCCAGGTAGCCAGAATTACTGAACATGGCGTTTGCAAGACTATCGAGTCCACCAATAAATTGGGAAATTGGTCGCTCCTTTAAGCATCTCTTAGGGGGTCTTAAATCTGGCTCTCCTCCCCAGCTCTGTGCTACAGCAGCTTGAGCTGCCTTCACTTATGTTAATTATGGAGCTTCTTAATGCCTTCTTACAGGAAGCAACAGTTCAGCCAGAGTGGAAACATGCTATGGTTCTTCCACTTTTAAAGAAGCCTAATGCTGATCCAGCGCAGTTGTCTAATTTTCGGCCTAATTTACTTCTTCAAGCCTTTTCCAAAATTTTGGAAAACACATTAATTTACAGCTGTCTCAATTGTCAAACAAAACTGATTGCACTCCTCACAATCTGGCTTTAGAGTAGGTTTCTCAACCGAAGCTACACTTCTTGGAGTCACTGAAATGTTGCGCCACCGTTTGGATACTGGGGACACTGCGGCCCTCATACTATTCGATTTGAGTGCAGCTTTTGACACAGGGTCTCACCCCGTGCTATTGAAAGTCTTGCAAGCTCTGGGCGTTAATGGTTTGGCACTCAACTGGTTTGTCTCTTTCCTGGCCGACCGTACTTTCCATGTCTTTTCTTCTATGGCCAGCTCAAAACCTCATTAACCTCCTATGGGGTACCCCAGGGCTCTATTCTTAGCCCTCTGTTGTTTAATGTCTGCGTTAATCTGGCGGTAATTGCCAAAGAGACTGGGCTGGCCCTATTCTCCTACACTGACGACACCCAGATCATCATCTGACGACACCCAGATTATCATCTATCTATAAAACAACAAGCTGTGAAGGTGGCCTTGACTTGCTTCACCAGCCTTGAATGGCTAAAGAAAATCCTTTGGATGCTGCACCCATTCCACCCAGAGAACCGTAGTCCAGGCTCTTGTCACTTTTAGACTGGACTATGATAACATTCTGTATCTGGGGGCAAATAAGGATGGGACACGTAAACTGCAGGTGGTGTAGAAAGAAGCCGCCAGACTGCTCTGCCAGGCCCCCAGAGCTGCATCTATCTCTGGTTTTTTTGTGATCTGCACTAGCTCAAGGTAGAGAATTGTATTAAATTCAAAGCCTTGAGCTATAGGTTTAGGATCAAAACTGGCCCTGCCCCACTGTACTTGCTAGCCTTAGTTCACCCTTACTTACCCTTCCGCCCTCTCCGTTCCACTACTCTTGCAAAATGTTTGGTACCTAGAATCAGAGTGCCCCGGATGAGCGGTTGATCCTTTTCTTATCTAGGTCCCTCCCGGTGGAACTCTCTCCTCATGTCTCTCCATAATGAAACGGTCTACGCAAACTTTTGCAAATGTCTGAAAACTTGGCTGTTCAATCAATTATCCTCTACTCTCTCGTTTGTTCCTCTGAGGCTGGCGCCGGGAAACCCTCGTAGGTAGCTGAGCGCCTTATAAAATTAATTAACGTAACATAACAAGAACGGGCCAATAGGTCCTGTAAATAGCTCACCCTGATAAAATCTGACTTGAACTCAACAAAAAGCTATTTCTCCTCAAGGAAGCATTTGAACTGGGTCTCCACACAACTCTTTTCTTCATTTTAATAAGGGTAAGACCTACCCTAGTCTTAATTTGGGGCTGTAAAATGGTTATTGATTATATTGGTCCAATAGGCAGTAAGAGCAGCTTTAATTTCATTGAAAAGTAGGTTATGCATCAGCTCAACAAAATGAAAGTGTAGTTTTGAGCAGTTCTCTTCAGGTGTAATTTGAGGATGACCAAGTATCCTAAGCTTTGAGTAGACATCATAGTTCTGAGTTTTCATTGGGGTGTGAGGGAGAGCTACCCCACCTCTACTAAGTAGAACTCCATCTTTCTATGGAGATGTTGGATTGCCTCCATGTGTTCTGTTGAGGGATTACTGGTTTCCAATCTCAAAATTCATTTTCAGGCAATTTTTGCTTGTTTATCCTCCTTTTTATATAAGGAGACTAGGCTTTAAATTCTTTTTACATTTGTTTCCGTCAGCACGAAGTTGCAACATATTGTCTAAGGATAAGTTTGGACTTCAAATTTGTTCAGATGATCACATAGGTTTTCAACCTTCGTTCAGCTTTTTAACAAGAGCATAGATTTAAGTGTCTTTAGACAAAACTAGCCCATTATCCGGTCATATTTGCACCATATGGAGTTGAGAGTTAATTGATCACCCTGCTATTGAGAGGGAAACGATAATGTGTGCAATTTCCAAAGTAGGCATAGAATTAGCAATGTTGCCCAGCAAAGCTGGATTGGCATTATCAATATTGCTCAGATCTCTCCGCAGTAGCTTGGGTCTTCTTGGATGTCCTATTGCTACAACTTTGAAATAGTGGACAGAGAATAGGATGACCACTCAGGGTTAAGAGCATTTACCTCAAACCTATTTTCAGTATAAGGCAATCCAGTATCAAACCTTGAATTGGTGGCTGAAACAAAATTGAATGATATATGCACATAAGCATATTCCGATTCGATAGAGCAAATACAGCCAAGGCAAAGGAGCGATGTACATGGTCAAAAGCAAGCTTAAAGACGGCAAGCAATAGGAGAGGAAGTAGAGTTCTGCATGATAAATGCATTATGATGGAGTGTTTTTAAGAGGAGAGTCTTTAACTCTTTCCTCCATTGCAGCACAGTTGGGGTTGCCCCGGCAGATATGGTAATGTAGTTCCAAATCCGGAACACATACTTTTAAAAGAACTATGGTCTAGTTTTTTTCCCGTTCTAACTCAGTCTGGCGGTGTTCTGCGTGTTAAGAACTACCAGAGATTATGAGCTTGTCTGCAAGCTAAGTGGGATGCTGGTTATGATGGCTTTGAAATTATATTGCTAGTTTTGCAATGATGTGAGATGACAAGTGGAGCCAATGAGTTCCATTAGGGTGGGGATGATGTGATAGGTTTCCAGGCCCTGGATAAGACAGGGGGCATCCTACACACTGCAGCATAAGGAGGTGCCAGGGTAGAGTTTTCATGCAGGGTGGCGTGGTGGGCAAAGTTGTCAGTGTGCACATTTATTTTTATTTTATTTATAAAGCGCGAACAAGACGTCCCGAAGGACATCAGAGCGATTTACAGAAGGCAAGAACAAGGGGGTAGTATAAACATCAACATTAATTGGGAAACAGCAGCAAGAAAAAAAAAAAGAAAAAAAGGAAGATAGTAAAGAGGAGTTGATCCATTGTAGCTGGAGGCACCAAGGTGAAAAGAACAAAGCCAGACGAGTTGGATGTACCTCCTACCCTTACGGAAAGAATTTGTTCATCAGAAATCTTTTGGCTTCCAATTTGAACGTCGTCGTCGAGGAGAGGCTGAGTATATCAAGTGGAAGAGAGTTCCATATCTTTGAGGCAGGCCCGGAGAAGGCTCGGTGACAAGTTCTTTTTGTTAAGGAAGAGAGGTTTCAAGAGAAAAGTAGAGGCGCTTCTTTATGCTCTCTCACCACAAGATAATTCACGTTTTTCGCCAGGTACGTAGGAGTATTGAGGTGAAGGGCTTTGTGCGCCATGACTGCAATCTTAAATTGAATTTGGGCCTCAAAGGGTAGCCAGTTGAGAGATTTAAGGACCGAGGATATATGCTCATTTCTTTTGACGCCTGTAACCAATCTAGCAGCGGTGTTCAGTGATGCCCAGAGTGGGGCCAAGGCATAGTTGAGTAGGCCACAGAGAGTAGCACTACCATAGTCTAACCTTGGCAAAACAAGCGCTTGGACTACCTGCTTGAAATCACTTCGAGGATTTGACCAGCCATCCAGACATGCGCACTAAAGCCATCTCCAACCCTAGTTGTGTTGCTGCGTTGAAGACCGCAAGCATAGGCTCCCAGTCTCTCTGGGAGTGGAAATGGAGAATGATCAGGCCAATCCGGGCGCTGCCCTCATGCTGCTGAGAGCAGAAACAGGATTGGCGGCAACTGATCCTGGGAGCCTGTGCTGGTGAGGAGCAGCGATGCAGCAGGCAAGTTATTTTTCATTTGTTCCCGCTTCTCCCCTCCACTCAGCCCTGACACCAGCTGCTAATGGTGATTTTCTGTCTGCAGGATACATAGGCGGTTTCAATTTTGCAGACCATTAATGGTCACTGACACTGAGGACTCCATTTCCACATCTACTTCCTAGGGCATCCACTCATTCACGGACGACCAGTATCTAGTGCTGGATACAAAAATTGGAGTATTAACACTTGTGCGACCATAAGACGGCCTATAACTGCTGTTTGGTTTGGGTTCCTTGTCCAATTAAGTAATGAAGCACCTGAAGCTAAATGGAATGTATGTGAACCGAGCAGCTTTCATGGTGTGCTGTTTCTATGCCAGTAATCATGCTATAAAAATTCTCAAAGACAACAAGAGTATCATCACAATTGATGCTATTGTGCACCACAGTGCAGTAATCTTAAAATAGTGAACTTAGATAATAGGCATGCTGTCATTTATAGGTGCAAGGTACCCGTCAAAAAACACCAATATTCCAAACCTGTACTCAATGGAAGGTTCAAACAAGCGCTGATCAATACGATTGATCAATAATATAGGTGTAGTTCCTGCTATGGACAACTCAGGCCACTAGAATCATGAAGCAATGGAGACCCAAATTGTATGGTGCAAAGACAGTGCGTGAGGGTCTTCTTTTGTTCTTTGGGTATTTCAGTTTTTGTATAACCTTAATATGTTAAAAAGTCAACGCAATATTTCTTGTGTATCATGTGGCAGTATGTCTCTGGGTTACAGAGCTCTGCATAGTATTTGACAAGTGACATAATAAAAACTGTTGTAAAAAAAAAAAAAAAAAAAACTGGTGGAAGCCATTATGTGCTTTTCAAAAAATAAGGCAGTTAAGGAGGATTTGCTCCTTGACGAATTATATAAGCTTCCAGGACATGTCACCACGTTTTTGGGTAAATTTGCCAATCCTTTGAGGAAGAATAAATTCCAAAAAAATAAGGATCCAAAACGTGTGGCTCAGGGGTTAGAGGCGGCAGACCCGGAAGCTGAGATCGGTCCTGGACCAGGGTTCAATTCCCCGCCTCGGCGGGTCTTGGGCTCAAAAATTCCACGGACTCGATAATTCTCGTTCCGGTGCCTACTCGACTCACGGGTTCACACTCTGCAACTCTGGGCAATATCTTGCTTAATCTCCACTACGGCCCCTCGCGGCGGGATGCCTGGCTTTCACCTTGTGGATACCCTGCTGGGGTTATCTCACAGGGGAATACCAGGACGGGTTCCCAAGGCAAGCGCCTTGATGCCTTCGGGTGATACGTGCGCTATATAAATCGCAATACATTTACATCGTTCCTCTTATCGACTCCTTTCTTTGTGAAATAAGGATGAGAAAACCTATGCCAAGATACTTGCAAACCAAGTGAACTCGTCTACATAGACTGTCAGCAGCTGAGAAGCATTGGATTTCTTCTGGATATTTCACTTTGACCAAAACATTTTCTTTAAAACCGATGCTGACCTATCAGACAATGTGCCTCTCCGAGCTACTTTTCAGATGCCAAAAAGGTACATGTCAGGTTACATGGGGTATTTTATGGTCTCTTTTAAAGCCATGTCACTTATCCAGCGTTCATTATTAGGACTATCAAAGTGCAATATTCCTGTCCATTGGTGGCTCTGTATTAATACAGCTCAATAACGTATGTTCTTAATACAGAACACGAAAGGAGTGTGTAGAGTAATTTTATTTTTATACCATCAACCGCTTCTTTTCTTGAATGAAGGCTTAGGCGGGTCTCAAATTTTCAACAGCTTGCCATTGCTACTAGAGCAAAGGTATATGCAAGTGATATTGTTATCATTACATCTATCAAAGATATGGTGATATTGCGATTACGTATCACGTTTTATGGATCAGTATGGCCACTGTGGCCCATTTGGACTCCATTATTCTATATATGGGGATAAAGCTCGACTGTAACCATAGGTGAATACGGTCAGTTAATTTAAGCCTGTGTGGCTCAACACAAAGATACTGCTTAAAAATAGGAACAATTGAGTGCTATCCTCCCAGTGCTTTCCAAAGTGTGTGTCGCGACACAGCACTGTCGCGACACAGCACTGTCGCGACACAGCACTGTCGCGACACAGCACTGTGTCGCCTCCCATGCGTGGGTATGTCGCGCGACAATGCGGGCTGATTAGGGTGAATGCTCTCTTGAGCTTCTGCCTTCAGTGACTAAGTACGGCGTACGTGGAGGAAGGAGAGATGCGCTGCATTCACGGCCTTGTTCCCTTTGCGATGCAGTGACCACGGAGCCGCCTCTGCTCCCCAGAGGGACAGGTTAGGTACATTTTCGATATTTTAAAACTTTCCATAGAGTGAGGATAATTACACACTCCATGGTTTTAGTTATGTGCGATTGTGACAGTAACCATATCGCGGAGGTTACTAATGTACTGGTTCTATCATACTCACATGTATTGTACGAACACAGGGTTTTTTTGACGCATAAGAGGTTCTGTTGGCGGGATGTAATTGTGACTGTACATACGCTCCTTTGTGCCTTTTGTCTACCATCCCGCAGGTGAGAGTTGCTTGTTTGTGTGGGTGTGTCTGAGTTGATGCCATGATGTTAGAGAGCGTGGCGTTAGTGCATGATGTCTTATGTGGCAGTCACAAAAGTGTTGCAGCAGAAGTGCTTGCTCTGCAGCCCCAGGTAAGAGGTCAAGGGGCATAGTATGGCTGCCGTTATGTGGGGGTCGTAAAATGCTGCCATTGCCTTAAAGGCCTTGGGGGTCAAAAGAGGCATTATTACCTCTGAAGGGTTTTACATGCCAGTGATCTGTGCAGCAAGCAAAGGACATTTGGCGCGGTCAGATCTTCACAGATAGCCATTGCGTGTGCTTTTCATTTGGTGTTGGGCAAACATTTTTCTAGAAAATAGCATCAATTTAGGTTACCCATTTCATTTATTAGAACAGAGCATGTATTTCTTCAACTATGCACACACCCTTTTACATACGTCTGCCCCCTCCCCTCAGCACACCCATCCGCCCAAACGCACACCAATATCTTTTCCGCATCATCACCATGCTTTTTATCTGCTCCCTCACTTAAGCCATCCATCGAGGTAGCCCTACCCCTTTCATCCAAGTATTCCATGTATCCACCATCACTAAATCTATTTCAGCCCCGCCTGTGCATCCATCCTGTACGATCCTACTTCTGTTGATAGTGACTCAATGTTGACTGACATACGTGTTGTCTATTTGTGTTTTGTTTTCAGCAAATGCATAGACATCTGCATATGCCGTTACACCTATTGGCCTGTGTGCATAGTTGTCTGGGTTGATTTGTGTGTGGAAGGTTTTCTGTGGGTATCACCCGATGTTTGTGTGCCTTCTGTGTGCATTTGCCCCTATTCTGTGTCTTAGTGCAAATGCACTAATTTTTAGTAGTAGTAAACTTTGTTTGGTCAATAAAACCTGCAACAACTGTGTGCAAATGGCAAATAAATATGCGATATAAAGGAATAGAATTGGCTTTGTCCCATTTTCCTTCCCTGACCCGACCCACTGCGTTTGTTAATGTGCTCCGTTTGCTGGAGTTTAAAGTTTGGCCTTTTTAGTGAGCCCTTCTAACCCGTGTGCAGATGACCTCAAACTGTCCAGTAGTCATTGCGCTGCCTTTTTTCAGCAGGCCTGCTTACTGTCTGTGTTATTATTATTATTATTATGTTTCTTATATAGCGCCTGAATCGACCCCCGAAGGGGTATCTCCGCGCTTGCCTTGGGAACCCGTCCTGGCTTTTCCCTGTGAGATAGCCCCTACAGGGCATCCCCAAGGTGAAAGCCAGGCATCCCGCCGCGGGGGCCGTTCTGGAGATTAAGCAAGCTTAATGCCCAGAGTTGCAGAGTGTGAACCCATGATTAGGTCAGGCACCGAAGCGAGAATTATCGAGTCCATGGACATTTGAGCTCAAGACCCTGCCGCGTCGGGAATTGAACCCTGGTCCCGGGTCTGACCTCTGCTTCAGGGTCTGCCTGCTCTAACCAGTGAGCCACACTTCTCTGTATTATAGAATGCAAGTTTGTTCTGTGTGTAGCAGTAGGCACCACGGAGTCTGCAGCCGTGTGATGCTGTATGCGTGCAGGAAGCTTGAGTCTGTGAGAACGGTGTAGCTGTGCGTAATGCTGTGTGCGTGCAGGAGGCTTGCGTCTTTGTACACAGTGTAGCTGTGCGCAATGCTGTGTGCAGGAAGGAGGCTTGTGTCTGTGTCCATGGATAGCATGCCTCAGGCCTCATCTCTCAGACTCTGCCTACATGAGGATGGATATTTGTGTGTAGCTGGTTTTCCGTCAGCATACACTGCGCCCAGGCCTCAAACTCTGTTCAGCAGACTTCAGATTTGGCATTATTAACCCTATGGCTCAGACAGACTCTACGATACGTGCACAAGACCCCTGTCTGACAGTTTGCTCCAGTTTATGGCTTTCCCTGCTCAGCAGGCCTCCTGCTATCTAGTGCAGCAGGCCTCATGGTTTTCAAGTTCAGCATTCTGAGGTTCGGTCTCCAAGATACACGTTTTTAGAATTACAAAGAACTATACAGAGTAGAAAACAAGGAGGGAGTGCAGGTGCTTCCGGTTTTGTTTCGGAGTGCTCCCGGAGAATTGGTCTCGTTTCAGCATTGTGTTCGTTAGTCAATTGCCCTTTGTGTCTAGGAGAGTGCAAGCTTTTGTGTATGTGCGTGTCTGAGAATTTGTGTTCACCATGCAGTCACTTCTTTAGGTCATCTGTGTGTGTGTGTGTGTGTGTGTGTGTGTGTGTGTGTGTGTGTGTGTGTGTATGTGTGTGTGAGAGAGTGTGTGCTCGAGTCTGGAAATGTCACATATTTCTATGCATGCGACTATATGTTTGTTTTTGAACATGTGTCAGTCATCCTTTGTCTGTATATTTATGCATGTTTGTGGCAGAGTATGAGGGGGTGGGTATGGGAGACATTTACATACTCCAGCACTGTAAGCAGAGTAGGCGGGGGAGATATGTGAGACATGTTTAGATACCCGGGTATGCATGAAAATATTTCAAATGGGCTACAGGTGACTTTCATGTTCAATGTATTTTGTTTATTGTGGGGATTCGAAGGGGCGCAGGTCGCAAGAAGTAACTCATATTCAGCAAGGCAGCAGGCAGACTTTGTGCATAGTTGAAAGGGTTATTACAAAAAACAATGGTCCTGAGCTAACAGGGAATTTGTAAATAATGATTTATATAGACTACAATGAGAACTATATATGTTTTTCCATTGCTCAGCCAGACAGGGAATTTTATTTTAGTCAATGTTTGAGTCCAAATAAAAAGAATAGAAGCACAGACAAATACAATAGGGCACAATCCTGTACCCAACAAAAGGAAGGAAGTGAGGGAGAAAAACAATTAAATAGTGCAAAAACATACAAAATAGTCAGGCAATAACTTTGGAGCCACAGAGGCTTGCACTCAAAATATAGCAAAGCAAGCTCTACCAAACAGTATCCACAACAATATCACTCAATGGTCAGTTTGTGGCACCGTTTTAAAACAGTCGATGTTTCGATTCCCAGCTCCTAGATGGGGGGGGGGGGGGGTCATCATCAGGACTAATCTCAATTACAATTGCCTTGTATATGTCGTTGGCGCCCGAATTCTAGCAAGGGGTTGCATATGTCCGAAGATTATGAATGTTCAAAAGGGTGGCGTTATAAAATCTTTTCTTCACACATATCGGTCCCTGGAAGGGGTTCCATGGTCCGTTCGTTTTCTGGTAGTTATTGGGTCTGCTTAACCGCGCTAGTAAGCGGTTTCAGGCGGTTGGAGCTCCAAGGAAAAGGTCATGCATTAAGTCCTTAAAGGGGTATTAAGATACATAGCACTCTATGAGAAACACCAGTGAGACGCTATTGGAAGAAGGAAACTAGGATGCAGACATACGGGGGCCCCATCCATGGTCACACTCTAGGGCAGACGTCTTCAATCTGTGGGGCGCGACCCCCAGGGGGGGCCTGGAGTCCTGGAAAGGGGGTCACACATTCCCCAGCCTCACTTGTGCCTTTTATCCAAGACCTTTGTTTTTGTCCTGGAAACAGGTGGCTAATTTCTATTGTTAAAATACTCCAGCTGAGTGTCCTGTGAAATGTTTTAGTGCCAGGGTGCATTTTTCACCTGAAAGAAATGTGAATGCTCCCAGTTAGTTAATCTGCCAGTGTAAAGGGTGCGTGAATTGTTACAAGCTAATGTAACATGGTCTATGTCTACTAAAGGGAGGGGAGAAAAGCGAATACTGGAGCTGCCCAAGCAAATCTTGGCGAGCAATGTTGTAAATGTTGCGACACTTCGTGTTTTTTTCTGTTAATCTTTCCTCTTGCACTGCCCTGCCACTTGCTAAACAGTAGCGTGTTATTTCTGATTTTACTACTTCCTGTGAGTAGTCATTTGACGGTGCTTGTGAAGCTAGAAATGCAGAGCTTTAAGTAAGCCAGTCCAAATGTTAAACCACCCGCTCTTGCTTCCCTGTTTGCACTCGCGCTCTAGATTTTACCCATTTAAAGGGATTGGCTGCAGAGTTTAGAAGTTGTCTCAAGCTTTAAGTTCTTGGCCATCTTTGGGCAGAAGCTAAATAAATTGCCCATTAACTGACTGATCAAGCCCATAAGACCCTGTTTTTTTTGTGGGGAAAAACAAGTGACCATCAAAGTACTTATGTGAAAAGTAAATGTGACTAGCTTCATAAAGCCCAACCAGGTCACCAGGCTGAAAGACGAGAGCCCATATTGAAGGGATTGCATGTTGGGTAAGCATCTCATTATGGAGGATGGATTGCTTCGGTAAAATACAAGTGCTAACATGGGACACTTTCATGACATGGTACATGGCATTTGAAATATAGGTAAATTAATGACAGGGTGGCCTGATATTACATTTACGCCGCCCATTATTTCATATGTAGGTGCCTGAAAGTTGAAGACCTAAAACTTTTTTGACTCTCCGGCGGCACAAGCGTCTCAACCATACCTATAAGCCAGTGCAAGGCATCCCTTAATGGCATTGCATGGCCTCATAGATATGCAGTTTGGCATAGCATCACAAGTCACTACGTTGCCTTACTCTGCTTCAAGGAGGTGTTCCATAGGCGTTGCATGGGGATTCCCATGGATTTTGACGCAACCCCATATTTAGAAAATCATGTAAAGCTGGGGCAGTGCCAAAAAAGTACGTCTCCCCAGGGGAGGCGAACTAGGAGAAATGTTTTGATTTCTCCTCGTTTTTTCCCCTTCGTGTGTGCTGCTTTCTGCAGCTCCCATAGGAGGAAAATGCCTCTGGGTTGTTTTTGTGAAGGAAGATGCCCCTTCATGCTCAAAAGCAAGCCTGCCCATGTTGGTGCCAGGCAGCAATTTGTGCGCCAACGCAAGAGGAAAGGACAGGAATGCAGCATATTTTATTAATATGGTGCATTCTTGTCCATTCACATGGACGTAGGGCAGCGTAGCAAGAAGACATTGTGGCGCTGCCCTACACCAATTCCTCATAAATTAGATCCTTTGTTTTTAGCTACACTTTGAACACGCCCATTGATCTTTGGTTTGCTAAACACTGTTAAATATGATTTCCCCACCATAAAAATGATTTGCTGTGGGAATTGGGGGTGCTTATGGTTGTCAATGATGAGAGTACCAGGTTCTAGAAATTTTTGTCAGAGGGGGTCCTTACGCCTAAAAAAGTTTGACAAGGGGGTCTCGGCATCAAAATGTTTGAAGACCTCTGCTCTAGGGTAAGCTGGAGGGTCCCCTGTATTGTATAGTGAACGTAAGCGATGACCAGCCAACAGAATATTGTAAAAGGTAATAAGGGATTCTGGTTGATTTGGTTCGTAACCTAAATAACAATAAAACTTTTTTTTTTAATAATCATAAAAGTCGTGCATTTAATTTTAATCAGGTCTACCAAGATTTTCTGTACAGCTCTAAAATGCCTCAGTTTGCTTCTCCCTCCACCACTGACTTGTGAATTAATGGAATCCTTCATAATGATTTCAATAATTGTGATAGAAAAAGCAATGAAAGGTACTCCATTAAGCATCAACGGTAATCAAATATTCAATTAAAAAAAAAAGATCATAAACGTACATACGGAAATGATAGATCCATAATCTCTCAGACACTTAAAAGCACTTTTACATTTAAACACAACGGTTAGAAATATGCATACATTAAAAGCTTTTGACTGCACATTTCATCAAATGGCCAAATTTATAAAAGAACAAAAAAGTGCAATTCGCAAACAGATTCTAAAACATCAGCACACTCACATCGCAGTTGGCTGAGGTTAATGGGGAGTATGAGGAAAAGGAGAACAAGATTCAAATAGGGTCTGCTAAGTGCTCCTTCTAGCACAGGAGTTGAACGGGGACACCTCAGCCTAGCTACACCTATCAAAGGCAGACTTCATACGAGTCATGGCACTCTTAAGCATGAGCAAGCAAGGGAGGGGAAAAAAAGCTAGCCCAGAAAGTCGATCTCCGCCCAAGAGAAAGAGAAATATATTTGAGTCTGCCGAATGACCCATGACTTGTATGTAGTTCAGAAAATGTGTCTCTACACAGTGTGTAGTGTAGTTCCTATATTCCCAATAGGCTCTGTGCATTGGAATAACATATACTATAGTTTAGACTGAGGTCGACTGGGTCTCTATCGAATATATTAGACTTAATTGTGAGTGCCAGCTAGCTCAGAGGTCACTAGAAACTTTCTTGAATTCACAATAAGAGATTAGTTTCTGACAACCGCATAAACATGACTACTTTGTTTCCCAAAAATAAGAAATCAATCTCTAGAGTCGCGGAAACAATAGATAGCTATTTTACTCAGTCAATCGTGCATGCTTCGTTTCACCATAGGTGCTGAGAAAATTGACGGGTGTTTTCAATAAAAAGTATTTATTGAACAGTCTACTCTCTCAAGCATAAGAAATGTACTGCTACAATTGTAATACTGGTTATAAAGTACAAGGTATAAAATACGATAAGTATTATAAAGTAGTACTGTAAAAGCATGATATGGTTTCTAAGCCATAAAATACATGCTCAATGGCGCCCAACGTTTGGTAAGGCGATAATTTAACGCTAGATACTAGAGTAACTCAGTCGTGCTTTTCACACAGACCCATTTTTCTCCCGTAAAATACTTCAATAGACGTCTGGAGTGGGTGAAAGGATAAGGCTGCTCTCAGAAAAGTATAAACACTGTAGGAAATTTCAGGTGAACTTAAAAATTGTAAATGGAGCAAAGTTACTCTACACTGTCGAAATCCTAATTTGCGTAGCAAAGGTGTCAGAAAGTGCTTTCGCACTAGACTGTGCAATTTACAACAAAAAATACATTAAGTGCAAAAGTGATTGTGCAGATTGATTGTCGCAGGGGCAAGAATCTACTATGTTTCCGCCAAGATCTGAAAAGTTTTTAAAAGACATGGACCAATAAATTGACCCCGTACTTAAGCGAAAAAGGAGTGATCACTCCCATCTTGTGAGAACTAGAGATAGATACAATGGGGGTTTCACCAGTGAATAGAAATGTACAGTAAATCAAAACGGACGGTTTGCTAACTACTTTTTTATTTTTGTGTCTGCGCAGAGCGCCATGAATGAGGTTTTCACCTCTTCCTTAACGGAATTGGGAATGCTGCTAGGTTCACTGAACCAAGAGGATAAACCCAAGATTCCTAGAGTGTCCCATGTATAACTTATGCATGAAATAGAACATGCCTTACCCAGCGTAGACAATCAAGTATAAGGTCTCTGCTGGGTTTGTCCAAACGCTAACACATAATAAGAGTGGCACCAACATAACCTTATCAGTTATAAAACCCTGGTTTAACTCAGAATGAGTAATAAGACTAAGAGGTGCACGGAGGTAAGCTCAGCAACCAATGGAAAAAAACGATTGTCCTAAAACCTGTAAAACAACATTTTTTTAAACCCCCAGAGTCCTGCAGCATAAGTGGCTGCACTGATACACTTTAAATTGTACACATTCAATGGTGGTAAGATAGCCCTTCTGAGGCATGGTCTCATAAGATTACAGACTGTCCTGGCAGTATTACTAAGCTCAAGGCCAGCTTGGGCAAGATAGGGTTCCGTGACCCTGACTGCTAAAGGTTAATACTAGATAACAGAAATCAGCGCTTGATAATGCTTGCCCATTGGTGCTGATTGTATTTAGCCTTAATTTACTCGGTCCAAAAGGACATAATGTGCGACTTGGTTTTTAAATTCATATTTTGTATAAAAGTATCAAAAACGATCCACTTGGCGTCTCAGTGTGTTTTGAGTAAGGACTTGCAATACTGCGTCATTAGCATAAAGTAACACAGGATTTAAAAGCAAACTCTCCTATTAAACCACCGAACACCACAGGACTGTCAATTTTGCAAGGAATCTGCACAACTACATCAATTAATTTTAAGTAATAAAAAAGCAATGACAAAAGAGAAATAAAATCGCACTTTAAGAAATAACCTAATCGTCACCAAATGCCCCACCCCCCAAAAAAAATAAACACATTCCATCAGTAGGGCTTCAGTCACGCGTAGATGAACCACTGCCAAATCAAGATGTCAAGTCTCGTGTTCGAAATAACAGTACACATTAGAGGGCAAAGCAAAAAGTATGTTTTTCGAAGATTTGTCGTTATGCAACTGGAACGGGGAGTTATTCACCAAACAAATGACAGAAAGGAATTAAACCAACAACCGAGTTGTTTAACGTGCACAAAGTCACTCGAGAACAGCACCGTTGGGTTCATATTTTGATAGAGACTACGTTCCATAGCTTTTACAGTTTAATAGTAATACACTGTTGCTGCAATCGCAGGCTCACTCGTATGCGGTATACATTGTTACTTCAAAGCAGAAATAACTCATTCAGCTACAGTTACTATGTCCAGGTTACTGTACTGAGGGCACCGAAAACGAGCTCTGCCGAGTCTGTGGGTTGGCTATGTTAAGATAGGAGGCGTAAAGCCAACGTCACCACGCACAAAGCCGACGATCAGACGCTGGGAAATCTCATTTAAAGAAGAAAACATGAGGGCTGGCGCTTCCTGATAAAGAGCGATGCACAACTGTTTTTGTTCCGCCTTTGGCCCCGCCTCTCACACTCGCCAGAGTCTGTCTGGGTACAGCCGCTGGAAACAGACACGGCAGGACAGATCTCGGTCAACAAAAAGTGGAAACCGTGGGAAAATTATACAACTCCCCTCCAAGATCTACAAATGAGGAAGTGTCGGATAGCGCCAGCGTAGTCAGTGTAGAAGCCGCCGTTCCGGCAGTTGACTAGCCAAGGTTAAGACTTCAAAACAGAAGTGTGCTTCAGTTTATACAACACAGACAGAGTGAAAGAAAATCCACGCCGGAAGAGATAGTCGCCTCTAGGACCCTCGTGAAAATCTAACCTTCCGAACTTGAATGCAACTTTAGAAACCAGAAAGTACTCCCTCAAACAGACCTGGTTCGATGAAATCCAAAATAAGGCAAGTTCGAGAGACAACCGGGGTGTGCTTTCATGCCACAAACCCCATAATGGGTGCGCCCACTTTTAGGGGGCACCAACACCCAGACTAGAGAGTACCCATATACCAATGCCCTATAACTCCTCAGAAAAAGAACAGTATGGCTCCGGACAGGAGGTTTGCCAAGAGGCACATGCTGCAAGAAAGGGAAGGGTGTGCTAACCGGGAGAAGAAAGCTTCGACAAAGTGATGGGTGAAACCAAAGGAAGGGGGTGCTGTGGTACTCCAGTGCTGAAATGGAGAGGACACTTAACACAAGGTATAGTCTATAAAGGAGGCCGAATGAGCTGAATACAAAGCGCCAACCTAAGTGAGGAGACGGGGGTCGTTACCATCATCAAGAGGTACAACCTTTATAAGGGAGGAACTCGCGGATGGTGCTGCTCGGGAGGGACAGACTGATCAGACTTCAGCCCCCACCTCCCTCCAAACGCAGCCAGGCCGTGAACGGATCCCCGTCTCTACAGGAAGGCATAATTCATTGTTAGTGAAGATGTCAAATGGCTTAGGCGGATCTTAATACTTATTGGAAGCAATTCTCCGTTTTCCAGTTTACTCGTAATGGTTACATCACTGGTGCTGGTTACAGAAAACCGATGTCACAGTGGACACGTATTTCAAATGGGCGCAAACTATCAAGTGCCTATGGAGGAAAGGAGATGGCCCAAGTAGCTGTATATTAGAGATGTACCTACTACTGATCAAAGTCAAGAGTGGATTTGTAGAAGGGGGGGTGGGTGATGATAAAAAATTACAACCGGGCAATATTATGGTCTTTCAGCAATGATGGCAGACAGATGTAAATGCCCTAGAAGAGAAAAATATTGTAGCTCTCCTGATGCATCCTAGGGCAATGTTCCACTTTGTCCAGTGTAAGGTTCTACATAGAGTATACTTTGACAGAGTCAAACTGTATAAACTGGAGAGAGTCCCCAACATCTACTTGTCTGAAAGGCAACAACGCAGAAGGAACCTTTCATCAAACAATATGTAGCACCCATAAGATCCAAAGTTATTAGTATATGATATAAAGAGAGTTGAGTGATATCTCCCCCCACTGTTGCTCCCGAGTGTCCCTGACAACACGGATCTTCAGATAAAATTATTCTGTATGCTGAGTTTGGTAGTGGAGCAAGACACCGCAAGGCTGAGGAGTGGCAGCACAGGGATAGCTATATGTTGTGTACCAGAAAAGTGGTTTATGGAGACAGGGGGTGCCCCAAAACGGAGAGAAAGTATGTGGGCGATTTCTATGTACGAGAACCAGACGATATCAACATATCCACACACTGAAAACTGAACTGATGGTTGGAATGGACACAATGCAAAAACCACAGGTGATGGACAGAATGCAGAACAATGTCATACATTCACCCCAGTACAGAGATCTGGGCCTAAAGTCATCGTTTTTTTGCACTCCACACCACCCCAGTTCAGACATGGCTATATGCAAATCAGTCTGACCCTGTGCCTCATGGGAACAGTCCAGCCCGAACTGCCAAGCCATGCCTTCCCTGGACCGGAAACAAGCTTCAGAGGACCGCTTTCTGGCATTCCAGCCGTCTTCAGCCCGGCTTGCTTGAATCCAGTGGTGTGCATGGGACTCACGTCTGAGCATACCCTTCCCACTCAGGGTGACAGGGGGTGGCCCAAAACTTAGAGAAAGTATGGGGGCGATTTCTATGTACGAGAACCAGACGATATCAACATATCCACACACTGAAAACTGAACTGATGGTTGGAATGGACACAATGCAAAAACCACAGGTGATGGACAGAATGCAGAACAATGTCATACATTCACCCAAGTACAGAGATCTGGGCATAAATTCATCGTTTTGTTGCACTCCACACCACCCCAGTTCAGACATGGCTCTATGCAAATCAGTCTGACCCTGTGCCTCATGATATATCAACATATCCACACACTGAAAACTGAACTGATGGTTGGAATGGACACAATACCCAACCTTAGGTACTATCCTAAAGTGGCATTAGACAGTCTACACTTGAAATGTAAACATGGTGTTAAATGATTTAAAAGATGTGGTCACTGCCCTCTGACATGAAATGTTATGAAGTGTGGTGCTTTGCTGCCACTAAACCCAGCATACAGATTTGTTTTTCTTCCTGAAGGTAGTAATGTTCACAGGGTTCTGTAATATACTGATGTCTGATATGAAAAATACAAATAAAAACAGCTAAAAAAAAGTGGACTTGCAACAATGAACTGCGGTCACCTTTGGGCTAGACATATTTAGTTGTGGTTATACATTTAGCAGACTGGACTTAAGAGAGCATCAGTGCACTTAGCAGAAGATACAAAAAATGTCATGTTCATACAATGTTTCAGGATGCTATTACAGATCTGTGGGATAAGCCTGAACGGCAACTGTAGATATAATATATATCTATATCTCTCACTCCACTCCTTCGATTTTCAAAAAGAAGATATCGCACTCCTGGGGTGATATTCACACATTTATTTCAGTGACCCACAACAGACGCGTTTCTGCGTAAGTGCCTTTTTCGATGTTACTGGCACATCGGAAACGCCATGTTTTCCAACAGTATTACTTCAATAGAAATAAGGAAAGGACCAACGCTCCCTAGCTAATGTGAGCGCCATTCTGTAATGGGTTAATCCCGCATGTATATACACGCTAACACTTCATTGAAATGTTATGTTATGTTATGTTAATAACTTTTATTTGGCGCACAGCTGCCCCAGCGAAGGGGCGTCCTGGCGCCTGATCAGGTACCACAACATAACAGGTCAAAACTGATAGTTCATTGTGCCATACTGATAATTAAAGCAACATTGTACTCACATTATGCCTGATACATAAACAAGTATTTCATTATGATTTTAAAATACCGAAAGTACCAATGCTAAGCAACACCTTTACGATCGCATTTCATCTGGCAGATTCTATGGAGCCGTGGATCGGCTATTGTCCTTTCCTTAAACATTTTGTAAACTTTACAGCTCTCATATCACATTATTTTAAAAAAGCAATTACAGTTTTTTATCATGATTATTTGACACATCGGGAAAACATAGATAATCTCATGTATCATTACACTTGTCAGGATACAGCTACAGTATCATTTGTATAGTTGCTATTCACAGTTACTTATTTTTGGTTTAGAATGATAAAGCAGTTAGATCTGCAGCATTACCATCACCATAAATCAATTGTAACTTTCAGACATTGGCTTATCAGCCTATATGCACCGATAGTTCCTCTTCACAATTCAAACCTCGTGGGTGTTTGGTGAGAAGATCTATTATATAACGCGACTCAAGTCTACGCAACTTTTTTACTCTGTCACCCCCCCGCACACTCAAAGGTACATGATCCAGACCATAGAACTTAAACTGATTGCGGTCACTTATGTTTCTCTGCAAAGTGACGCGACACTGGATACGCCTGATCAATTTTATCAATGGCCCTCATGTGCTCCAATATCCTGATTTTTAATTGGTGGACCGTACTGCCTATATAGCGAAGCCCGCATTGGCAAGTAAGGCAGTAAACTGCATAGGGCGTACTGCATGTGATACATTTATTGCCTTTTCTGATTCTGTCTACGTCTGGAATTGTGTACGATAGGACCTTCCTGCTGTCGGCACATGCCTTGCATTTACTGCAGGGATAAAAGCCCATCATTTGTTTCAGTGTGTATATATATATATATATATATATATATATATATATATATATACACACACACACACACACACACACAAAGAACAGTGAAAATATACCACAAGCAGTGTGCAGGCTAAGGAAAAGTAATGGCGAATTAAACATCATAATTCATGCTTAGGATACAGACCGAAATTCAAGTCTCATGGTACTATTGGCACAGCAGGTATTTCAAGTTTGTCGTTACTGTAGGTGGGATGCCGAGATCAAGGTGTATTGGCAACTCAGTAAGAACACACATAAAAGTAATAAGTGAAACTATGTTCCAAGAAGTATTATTCACTGTTGCAAATCATAAGTAAACTCCAAGTGAAAACACGTAGTTTAATGTCGATCCATCAAGCACCATAACAAGCATGAAATCTCAAGTAACCAAGTGGTGGGTGGGACAGCCTGGACACTCTCGGCCTGGAATCCCTTGTGCCACTCGGCCGTGGAGAACCCCCATGTCCACTCACCTCACTCGCAGTGGCCTCGGGTGGCAGCGCACCCTGGCCTGGTCGTGACAGCAGAGTAGGAGACGGGCCGTCCCGGCAGGGGTACCACGGAGACCAGTCCGCACTCTGCGCACACAGAAGCTTTCAAAACAGCAGCATTCGGAAGCACAGACCAGAGGAAAAAATCGCAACTGGATAAAGGGCCTACGAGAAGGCAGGGAGTCACAGAGCCCTACCCGTGCCCAGGGAACCACTCACAGCGGCGGCGGCACAGTATAGGGCGGGACGCAGAGCGGAAGAGACCATAGGACCGGAGGTCGGTAGCCGCGGGAGGGAAACAGGAGGTGACGCGTTAGTGACGAACGTACCGTCCGGCCGGCTCTCCGGTGGCAAAGCGCGCCACAGACGCTTCTGCGTGGCTAAGCTAGAGTCAAGTCAGATTTAGCCTGTTGTGGTGACCAGCCTAGTTACCTGCACTGTTCACATTTGCACGAGGGGAAGGTGTCTCTCAGATGGTCTCACATACGGGTGCAGGCTGTTTCACACCGGTAGGCTCACTGGGCCCGGGACGTAGGTTTTCTCACACAACAGTCAGTCACTCAGTAAAAGGCCAGGATCTCAGCCCTCGCGTCGTTGAAGCCCGCCCACTGACGAATGGCGGGACGTGCAGCAGCTCTCTCCGGGGTCCCACAGCCAATGGGAAACTGACGGACGGTGCACTAGCCAATACGAGGGATGATGCAGTCTTCGTGGCCCCATAGCCAATAAATAACCGATAGCAGCTGTGCTAGCCAATCGTTGACCGCTGTGTACTTTCTGGAACACTGTAGCCAGTAATCAACTAACAGATGTTCAAACAGCCAATACGCTCACCCGCATTCTAGCAAGCAATCTCCTTTCACTACACTGTTCGCAGTGCTAAAGAGTACGTTTCCTCTTAACTCATTGGATTGGAGCACTTTGGTGTCCCAGCTCTGGCGCTGCGGTTCGCTTAATTACCGTAAGGGACAATAGCCGTCAGTGAGGGTGCCCTGATGTCCAACTGGTTTAAATCTCAGCTGAGGACTGCGCAGGGAAACTGGACACAAGTGATCATGTACTTTAATATGGGAAACCCGACTCAGATTAAACTTTCAAGATAGATGAATGGATGAATATTTTGGAGGGGTGGAGTCATAATTGTTTGCCCAATTATAGAAATAATCTGAAAGTTTACCCATTACTGGGCGTCTTGTGATTTTTATTAACACAACAACAAACTGTATATAAATATATACATATATTTATATGACTCTTAACATTTAAGAAAGTACAGTGCAACCTATGAAGCCTTAATCTGGTTACAGCCAATAATTTTCAATCGGATTTATGAGCCTGCCCCTCTTACAAATTCAAAATGTCCCTCCTTTTTCTATTTTTTTCTATTTTACTCCGTGATGCTGGGACGTGAGTGTTTCCCTCGTTTCATGTATCTGACGTGAAGCGCCCTCTAGTATCTCCAAAGAGCGGCGCATTCTTTTCCACAATCCTCACTGTGTTTTTTTTGTTCCTGATGTCTCATGCTAATAAATGTTACTGTAAACAAATGTTTATGGCTAAGTAGCGAAGAACGAATCGCCATTGCTAGCAGGTAAAATAAAACCAAGTTTTTTTCTCTTTATTTTTGAAAAAAAGGCGGGGTAGAGAAACTTGTCCCTAAAATGCTTTTCTCAGGTCTTTTGTTGATGTTAATCTGCCTGACAGTAACGTGAAGGAGCAGAGACACTGGTGCCTGCCAGCTCAGCGCGGTTAAACCACCCACTCGGTACGGTTAAAAAGTGATTTTATATTCGATTATCTATCAACTGGTGTGTCCTTTTACAATCTGCTACAATTGTATTCTTTATGTATGCCCTGTCCCTGAACAGGCGATCTCTTTTATTCCTTATGATTAGCCTCATTTTTTGATGGTTCGTGACAATGCACACTAAAATCCGAGAGCATCTACAATCAGTGGTGAGCAGGGTCGGATTGGGATCACAATTTGGCCCGGGCATTGATGAAACAAGCATTTGCAATGCAATAGGTCTCGCATTCGGAAAGTTTGAGCTATTGGTATTTTAAATGACACATTTTTTATTTAAGTGTTGGTTTTCAGAATAGCGAAATTAACCCTTTCGCTGCTGATGACGAGCTCAGCTCGTCATCACCCACGGGTGTCGTGTGCTGATGACGAGCTGAGCTCGTCATAACTGCAGCAAAAGTGCAATCTGCAGCACAGGGGAAAAATCCCCGCAGCAGCCATGTGGTTAATAGCTTTGTCATTTATAATGCCAATAATTTTAACTTTCGCAAATGTGACACCTATAGCATTTGTAATGCAATATGTGTTGTATTTACGTGACTTAGATGTAATGATATTAAATATTAAAATGGCTTTTAATTTTTTTAATAATTAATACTTAAATAAAAGTTATTGTAATTTATAATGGCAATAGCTTTTGTAAATAACTTTTGTGAAGATTATGTTCATTGTATTTTATTGTGACGAAAATCCAAGAACAGAAGTGAAATATTAAAAAAAATTGTGACATTTGTAATAAAGCTTGAAACATTGAGAGAACATATTTGAACTAGTTGTTGTTGAATGGTTGCACATATTGATGTTGTAGTGGCGCTGAGTGATGTTGTGGTGGCGACGAGTGATGCTGTGGCCTTCAGTGATGCTGTGGTAGCGCATAGTGATGTTGTGGTGCCCCTGAGTGATGCTGTGGTGGTGCTGAGTAATGCTGAGGTGATGCGATAGAGTGAGTGCGATAGACAGATAGAGTGAGGGCGATAGATAGAGGAAGGGCGATAGATAGAGGGAGGGCGATAGAGTGAGGGCGATAAATAGATAGACAGATATTTAGAGTGAGTGCGATAGACAGATAGAGTGAGTGCGATCGATAGATAGACAGATCGCTAAAGTGTATTTATGTTGCATTGAGTAGAGTGTAATTCTGTTGCGTGTAATTATGCGGCACTGAGTGGTATTATGAGGAGTGTATGTTGTATTCAGTAGAGTGTAATTGTGTGGCGTGTAATTATGTGGCACTGAGTGGTATTGTTTGGAGTGTATGTTGCATTGAGTGCAGTGTAATTATATAGCATATAGTTATCTGGAACTGAGTGGTATTGTGTGGAGTGTGTGTTGCATTCAGTAGAGTGTAATTATGTGGTGTGTAATTATGTGGCACTGAGTGGTATTTGGAGTGTATGTTGCATTGAGTGCAGTGTAATTATGTTGCATATAACTATGTGGCACTGAGTGGGATTTGGAGTGTATGTTGCATTGAGTACAGTGTAATTATGTGGCATGTAATTATGGGGCACCGAGTGGTATTTGGAATGTATGTTGCATTGAGTGCAGTGTAATTATGTGGCGTGTAATTATGTGGCACTGATTGGTATTTCGAGTGTATGTTCCATTGCAGAGTGTGTGAGGGTGCAGCGTGTGAGGTTGCAGAGTGTGAGGGTGCAGAGTGTGAGGGTGCAGAGTGTGTGATGGTGCAGAGTGTGTGATGGTGCAGAGTGTGTGATGGTGCAGTGTGTGTGAGGGTGCAGTGTGTGTGTGAGGGTGCAGTGTGTGTGAGGGTGCAGTGTGTGTGTGAGGGTGCGGAGTGTGTGAGGGTGCAGAGTGTGTGAGGGTGCGGAGTGTGTGAGTGTGCGGAGTGTGTGAGAGTGCAGAGTGTGTGAGGGTGCAGGGTGTGTGGGTGCGGTGTGTGTATGAGTGTGCAGAGTGTGTGAGGGTGCAGAGTGTGTGATGGTGCAGAGTGTGTGTGGGTGCAGAGTGTGCGAGGGTGACTCATGGGAACATAAACTTTGGGAAAATGAATATTGGGAAATATTCCCTGGAAGGCAGTTTCATGGCGCGTTTTACATTCACATGTATTGCAGAAACATACCCGATGTCAGCACCTAGCATCCCCTACCTTCACCCAGCAGGGAAGCGTCTTTCCCCAAAGCATTTAGGTTCCACGGTTTTAAGATAGCTTAGTGAGTTAATGCACCGACTATAGATTTCTGAGTTTAACCCGTGGGACACTGGTGCAAATAGTAAAAGGGCCAACCCAGCGTTTCATCTTTCTGAGACTCGTTAAAACGAGCAGAGATGGGCAATAACAGGACATGTGATGTACCAAGCCTTAAATAATCCGCCCCCACCAATCACGTTTCTATATATTTGAGACCCTTGCTCTTTCATTAACTCGATTGAGTGCCCTGCTGCTGAAGCGTGTATGTGTGTGTATAATCTGCAGGTCACAGATGCACCAGGACAGGCCAATTCATCCTTTCATGTTTCCAACATCGACAAAAGGTGAGCTACAAAAGTTCAATTACAATACAGAAGGGGCATCATGGAGTAGTGAAATAACACCCAGGTCCCAAAGGCTATACTGAAAAGCAGTTTTGTTAATACCCATCTAAATTGTCAATTAACTAGTCTTTGAAAATCTACTGTAAACATAAATCCCAACAAATAGCAGAAAAAAAGTCAGGGTTCGAGACAGCGAAAGTACAGCACGAATATAATTTATTTTTTATTCCAAATTACAAATATAGAACATTCTATGCGCGCTTTATAAAAATAGAATTCACTTAAAGTGCACTGCACTTACTTTTTTCCTTGGGTGCTTGCAGCCAGCATCTGATTAAGACAGGTCAGCCCGCCACACACAGAGCCCATTTACAAATAGGAAATGGTAATTCATGGCACTGGCAAAATGACATTTCGTTATAAATAAACAGCCCTTTTATATTTTGTTCGTGTTGACTGTTTAATACTCCTGGATTTACAACCCGCATATTTTATATTTTTGTAACGTTTCAGTGAATATTAACCAAAATTTAGCCCAAACTGCTCACGTCACATCTGTGGGCACTTTGAATTTGAAGCGCCTGGGAAGGTCTGGAAAGGCCGCAGTCCCATTCAGCAGTAAGCCTGGCGAAGTAACCACGTTGGGATGGCATTCATCGTCCTGCTGGTCTTACACCGTGCCAGGGATCGGTCTCCAGGATGGCACCAAGTAAAGGATTGTCCAGTCTGTGTACTATTCACACGTTTGAAACATCAAAAACTAGAATGTCGCAGAAGCGCTGCAGGAATCTCTGCATTCCTCTAATGTGCACAGTTCTCATGTGTTCAAAAAACACTACGATGGAAAAAGGAGGAACAAATTCTGCGCTATTTTCAAAATAGGGGACAATCAATTCACCTATTTTCATGCCAAATGTTCACTGTGAAGTTAATCAAGCATTTCGTACATCATCACTTGCACAAGGGGACATGATTACACATTTTATTTTTTGTAATCAGCACATAAATTATTTTTATCTTATTTCGTATAGTCTTTTTTTCTTTCAAACAAACAACAAGAAATAATATACATGTTTTAATATCAATGCTTCATACACCATATACCACTATATACATCCATATATACACACCTATATACAACCAACAACAAAAACACTTTCGACAAAAATGAAACAAAAACCAAAGAACTAGATAATTTTTCACCCTTAGAAGAAGATTGTAGCAAAGGCTAAGTGCCCTCCCATTAGGTCTAGGGGGTGCACTAGGAGGTCGTCAGACAACACTGGTTCAATGCATAAATTTTACAGAACCTAAATCAACATGTGTGTCACAAGGCATTAATTTCCGAAATCAATTTTTATATATGGACTCCTCCATTTTTGAAAGTGTCGACGCGGTCTCGTTTCGGCCTTTCAACAAGTCTGGCCTCTTCAGGACATGGCGATAAACAACAAGCAGACTCACTCCGGCAGCAGCTGATAACCAATCATTAAAGGTACATCAAATATTTCTTATCAACGCCTGGATTTGGTGCGTTAACAATCGCGTCTGGGTCCGGCTTTCCTCTCTATTATATACTTTCCAAATGTCACTCCTCTGCATGTAAGTCCTATCTTACAATCACGCACGGGGCCGCCATCATGGTCGGAATCAACTCGGCTACCACACGCCAGTACTTCCTCTATAAGTTCTCATGTGTGGCAGCCTAAACCGCTGCTTCGGTATCCTTCTACGACAGGAGCATGGCTATAGTTTATTTCGATAAGGCGAGCAAAGCTCACGCGGTTTCCGGAAGCGGCCGCTAAGAAATGAGCAACTTACGGAAAAGATCATATAAATAGCAATGACCAGTGTTTGAATGACTCTCGATGGAAATGCACAGGGTACTGTTTACTGAGTCAGACTTCCCTTCACACGCACCTCTGAAGGTCCATAGCTGTGTTGACGGTGTGGGGTGAGGGAGGGGACCACCCCGTAGACGGCAGATTCCTGCACAGGATTGCCACTTCGGAGAATGTAGGATGACTGTAGTTCTCATTGTAGTGCTCAATTAGCATGTCAAGTACACAGTAAGGCCTCCAGTGTAGCAAATGAGCCATAAAACCAGTGTAGCAAGTGAGCCATAAAGGCCCCCGTTCCCTTGTGCGATGGTAAATATTAAACAAGCATTGGGAAAAGGCATTAGATCTGCTCGATCACAATTGTAAAAAAAAAAGCATTGGCAACATGAAATAATAAAAAATAAATGCGAGTTGTGCGATGGATGTTCTGGCATTGCGCAGAGGGGGGCGGGAGCGGCTTCGTTTGAAGTCTGATTGGGGGTGGGTCAGTCTGATGCCGAGGCACAGACAAATGGTGGTGTGTCGTGTGGCTGGCGATTATGTGCATCTACTCCCCTGCTTTGCACATGCCCCGGGTCATTCTGTACCGATATGTTCTGGGTATTGTGTTCTGCTGTGACTCTGGTTGGGTGATAGCTTTATTTCAATTCAGGCGGGGGGGTGTAAGTCGGTGTACGAAAGGTCTGCGTCTTATATCAACTGTATGTGTAGCGCACACCAGTGACTTTTAATGCTAAGTCAGGCATGATGGTTTCCCTGAAAACATGAACGTTTGTATTTAGGTGTTTTACATAAAGTGTCTTAGTCGAAGAAATAATGGAAGGTCACAGGCACGTCGGCTACAAGAGAAACACACACATTCAAAGAATTTTTTTGAAAAAGCGGCATACAAATGCGCAATTGCACAAACATGTATGCACAAATAGGGCTCAGTAGTGCACTCGAGCATTAACACACATAGTCAAATGCATACTCGCGCACGCTTGACAAGGAACACAAGTTGCAAATGTAATCCATGGTAAAGAAACACAACTCAATTTTGCTCCATGTAATACTTCACATAAACAGCGCACATGTTTCCGTATGTTGCGTTACACACCCACATACAACAACAAGCGACCGCCAAACGCGCTTTGCTTTAAACATGGTGAAAGTAAAAGTGCTTGTGCCGCAATTCTGCACTTTTATGAAAAAGTAAACAAAGTTGGCAGATGCGGACAGACAAGGTGCGGGCAGGAGCAGTTGGAAAAGGGAGGGTGTAGGGTAAAGGTTTAAGCATAGTTAAAGTAAGTGTGAATGACGCAATTCAGCATTTTAAAGATAATGTAAACAAAGTTGGCAGCTAGGGACTAATCACGATTAGGGGGTTGTGGTCACTGGCGGGATTCGCCTCAATCTTAAAATCCTTTACAAGACGGGCAAAACCCATGGATACGATAACAAAATCGATTGTACTCACACGACCCCCAGTGGGCCGGTAAAGCAAGGCATATCCAGGACACATAAATCATTATTCATAACAATACTATTCAAAGCATCCCCCTGTTTCGAGTGAGTAAAATGAACCAGAGGCTGGTCACTTGAGTCCACACACTCTAGACCCACTGAATTTACACAACATAAAATTACAATCGCCTAACCATATAATAAAAAGATGAAAAACCCTGTTTGTAACCTTAACAATTTCATCCTGTAATTTTTCGATAACTGAGGTTGCATGGGAATCAAATATATTATAATACCAATCTATTAAAAGAAGGGGTACTGGAAATAAATTCTTAATCATAAGTAATTGGTACCAAGGAGATTCCACCAGTCGAACCACATGCGTTAGATTATACTTTACAGAGATAGCTATCACAAGCCCACCTTTAGCTCTCCCTGCTTGTGAAGGCTCAGCAGGAACATTAAACATTTGGTAACCATCTAGGCTATGATCCACTATACTCCATGTCTCCTAGAGACAGATGTCAAAAGATTTGTTACATTTTAACCACGCCGGATCCTCTAGCCTCTGCCAAAGGCCCGCTATGTTCCAGGAGATCAAACGAAAGTCGCTGTCCTCAGCCCGATTGCCGTCTTTACCCCCTGGTGCTTTTCCATAAGGTTGGACTATATCACTTTCACCCATTATTGTTTCTATAACATTACTTGCTACATCAACATAAGGGGAGTTTATACTTTTAATATTGTTGGAGTTTTCTCTACTCTGCTGATTTAAAACAGAGTTAACATTTTCTTTACCTGCAGGTCCCATATTCAATTGGGCGACATCATCCTCCTCCCCACTGTGTGCTGCCAATTTAACATTTAGCCCATCAAGGGTTCGGGTTATATTGCTAACCATCTCTGTCTCTACCCAATAGCCCGCTAATTCATCCTTACGTTTCTTGGTCAAACTAGATAGAATAACATTTTCCGCATATTCAACCGTCCCCCTATTAAAAATACAATCCTTTAGGAGTCAGTCCACTCCCTCCAGACCCATAAGGGGTTCAACCCTATTTCTTAAGGGCAAAAAAATTGGCAAATTTGAAACATTTGAAAATTGAGGATCCCCACCAGGTCTATTTATCCCGAATGGTCTACCCCAAGTGGGGTTCTTTGGCATTGATGAGAGATCAATATTTGAATGGGGGTAGAAATAATGTAGACCAATTGATTGTATGTCGCCTGAACGACCAAACTGTGGCTTCCTGCAAATATATTCAACAGCCCAAGGATCTCTGAGGTTAACAATTACGCAGTCACCCTCGATATCCTTAGTGCTATGGCCCAACCAAAACACTCTCCTTACGCCTAAAATCTCTGCACTGGAACCCCCAGGTAATCTTCTATTCCTACTGAGCCAGAAAATTACTTTGGTAAGAGTCAGTAACAGCACCCGTGGAGCAGGGGCCGCGCTGCGGTGATGTAGAGCCAGGAGGGCGCGTGTCCAATGAGGGAAGAGGCAGCAGGTGTGTGGCGCTATGCCTGCTGGGCCTCGCAGTCCCCCAACGTCGAAGTGCTCTGCCCCACAGTTCCGTGAATGGCTCCCGCGAAGCGGGGGCCATGAAAGGTGACTGCAATTTCCCCTGGAATCCTCGTGGTCAGGAGCAGGGTCAAAGCGGCAAGGTAAGAGTCAGTAACAGCACCCCTATGTGGTGTCATAATTATTCTCGATGATATGTGGCCAATAATGCCTTTTTAAGTGCAGTAATATTGGGCTTAGCATAAAAATATTTCACAACTCTTAGGGTGGGCTTATGTTCTCCCTCAAATAATTTTAGACAGTGCTTTAAATGGGAACAAATAAGCGCAGGTGCTCATCAAAAGGAGCGTTGGACTGGGATGGAGTAGGCACACAGGGAGGGGCTACGGTGTTTTACTTTTTTTATTTTTTATTTAATGTGATTTTATATAGCGTGAACTTTACCCGAAGGTGTCAGAGCGCTTTACATAAGAACCAGTTGCAAAACATAAGGATTACCTGCATTACATAAAAGATACAAACAGAAAAAATTGCAAATGTACAAGATGTAAAGTCACACAAGGAAGAGATACACACAGAAAGAAAATTTGCAAATGTACAAGATGTAAAGTCACACAAGGAAGAGATACACACAGAAAGAAAAATTGCAAATGTACAAATAGTAAAGTCACTCAAGGAAGAGATACAAATGGATATACTCTAAGAGTCACATAGGAATGGTAGAGAATACAAAGGTCTACTGCATATACTAGTGATTAGAGTTATCTCTATATACATAGAGAAGGGATACGAATGGATATACTCTAAGAGTCACATAGGAATGGTAGAGAGTACAAAGCAATCAAGTACCGGAACAGCGAAGTGGTGTGGCCCAGCAGGAGGCTGTAGGAGCAAAGCCGAGGCGAAGCAAGGCAAAGGAAACGGGGAAGTGGAGCGGAGACACTGTGCAGGGGACAGCGGGCCCAACAACTAGCAGCTCGCGACTGACGGAACCTGTGAGGAAGGGGGTAGTGGCGGTAAGTGGTGGTAGGCGGCAGAGCTAGGCTGTGCTGTGCATGCAAGCAGCACGTGACCATCATACCACCAGCCCACTACATCTGGCCTCCACAAATAAACCAACTATTCAACCAACCAGCCAGCCTGCAAGCAACAATCCACTGATAGAGTTGCGCTGCGGCGCGCTGGGAAGCCACGGCGCAAGGTAGAGGCAGCTCACCTCAGTGAAAGTACCCCAGGCAAGGCAAGGTAGCAACAGCAGGACGGGCGGCAAGGAAGTGGTATAAGCGGAGCGAGGCGAGTGCGGCCGCCTTTAGGCGCGGTCACGGAGTGTGAGCTCGGTGAGCCCGCGGAGGTGGCCCAACAAGGTTGGGTGCAGCTTGTGGACCATCAGCATGTCCTCTCATGCCCTTCTCTCTCTCGTACCACCAGCGCCCCTCCTCCCAGCCGGCATATTGCCTGCAATTTGCTTGTACCTTACCCTCCTCATCAAGCTCACAAGCTCCTCAGTAAGTAAGATCACCCACCTGATTCTTCTATAACCACATCTTTAACTCACAGCCCCTGAGCACTAAAGCCCACAAGAGACATAAAAGCACCCCACAGCATCATTAAAATTCCCTCAAACTCCTGTACATTATTTAACCAGTCTGCCATCGGTCTGCCTCCAGGACCTGCGTGCAGCTGGCATATACTTTAAACTTGTTTAAACACGCTGCTTGTCCAACAAAACGCCAAACAATCTGCAGAAGGCTCAGTCTTCTGATGCGAGCCCTTCCAACACTTGAAATTTGCGGACAGAGCCGGGTATCTCCTATTTAACCCGGTCCCAAACTCCCCTCACCTTTACCTCTAATTTCATTACTTCCCAAACCACCAGAATCCTAACTGCACTTGAGATCTCAAAGGCCTACAAGGATATTGGGGTGGTTGGGGGGGGTGCACCCCTTGGAGAGCTGAGTCTACCAGGGCATCTAAACATCGGGCACCTAAGTATCGGCGTTCACTATATACAATCAAAGTTCGGGGAAGAGAGGTGCACAGAAAGCGAAGGAGCCAGAGGAGCCAGCAACGCACAAAAAAGGACCAGGAGCCTAAGAGACAATCAATAGGGAAGCTCCGCCCGAGGGGTAATGAGATCAGGCAGGGTGAGAGAATGGTTGCCCAGGACAAAAAAAAACAAAAGCAAAAGAGGGTCCTTGTCGCTAAAGGGCTGAATGGCTGGATCCCATCCAAAAACCAGAGCAGGCAACATCATTCCAGGTAAGGTCCCCATCACGGGGTACAGACAACATGCAGCGAAAACCATCCAGAGACGCCCTCCACTGACACAGCCCAAGATCTACACAAAATTCCAGTTTCTAAAAAACGCGGGCAACTGTCTCCTATCAAGCACAATTGCAGCCCAAGGCAGCAGTCAGGCCTCCAATCAAAGTGCAACACTCGACACAGAAACCGACCATGGGCCCGTTGTCTCACTACCCTCCTTACCCTCACTACCTAATGCGATTGTTTTAATACCAGACTCACAAAGTGACGCCATACCCCTGTTACAAGACCTCCAGTGTCTTGCTGAGCTACATACGACATAAGCAAAATCACCTGACGAACAAGAAGCAGTAACAAAGCTGACAAAGACTCCTGAACTAGTGGGAAGAGGACACATAGAACCATGGAACGAGTGGGGCCGTAATTGGGAAAAGAAGAACAACTGCACTACAGTCAAGGATTTGTCTAAAAACAGAGCTAGGTGCATCGCCCAATTTCACCAATGAAGCAAAGCCCAACTGGACTCTAATGGCTGATTCTCAATTTTCGCTAACGTCAACACCACCTAGGGAAGAATCCGCATCAGAACTAGAGAACGGAGACTCGAAGCAGTTCTCTAATATCGATGCTGGGGATTGGGACGCATTATTGACAACTCACACACAACAATTACCAGCGAACCTTAAGATGGACTCTCAAAATCTCTCCATACTGAAGCACCCGGAGCATCCGGAGTCAAACAGAATCCAAGGAACGGAGCCCTGACACCAGGGTCAGACTTGGAATATTTAACCAAGTACCAGCAAAAATTGGACTTTCAAAGCGCCTGGGCCAGTTTACTCAAAACAGTGCTACTCCTGGTGGAAGCCCTCCAGTATCAATCAGATAAAATGGATACTCAGTTGACCTTATTAAATACACTGGCAGTGTTCGTGGTAGCGATTGATAAGAAAGTTGGAGCCCTAAACACTCTTCTCCAGAACACATGGGGCAAACCACAAGACAGGGAGCCAAGCTGTGGGTGCAGTCCAGTAGTTGACAAACTAGCCTCCCTACCCTCAATGCTGAGTAACTTGTGTGCACAAATAAATGAGTCAACACATAGCTCCACCGACCTTAAGCTAAGGGAGCTCCTACCATTAAGGACCAAACTGGAACAAGGGCACAGGGTGTAGAAAGTTCGTCTCACAGGTCCTCCACTGTCAATCCATCAATAAGAGGCAAAGCCAAAAACAACATATGTAATAAGACCAATGTACCAGCAACCAAACCATCAGGAGGCTCGAGTTGGAGTCGGCTGGCCAAGGAACAATATTAAATGACAATCCGAATGCAAAACAACAACGTGCCCAAAAGAGGAAGGTTTGGAATCAAAAGACGACTTCCAAACAGGGAGACTTTGCCCGTCTCTTCAGATTGACAACGCTCAAAATAGCTGAACTTCCAATTCAACCATCTCCAGTAGAAATGGGCGCTTGCCACAAAACTTCCACGTCTGTCGATAAGTCGGCGGCCCCCAACCCCAATCAATAACCCACCACCTTAGGGTCTTCACGGCCATTAACACAGGCTGAAGATGAAGAAAAACATATCCCCAAACATAAAAACGCAGTAAGGGAGGCGGTGCACACCAACAAGTGCCATACAGCATGAAGTCTGAAGCAATTGCATCACACAGTCACCCTTTCCCTCCAACAACAGCTTTGTTTGCCGATAGAGGTGCTAAGAAATCTCAGAATGCCTTAGTCACTTCTACCAGTCAGTCCAATTACCCGTCGGAAAGGGATCTTCAACACCCACACAACTCAGTTTCAGCTACCACAGAGGATGAGCGCCCAGTACATTTTATTGCACCAAAACATGGAGGGTTAATCACAATTGCCAGGGCTGCCCAGGCTGAAAACACAGAGGACCTGCCCCAAACTGGGCAAGCCGCAAATAAAATTCTTAGGAATCACAGCAGGGCTGAAGGACCATCCCGATTAGACAAACCAGGCACCATTAAGTAATCAGCCCATCAACATTCATCAACCAATCAATCAAGTGGAAAACCCTAATAAGGTTGGCAAAAGCTTGGAGTTCACACCAACCTACAAATCAAGAGAGGTACACAACATATTAAATTGAGGGAACATTCTCCGCCTACTGTCACATATACCATCATTAACAGAGGTTACCACGACAGACTTGGATTCAGTAGAGTTTTTCAACCATGGCGTCACCCAGGGGTGTGAGGTAACACTGACCACTTGGAGACAGCATTCTTCGTGCAAAAAATACTGCTGGAAAGCATTATCTTTAAAAGCTGGGGCATAGAGATAAAACCAACCAGTATACCTGGCTATCCTGCTCCGCTAGTTCAGCAGAACGTAAATAGATCAACAAAGGCCCGGAAAAACACCTCAAGGTCTGTACTGAGAGGGTCAAGAGGGCGTTCGCCGTCCACAATGAGACAGTCACAGGAAACATGGACACATTTTACAGACCCGACACAGCAAGGATCTTGCTCTGATGACCCAAGATGGCCCATGAGGACAACTATCAACCAAACAAGAAATAGTTGACAAAACAGGAGGCAACATTCATCTGCAAGTGAAATTAACCTGTTGAGGATATGCTCATGGAGCATCACTGGGCTGTCTAGCAAGTTGACCGACCTGGATTTCATTAAGTACCAAAGGACATTCCATATTATTGCACTACAGGAGACTTGGTTGATCGACCCACCACACTTTCCAGGATATTTACGTTTCTTTTCTCCAGCAGTCAAAGGGGCTAGATACGGGCACCCGCAGGGAGGCCTCGCAATTTTCTGTGAACAACACAAGTACAACTTCAGCTCATCCAGTTGGCCTGATTACATCGGAATTGATTGCAATGAAAATATCTACCTCGAGGGGGACATCAGGTAAAGGGCACAAGGACATCGTAATAATAAATACCTACATACATCCGAAAAGAAGAACCAAGGCTGCAAAAGAACTGACTAGTTTTGTTGAGCAATGTATAAGTCAGGTCAACCCACCAGGCATGATACTCACTGGGGACTTTAACTTATATTTAATCGGCTCATCGACAGCTGAGGAAGTATCCATACATAATCAATTATGGAACATCCCACTCCAGGGTAAGAGCTCATCAGAGCTGCCCACAAAGACTAGCCGGCGCCTCATAGATGATCTTGAACACCTCAGCCTTAGAGCGTTGAACGGCAGAAGGAATGGTGATATCCCCCCCGGCATTCACCCACAATACATCAACCAAAAACTCAACGCTGGACTATACCTTTGTGTCCTTAACCCTGTTCAACGAAATCATTTCATTCAGCCTTTGTGACATATCTGACTGTGATCACTGACCCAGGAGTTCGCACTCCGCATAAACATGCTAAAGCTTCTGAAATGGTATGGCCAACCTGGAACTATGGCGACAATCAACTACAATAAAATAAAATTTGGGCAAGCAACGCAAGGGAATTTTCTACAAACCGCAACACTTTTATTTGAAACACGGGAAGGGGGCAATTTAGAAGAGAAATGGGTGAACTACACGAATACATTGGCAAAATCCTTCGCTGTCCCAATTAAATCGAGAGCACAGCAGAGCTATAGTGGTACAACCAACTTCACTAACATGGAAAAAAATATTATAAGACCAGTAAAAATACAATTAACCGCACGCTGCAGTACCTTTGACGGAATCCCGCCGATATCACAAATCTAGCAGTATTACGACAGCAGAAAAAACAGCTGAAGCAAGCACTATGGCTGGCCAAGTGAGACTCTGAGGATTCTCTATGGGCGAATTTGCATACCGACATCAAGCAGAATGACAGTGCACCGTTTTGGGGGACAATAAACAGATAGCGGATGTTGTGATTAAAATCAGATAGCGCCGCAGCAGGGGTTCATCGACGGCATACGGGGCAGGAAGGTCGCAAATCCCGTTGGTCTCACCATCCACTCTCTGTGGTGCCTGCAATTCCCCCATGGAGTTTCTTAACCACTTGGACGCTATTGGAATCAGGCCTATATAATGAGATTTCCATTGAAATGAATGGGCAGTGCATGACGAGTTACCCTTGTCATTAGCATTGAAGAGGTTATGTGACCAGCTTTTATCGTACTTTCCCATGTCTGTAATATCTGGGAACTCTCTGCCCCGCTTGCCGCCTGAAGATACCCTGCTGCGGCGCGGTTTGAGCTTCAATCTCGATCCTTTTGGAAACCCCCTAATATTCGCTAAAAAAACCCTGTGACCCCTGGACCGTGTATATGAATAGCGGCTTGCTTTCTCCGCAGCTTGATCTTTATTTGCGCTTAGAAACTCATTTTCTGTATCAATTCTGAGTTATCTGTTGTTGAGCCGGACTCAACATGGTGTGCTCCCTATTGATGGGATAACTTATATTAAGGTTGTGTCCTGTATGTCCCACACTGTATATCTGTGCTGCCCTGATGAAGGTGTAGCCCGTTTTGGGCCATACACCGAAACGCGTGTTGGCGCTGTAATAACCTTGTGTATTTGGATCCTATTAATATCTACCACTGGGAGAATACACAAGAGCCCCCCCATACCTTCATCATCTGGCTGTATAGGAATTTTGATTGTTTTGTGAATGTATGGATTTGCATTTCTGTTTGAATGTGTTTGATTGTCTAGTGTTGCTTGTGTATGAATGTACCTTGGAATCTTGAATGAGTGTTGGTAATGAATGTGTTTTTGTGGTACCCAGTTTATAGACTTTGTTTCATATGTGTGTTATATTTATCTTTTCTTTATTTCTTTGTTAACCCTGATAAAATCAAATGAATTTCAACAATGAAAATAAAAGTATATATATAAAATAAATGTTGTATTAAATATTTTCTGTAGGACTTAATCTGATCCATATGCTTATCTCAGCCCAGTGTTGCTTGTTATTTGTTGACGCTATGTTGGGCACCATACATCCTATATGTAGGCAGGTTGATCTTCTCTGTATTGGTCTGCATTATATTACATGCGAGGGCATATCTGCATCTGCAGACATGCCCCTGTGCGGATCAGTTCCATTACTGCCAGCAAAAGTGAACACTGAAGCCATTTTAAAACATGTGCACACTGGTAAAAACGAGTTCCCTAGTTACATAATCGCTTTACTGAAACAAGGGATGTTTGGTATAAAACCTCTCGTATTACTAAACCCACACCAATGCCAGGGTTAGTTTTAAGTAGTACATGTACCCAGAGGGCACCTTAGGGGGTGCCTGTGAAAATCTGCCAACCCCTGGTGCTGACTGACAGGCTTTCGTCTGCTCACCACCAGAGACAAGTGTCTGAACCCACAAGGGTGAGGGCGTTTTCTCTCGGGAGGCCAGAAATCAGGCCTGCTTGGGCAGGGGGTATTTTTACCTCCTCTCACAGCATGACCTGCCGATTAACATTCCAAGGCAGTGGAGCTTCAAAGCGCCTACCACCTTTGGTACATGAATCTGGTTTCTCTCACAGGAGAAGAAACCAACTCCCTTTTCCAGAAGCATTTGGCACCTGAGGCCTGCTTCCAAGGGTCAGAGACTGGGGTGGCACCGCTTGACAGAGTAGACTCACAGATGTCAGAATCCAGGTGCAAAGTTGTTAGAAGCCTGTTGTGACTCTGAGGCTTCAGATCAGGAGGCCAGCCAACTAACCATTGGATTTACTCTGGGCTTAAGAAATGCAGGTCCAGTCCTTCTCGCCCAGACAAGTAGGCAGCAGGTCAGGAAAGCAGGGCAGCAGCCCTTCAGAGCAGCAATTCAGCAGAGTGGTAGTCCTTCCAGCAGCACAGCAGTCCTTTCTAGCATAGTATCCACAGCTCCAGAAATGGTGGTGTCTGAGGTCAATTATTTATACTTAGTATCGACTTTGAAGTGGAGAAAACTTCTAGAGGCAGGCCTTTGAAGATCACATGTGCTCTGTCTACCTGGCCCTGGATTCAAACTAACTACAGAGGGTATGCAGCCCTTCATGTGAAGGCAGGACGCAGCCTATTCAAGTGAAAGTGGGGTTGGGTCCAGCTCCTCCCTCCCATCCTGCCAGCGATGGCCCATCCAGGCACACATAAGCTCTCCATTGTGTGTGGCTGTCAAGGAGGTATATGCAAAACTCAACTGTCAACTACACCCAGCCATGTGACCCAGAGACAGGCTGCAGGCACCAAATGGCTAAGACAGGTAAATGTCAACTTTCTAAAAGTAAAAAAGGGAAACCGGCTGCACACCTTTTTCATCCAAATGTGTTGTCAATTGTAAGAATGCGTGCGTCGCTGGAATGCGTGTCTTGCCCTATTGACACAGTAATTTCTGATCAACCCGGAGTGTGGGGCAACGTGTAGTCCCACGTCCAGCCGCACTGCTCTGCGCTTTATTTTCCGCATTAGTTCGTTACGTTTTTTAACAAGTAATATGTCTTTTTCATTATCATTTTCAGTCTTCAACTTCCAGTGTTTCTCAACATTTCATCCACTCACACGCAAACGTCCTTATGCAGTTTTTCAAGCTTCTAATGTTACTGTAGTGCCGAGGCCTCATACTGAAACATGACTAGTGCATTGTACATTCCAGGCAGTGTTTATTAAAAACCCGATGCATTTCAGGCCAAAAGCCAGTCTTCAGGGGTAACTACGAATAACGATAAAAATATATACCATTAGTTTAAAGTACATGTGCATATGAACAGTACATTAATTTCATCTATAACATACACTTATTTTTTCAATTGTTGTTCAGTATCATAGTTGGCTACAACCCTGTATTTTAAACATGTTTGAATAACCTCAAACGCTACTTCTCTGCTATTTTAACACAATGACAATGGTGCCTCCACCTTTTTCCATGTCGCTTTTAAACAAACTAGTTGTTACTCTCTCTTATCTTCCTTCTATAAACCCCATGACCAACAAATTTAGTCGTTCTATGCTTCCTTTTAGTAGTATATCGTTATTAGCGGAAAAACCTTCATACCTGCCGTGATGTTTAAAACCCGGTTCTCCTCCTTTCACTTACATCTTCAAAAACCTTTCATCATACCCTCACTTCCGTCCCTTTTATTCCTCGTCCCATCCTGTTTCCCCCTTCAGTGAAGTTACGTAATTGGTCACTGTGTTCCACCTCCCCCTCGCGCTGAGTTCCTACATTTCCCATGATGTAAAAAACGTAACGAACTAACGCGGAAAATAAAGCGCATCACAGCAGTGCGGCTGGACGTGGGACTACACGTTGCCCCACACTCCGGGTTGAACTTTCTAAAAGTGTCATTTTCAAAATTGTTATTTAAAATCCGACTTCACCATAAGTTCATTGCATCTCCAAAGACACTAAACATGAACTAGGTATCTATTCCCAATTGGAAACTACTCTTTTAAGATGTAATAAGGTAACTCCTGTGTTATCCTATGAGAGAGGTAGGCCTTGCAGTAGTGAAAAACGACTTTAGGAGCTTTTCACTAGCAGGATATGTAAAACATAAAAGTACATGTCCAACTTTTTAAATACACTGCATCCTACCCCCTGGGCTATCCAGGGCCTACCCTAGGGGTGACTTGCAAGCATTAAAAAGGAAAGTTTGGGCTTGGTAAAAGGTTTAATTTTCCAGGTCGAAACATCAGTTTAAAACTACACACAAAGGCTGCAATGACAGTCCTGAAACATGTCGAAAAGTGGGTAGCACAATCAGTGCTGCAGGACCACTAGTAGCATTTCTTTTACTGGCCCTGGGCATAGGCAGTACCACTCTACTAGGGACGTATAGATAAATTAAATATGCCAAATGGGTATAAGTTAATCTTACCATGTTTTAAGAAGAGAGGTGAAGCACAATACCTCTTGGTAGCAGTGGTAAAGTTGCAGAGTCCTAAAACCAGCACAAATGAAGTCAGCAAACAGGAGAGCTAAAGATAAAAAGTTAGGGTGGTAAACCACGCCAAGGATGCCAGGTCTTCTCCATCTGAAAGAGGAGCTGTTTGACTACAAACCATCACATTCTCTTGTGTGCCATCTCTCATATCTATATCACCCTCAGCCCTCAGCATGAGCTGCAAATGCAATTTGTGTGACACTGCCAATGGGGAAGGAGATTGATGGGTTCAACATCATTCCTGCAGCAACATTCGGATCTACAGGTTAGTGGTGACTTGAGCCTGTTTAGAAATCCCAGCCAACAGAACCTTGCTTCCTGATGGATGTAGGACTTCTTGACAACACTCTGGACAGTCATGACATAGCCACAGCACTAGAGGATGACAGTCGGAAATCTCCTGCTCTAGTCACTTCACCTAACATTCAGTTAGAGTTGCAAGCCCAACATTTAGAGAACCAGTCCCTCAGAGCAGAACTAGAAAGGTACAGCCCCAGAGGAGAACCCTGGTTCTTGGAACTCCGGTTGCACCCACACCTTCGACAAGACCCCTCTTGTAACCACTGGCCTCTTGACACCCAACCCTCAGCCCAATATTGCTATGGCAAGCCTATGGCTGGAGTGTTCTGACTTCTTCTAGAGCTTGGGCCATACAGGTGGTCATTCCACCTCCCTACTATGTGGTCCCTTCCAATGTTTTCATGGCTATAGTGCAAAGTTCACAATATTCATGAACACATGTCCAATTCTTCTGTTGGCCAAGTGCATTCTATAATGATTCATCCAAGGGAACCTTTATACTGTTATAAATAAAAGTTGAGGAAAACACCAAGATCAGACTGTAGGTGAGATCCCTCTGGCACAAACTGAATTCCAAGCTCTCATGTTCCGCCCAAAATTTGACTCAAGAACACCATCATCTGGCTGTACCCATTATTTTGGTTCTGTCTACTCAATGCTGAGTAGCCATTTAAGTTCTCCTGGTCTCAGGGATAATGTGGAATTTCATTGTATTAACCAATACCTAGTCCTTAGATATACCTAGTCTTAAGACAAAGCACCCACGTCGTGTTTAACCCGTGGACAGCATTGAACTCTTCTCAGGGCTAATCACTTATTAACGGAAACCATTACCATGGAATGTGATAATATATTTGCTGAAAGATGTTTTGTTTATGTAATTGACACTCCTTTATTTGGTGTCATACTGGATATCCAATGGCTCTATGCACATAATCCAAATATCAACTAGCGCTTGCAGAAGGTGACCCTTGACTTTTTATTCATTGTTATTGAAATTGCTATGAGGAACATCAATGATTGTTTACACCATTATTTTGTGAAGTGGTGGAAAGCACTCTTCAGGGTTGTTTGCCACCTCAATACAGTGATTTCCAAGATGTGTTCAGAAAAACAAAAGCTATTGTTTTGCTTCATACCAGAGTTTTGACTATCAAAAAAGAACTGCAACTTGGCCCAATCTTACCATGCAATAAAGTATGTACTTTAACCATGAAAAAAATAAACATCTACTAGAATATGTCAACAAGCTTCTGGCGAATAGGTTTATATAACATTTGACATCTTCAGTGTTCTCACTGCTCTTTTTTTGTGGAAAAAACAACAGAGAACTCTGGAGCTTTATAGACTACCAAGCCCTCAACAAACTCACTACAAAGAGCAGGTACTCACTACTCTTGATCCCAGTACTCCTGGACCAGGTACGACAGACAGGCCTTTATACAAAACTGGTTGCCCTGATCACTGGCAGACAAGGGGCATATTGGCCCCGCAGATCCTGGTTGCAGCAGACGGCGAGCGGTGTGGCTGGCCCCGGGGACAGGAGTGTGGCTGGCGATCCTTGGAGGCCGAGAGGGCGGACGTATGGCGCTGGGCCTGATCGGAGGAGCAGCTTGCGACCTGGGACGTGGAGGCCCAGCGGGCGGCGGCCCCTGATCTAGCTGTAGTGCAGGTGTGGGACCCCCTGGCCCGGGTGACCCTCTCTGGGGCTGGCGGAGTCGAGCACGAGGCCCGTGGAGACCCGGGAGCCATTTGCTGTGGCGGCGGTGAGCCCTGGACCGGTGAGGCGTTGGCATTACGGGGCCTGGCCTGGCCCGGTCTCCTGGCCCTGTGGTGGGCACACAGGGGGAGATGCAGTGACGGAGGCCCGGCGGGGCACTGCCTCATAGAGAAGCAGTTGGCACGGTGAGCTGCAGATCCTGGGTGCTATACAGTGGACCGGCAGCGGAGCCCGGGACGGAGCTGGGGAGTCGGTCGGGGCCCACCGAAAATCCTGGACTTGCCCTGGGCCTGCACCGTGAGGCCTTCATTCTACTGGTGAGGAGAGTGCATGTGGGGGGCACGGCGGCGTCTGAAGGTCCTGGACCCCTTCCCCGGCGCAGATAAAACTCTGGTGGCAGTTTAAGCGTGGGCTCTGACTGGTGCACGCAGCTATCTCTTGGGTGCCCCATTTCAGCGTGAACATCAGCCGGGGGGCACCCGCGGACAGTCCCCGGTAGTGTGCCCTTCCGGAGTCCAGCGGACATGACGAGGGGAAAGGGCACCGCGATACAGGGGCCCATAGATAAATTCACTGAGCCTGGTGGAGGGGCTGGAGCGCCTGGGGGACGGCAGGAGCCTGGACCGGACAATGCTGCCTTGAAGGCAGCGATCACGCAGTCCCGGGACACGTTGCAGGCCGAATTTGGCGCAGTGGGGGCAGATGTATCGCTCCTGCTGCAGGACCTGCGGAATGCTGTTTCCTGCATCACGGAGGCAGAGGGGACGATCTCGGGGGTTGAAGATGATGTCCCAGACCTGAAGCGGCAAGTGGCCAAACTGGAGGGGGTCCAGAAGGGACTGGCCCTGCAGGCTGAAGACGCAGAAGGACGCGTGCGGCGCATTAACCTGCACTTCGTGGGGTTTCCAGAGGGCTGCGAGATGGGTGACATGGAAGCATTCTTGACACGCTGGCTGGAGAGCTGGCTCCCTCCTGATGCCCTATCACGTTGCTTTGTGGTGGAGCGAGCGCACCGGGCCCTTATCCAGAAGCCTCCAGTGAGGTCCCGCCCGCGACCGGTCATCACGAAACTACTGAACTATCATGACCGCGATGTCATCTTGAAACAGGCCAGGATTCGGGAACCGTTATTATTTGAGAATACTTGCATCATGGTTTTCCCGGACTATACTCGCCTAGTACAGCGGCAACGCCAGTCCTTTCAGGCGGCCAGGGCCCGCCTTCGAGACCTTAAGCTCCCGTTTGCACTTCTTTTTCTGGCCCGCTTGAGATTGGTGTTTCAATCACGCACACATTTCTTTGATACCCCGGAGGAGGTCTTTAAGTGGACCGATGAAACAGTGAGAGTGCGACCGCATACACCTCCGGGGCTGGATGCAGACTCTTCTGCTGGGGGGGCCCTATCCGGGACGGCCCGGGGCTGCCGTCGAGAGGGCAACTGGCAGGCCCGATCGTGACAGCGCTCCGTTCCTGGCGGGGCCTCGGACCCGGGGCTCCCGGCCCACGAACACTGAGCAGTGGACTTGTGATTGGTGTGCTATCTTTACCTTGGAATGATTTGTTGGTCCCCTTATGCGGGCACTCTATGGCTGTATACCTTAATTGCTGGCTGTGGGAATGGTTTATGATATGGGCCGCATTCCCCCCCCCCGTTTTTAGGGTTTGGTGGTGGGTGGGGTAGGCTAAGGAGGTATGGTTTGTTGGGTGGGGATCCATTGGCATGGGGGACCTCGGGCCCACGTTTGGGTTGGGGTACCCACCTAGCCGCAACAGGTACTTCAACAGTTTTGAGGTATGGGGATGGGGGTGGGGGTCGGGAGTTCCTGGTTGGAGGGTGGCTTTGTGGGATTGAGCAGCTCGGGGGGGGGGTCCAGTGTGTTGGGTTTTGCTTTGCCTTTCTGTCCGCATGTCTGTGAATTCCTTGAGGCGACCTCAGATGACGCATTGCATTGATACGCCCCTAGGGCCCCATGGTACCCTGCGTATCCTTAGCTGGAATGTTCGTGGTATCTTAGATAAGATCAAACGAGGGGCTGTATTGCGACAGGCGAAGCGCCTAGGGGCGGACATCCTTCTGCTCCAGGAAACACACCTGGTGGGTACTAAGGTCCCCTGCCTGCAGAGATTTGGCTATCAACAGGTTTACCATGCCGGATTTACGAGTGGGTCCAGGGGCGTGGCTATCCTCATACACCGTAGAGTCCCCTACACTCACACAAAGCTTTGGCAGGACACCCAAGGGAGGTATCTGGTGGTACAGGGGGTGGTGGGAGAGGTTCCCCTAGTCTTGGGATGTGTCTATGCCCTGCCGCCATTGTAGTGGTCCCTAATTGAAAAGCTCTACACGGTCTGGGCCGATATCCCGGACGTATTGACGGCGATTGGTGGTAAATGGAATGACATCCTAGGCGCCACTACAGATAGATTTCGGTAGGGGCGGTGCACCCATCGGCCACCCCACAAGGTTACAGGGTATGGTGAGTAGTATGGACTGGGTGGATTCATGGAGGTATACGCACGGCGATGCACGCGAATATACATATGTCTCTTCTGTACATGGGTGCTTTTAGAGACTGGACTACATCTTTATTCCTTGGGCGAAGATAGGATGTCTGGAATCGGCAACGATTCTTCCCCGGGGTCTCTCAGATCACTCGCCAGTGTCAGTAGAGCTGCAGTTGGGTTGGGGGAGAAAGCCATTTCGATAGCGTATGTCGGTATGGCATCTTCAACAGGAGGATTACAGACGACACATGCGCGAGGCGATATCCACTTACCTCACGTGTAATGTAGGCTCCGTCGTGGGTGCCGCTACACTGTGGGAGGCCTTGAAGCCCACGCTGCGTGGCGTAGATATTGCATGGTGCGTGGCGGCGTGGAGGCACAGACGGAAGGCCTAGGTGCGTGCGGAGGCCGAGGTTGGGGCCTTGGAATGGCGAGGTCGACGGACAGGGGAAGCTTGCGACGGGAGTCAACTCCTACTGGTGCAACAGTCCTATGCGGCACTGCTCATGGATGAGGCTCGACAGGTGTGGCTTGCCACACGCAGCAGAATCTGCCAGTGGGGGGATAAATCTAGCAATATGTTACATAGACTCTGCCAAGGGGTCTTTCATGCACAGAAGCTGCCCGGGATACTGGATAGTACAGGGGAGCCGTTAATGGAACCCAGAGGACTGGCAGGGAGTTTCGCTTTGTATTATGCGGAGCTCTATGCCCCGCGGGAGTGTCTTCCGGCTGCTCAAGTCAACAAATTCTTGGCAGATCTACCCCCTAGGGCAGTGACAGATGACATACGGGCTAAGCTGGATCCTACCCTGACAGATGAGGAGCTGGGCACCACGCTGGGAGAGCTGAATTTGGGAAAAACCCCATGTCCGAATGGCTTCCCCAGTGAATTCTTTAAGAAATACAATACCCAGCTGGCCCCTCATTATCGGGCGGAGTTGGAGGAGGCCAGAGATCAGGGCAGGCTTCCCCCAGACTGGTGGCACGTGGAGGTGGTGGTGTTCCATAAATCGGGACGCCCCCCGGAGCAGCACTCCTCCTATCGCCCTATCTCGCTCCTTAACGTGGAGGCCAAAGTGCTGGCCAAGGCTTTGGCCAATAGGCTCCTTCCGTATATCTCGGACCTGGTGCATCCCGACCAGGCAGGTTTTATGCCGCAGAGGGCGACCAGGCACAATATCCGACAGGCACATGTGGCGATGGAGGCGATTAAGGGTACAGGGTAGCAGGCGGCGCTTCTCTGGGCCGACATAGATAGGGCATTCGATTCACTCAGCTGGGTGTACCTGTTTTCTTTACTCCCGCGGCTTAACCTGGACCCTCGCTTCCTGTCCTACGTACGCCTCTTGTATACTGACTTGACGGCCTCGGTCCGTGTAGCGGGAGCAGTCTCTTCCACATTCCAGATTTGGCGCGGTACCCGGCAGGGATGCCCTCTGTCGCCCTACCTATTTGCATTGGCTTTGGAGCCGCTTGCGGCGTGGGTATGGATAGATGCACAGCTGGGTGGGTTTGACTGGATGCAGGGACGGTCGGACAGGATTGCGCTTTACGCAGAGGACGTCCTCTTTTTCCTTACAGACCTGCATAGGTCGGGGCCGCGCCTTTTGAAAATTCTACAGATCTTTGGTGAGTCCTCGGGACTCTACATGAATCCCCGCAAATCTACTCTGTGGGTACTAGGAGAGCAGACTCCAGTGGTAGGGTATTAGGCCGCTCCGCTCAGGGTAGCGGTAGGAGGGCTTCAATACCTGGGGGTCTTCTTGTCAGATGCCCCGGCCGTGTCCTGGGAGCGGAATTTAGTGCCGGTCTGGGACCGCATACGAGCTGACCTCAAGACCTGGTCGCGTATGCCACTTACCATATATGGCAGGTCGGCTATTTTCAAAATGGTGGCGCTCCCACGCCTGTTGTATCAACTCCAGAACCACCCATATCCAATTCCCCCGAGCTGGTTTCACCAGGTCAACTCCCTCTTGGGGAAGTTCCTATGGGAGGGGGGGAGCGGTTCATACTTGAAAAACACAGTTTATGTTGTCTAAACGTGAAGATCCTATATCGGTTTATAGGAAATACACAAAATGGTGCTGACAACTTTGGTTTAGTACTTATTTATCGGTCAAATCTGAGTAGTTCTGTTGTGCTTTTCTCAGAGATCCCTACTGACATTTACCCAGAGACATCTGGAGTGGGAAGCGAAAAATATGCTGCAGCTGAGTAGGCATATCCTATGTATTAGCTGTAGGTTTATACAAGCTTGACGGACAAAATATGCATGAAACCATATCCTTGAAACTTTTTCAACAATGGCTGATGAAGATCTCTCTGCGCCATCACTACGTATGAATGCAGTGGAGGAAGGAGAGCAGGAAGGTGAAATAAACATTTTGGAAAATGTCAGAACTGCCCTTACATTATAGTTAGCAGACTATGGAGTCACATCATGAGGTGGGACAGTAAAATTTGTGATAAAGGTATATGAGTCATACAGAACAGAGGTATTCTGTTCGTCAGTCACATTTTCACCAGCAGATGCACGCAGAATTATGTATCATCCTTACACTGAAGATGACATACCAGAGGAATATTGTCCATAAGAGGGCGTTGATGTTCCGCTCACCTACCAATAGCACATAAACTGGTTTAAAGGCGCTCTCCCGGGTCTGGTGGCTCAGTGGACTAATCCGTCTCCTGCAGAGGCCTGTGTTCGACCTCATGCTTACATGTCCAAATCCCGGTGGGTCCACTCAGCCTTTCATCCATCTGAGGTCGATAAAATAAATGAGTACTATTGAGTTGGGTAACAACACACATCTGTTATTCAACGCCAAGATACCCTTAATGGTGAGCGTGCTATTTACAAATACACATGTTATGTTATGATTATGTTACAAAAGATAAGTAATACTCGGTCCACTTGGTAGAGACGAAGCGACTTGGCCGGTCCTAGCAGCTTACACACCATATCCAGACATTGACACAATGCTGGTAGTAGACTAACGTCCACTACACAAAGAAATAATAAAACCGTACAAAAACCTGATACTGTTTGTGATGAGAGCACTGATACTTCAGCCAACAAGGGCTACCCAGCAGGACATATTCAGGGATCTGTATCTAAAATTGCTACGCAAACATTAAACGCAGCTATGTGTAAAATGCCCACTAAACATGAGCTAATGCCATTCTGGATAGCTCAGAAAATAACACAGTTAGAGGCAGTGTTTCCACACACAAGCCTTCAAGAAAAACACAGAATGCTAACAATCTGCTTTCCAATTGCGATAACGCCTCAGATAGAGGATTGTACCTCTTGGGGTACAGTGTTTGCTGCCATATATAGCAGAACCCATGGTATCCCTTCAATAGCAATAATACCAGAAGTATTAAAAACAAATACAGAATGAGTATGGAGCAGAACCTGAGCTGAACTTAGGGATGAAATTGTTAGGAAATTTAGCCCAGGTATCAACTGTTATATTAGCAAACATAAAAGGGGAGGCAGCAGCGGTGGCAATACGTCAACTCCTGAGGGATTTCAAGCCTTTACAACAGGAGCGTGATTTACCTAAAACTATTGAAGATACATATGCCGAATTAGGTAGAGATAATTTGGAAGCTAGAGCAACAAAACCTCAACTCATGGGTGGTCCTGAAAAGGATAACACCAAGCAAGCACCTGATTCTTCCAAGAAGAAATGGGATAATACAGAACAAAAAAATAGAGAGAATAGATCACAATCAAGAAGTGGGTCTCCTCAACAGGAGCCCTGGAAAAGAAGGTACAACCGTAGGAATTGCAATAACATTAAAAAAACCTGACAGGTATCAGGATGCTAATATGCGTTCCTCTAGTTCCTTTCAGGGTTCACCAAAAAACTCTAAGAGGGAAGGACGGTCAGAACACAGACAAGAAGAACGGATAAAGTCCAGAGACACACATCCTTCTTCAAACTACAATATCAAAAAAGAAGATCAACCAAAATCAAAACCTCAATTGAAAAAGAAGGTAGCAAGTCTTAAAGTTAGACATGCCAAGGATATTGAGGACTCAACTTCTGACCGGGGAATGGGTTCTGACGATGCTAGAGAGCGCCGCAAAAGTAACAATTGCTCACCAGAACCTGATGGAATTTCTGGTGACAGCGGCGTTGAATGAACATATCATGGTGGAGACTGATACCAGGGTAAGTGTCCCACACCTGTTATATGAAATAACACTCCAAATGGAGGGGGACAACCCCAGAAACATCAAAGGTCTCTTTTGGGAGAGCCTGACTTATTGCTATGACACAGTGTTTATAAAATACCCCTCACACACCAAAAGGACCCTTGGTGTCATGCTTCATCATTGGGGTCTTCGCACCCCTCTACGGGATGCGGCATGCTGCGACCTACGACTACGCGGGAGCCCTTAGTTTGGTATCTATGTGTGGTGCATGTGAGGGTTTTTTCAAAAGGAAGTAGTGTGCATGAGTGGCGGGGTTATATAAGTGGGTGAAAATTAAAAAGGACCTGGCTCGTGGGGTGGACACAAAAATTGAATGGGCCCCTGGGCTGGTACTGTTAAAATGTGTGAGATTGGAGGTGTTTCTGCAGTACTACATGCAATACTTCCCTTGTGCGTGATTTTGGTGTGTGAGGGGTATTTTATAAACACTGTGTGCTCCCCACCATTGTAGGGAACACCAACACCCTCCTTTCACAGTTGGATTCTCTTTGTTAAGATTTGTACTTGTCAGACCTCTGCTTCTCACGTTCTTTGTCGCCAAATTGTCATTTTATTTTGTACTTTAATTTCTTTTGTGACATATATTACATATGAACTTTGTTGTTTTGCTCTTCCTGCAATAATAAAAAATATTTAAAACGAAAAAAAAAAAGGATTCTCCTTGTTTATACATATACGGTTAGGGAGAACGAATCCATACGGTAACTCTCTCTCTCCCCCTTTTTGTTACTTATTGTTATAACCCCTTATGTCCCCTCCCGCTCCTTGAGATCCAAAGGACAAGGCCTGGTTGCGGTGCCACGCTTCAAACGCTGTAGAATAGGAGGGCGGTCCTTCCGCTATTTAGCGGCGAAACTCTGGAACTCACTACCCAGCCACATCCGTTCCCTGAATGACCTTATCTCTTTCAGGAGGTCGATCAAGACCTACCTTTTTCCACCCAGAATCTAAGTTCTGTCACTGCTCCGCAACTCTTTTCAGCTGCCGTCTACTTTCTCTGACAGCTGGTTCTCTGTTGATCACAGCGCCGGGACGCCCCTTTGCTGGGGCAGCTGTTGCGCTTTAGAAGTCCGATTAACATAACATAACATCCATTGGCCTGATAAAGATTGTCTGCCTTAGATTGTTATGGATTCCCCAAAGGGAGAAACAGTAATTCTACCTGCATTTACCAACCATGTTCCAGTATACTTAAAACATGCAGAAGCACAGGAGTGGGCGGTAGCACTTGCTTCAGCATTATATCGCAACCATGTAGGGTTGGATGCGGAGTCACTTCACCATGTAATCCCAGTAAAAACGACTCCAACTCCACAGTGACAATACCCTATTAAACAAGAAGCGAAGAGACAGGTCACGGAGATCTTAGATAAACTTTAATACCAAGGTGTAATAGAAACTTGCACCTCTTTGTTTCCCGTAATGAAGCCTGACAATTCATAGTCTAGTTGTAGACATCTGAGCACATGCACAAAAACATTTGCAGTAGAGAACGTACACAGTGCCATATTGATGAATAACATTGTGCGGAAAAAAAACAACACTAGATATCTCAAATGGATTTTTCTGCCAGAACATAGCACCTGAAAGCAGATATTTAACAGAATTCTCAGCCCTCCGCTCTCAGCGTCAATTCTGTAGACTGCCCCAAGGGTAAAAGAATAGCCTCAGGTTGTTCTCAGCTCGGGTAACTGAGTTCAAAATTTGGATGAGGAGGCATTGTCCTACGTAGATGATATTTATCTAACGGATGATGATTTAATGGATCATTTGACCAGGGTGAGCAACATAATTTGGGGGTTTACCTCTGAGGGCTACAAATTCAAATTTAAAAAATCGAAAATAGTCGACCTCAATGTCCTCTCTTTAAGATGTGAGTTTTCAAGTGAATGGAAAAGCCTAGCAGATACATTTTTAGAAAAGTGTGCGCTGCTCCAACCTCCAAAATCTCTGAAAAAAGTACAATCCATATTGGGATTCCTAAATTTTGGCAGAACATACTTTTTGGATAACGCTGAAAAAGTGAAACCTTTCTACGATTTAATTAGATCTGATTTTTCAATTAGACATTGGACACAGGGACACACAGATATACTTCATTCCGTACAAGCTGACATGATAGCTTCTTAACACCTACAGACATGTGTAAATACCACAAAATTGGTGATCCATGTAATCGCGGTTCAATCAGGGTAGACTTACCTAACCTTCAATGAAGGCAAAACAGTGCCCAAAGAATACAAATCACAATTGTACACAACCGCTGAAATGCGTTTTGCTTCTACAGAAAACATTCTGACAGCAGTACAGACTGCTGTAGTGAGAGATAAAGCACTGGCTCATTGGAAACGAGTAATTAGTGTAACTCCAGTACCGGCCCTAGAGGCTGTTACAAAAGCAAGCGTTCCGAATGCTAAAGCTTTACATCCAAGATGGATACAATGGGCTAATTCTCTGCCTGCAACATATGTAGACTACAAATTTGATTCTACACCAAAAACGCAAGCATTCCTGCAATAGGAATAAGAATATCCTCTTACAAGTGGAAATAATGCCCTGAGGTCAGTATGAGTACATTATTATTCACTGACCGTTCTGCTCAGCCTGCCTTAGGAAGCAAACAGTAATACTGTGCAGCCTAAAGGTTTTACACTCAAGTACCCCTACAAGTTAAATGCAAAAAATATTCTGTATGTTCAAATTCCAGGAGTGGGGGATAGAGTAATACCGAACATGGATCGCAGATTAAATTTAATTACAGCTGCAGATGAGGGTCTGGGTTCTGTACACGCAGGGATAACCACAACAGTTTCTCTATTGAAACAACGCTATTGGTGGCCAGGATTAACAAAACAAACAAAAGCATGTGTTCTTAAGTGCAACATCTGCCAGCCGATGAAGGATTCCACTGTAGCACGTCTGGCACAAACACCATTACTAATATCAGACAGACCTCTTGCTTGTGTCTATTTAGACCACTCCGGCCCCTTACAATCTGATGGGGCATACAAGTACATCTTGGTGGCAGTGGATTCATGCTCTAGATTCCTGTGGGTTTGGCCTCAGTGCTCAGCTGACACTTGAACTTTTATGAAAGGTTTGCGAGTCTTCATAGGGACATATGCAGTTGGCACATTACATTGTGACCGTGGCCCCGCGTTTAGCTCTCTGGCTTACAAGGAAGCCATGGGAAGTTTTGGTGTTGAATTGTGGTACTCCTCTCTATACCATCGCAAGGGAAATTCCGTCGTGGAGAGGAAAAACCGGGACTTAAAACAATCTTTAACAGCAAGGGTATTAGGTTCGGGTGGTAGTTAGATCAATCACCTGTATGTGGTCCAGAGGGCACTAAATAATATGCCAAGAAGTTCCCTAATAGGTGTTACCCCTTACAAAGTATTATTTGGGACGAGAATGTTTGTACTTGATCTCAATCATGAAAGCACAGTGGCAGATGAAAAACCTTTTAACATCAATAAACATTTGGCTGTTTTACAGGATCTTAATGAATTCCGGGCACTTCAAAGCAACATGCAAGTAAAACGCACTGCCACTGGGGAAGTCAAATCAGTCACGGCAAGACCTGCCTGGATCCCAAAGGTCAGGACCTGGTCAGAGAAAAGATTGTGGACGAGAAATAATTTGGGCCATCCTACAGAAAGCCTGTACCTGTCCTGGCTGTCGAAGGAACAAGAACAGTACTTCTTCCGCCTCTTGCCAGCAAGAAAGAAAAGAGATTTGTCTCAATCGATCTGAACAAACCACACTATGTGGCCGATCCTGAATAGCAGGCCACATGGACTCCTGGTTAGCTGTCACTCTCACCTCGCTACTATACAGGAAGTTCAGACAGAAAGTCTTATACCAATCAAAGAGTCTTCTATACGCAGTAATGGAGTTACCAACAATGAAATGGAACTCGTACCTATTGAAACAGAACATCAGTACTCAAATGAAACACAGATATCACTTCAGCCTACCACCGACATCTACCTCATTATGCCTCTACAGGAGACATCTGCAAGTTCATTAAAACCTGCTGAGCTAGCAAAGATAGATCGAACTGCATCTGGCTACTTCATCGATTCTGACACATTTTCTCTGTATCCAAGTGAATCTGAGTCACCACCAGCTCCAGTTTGCCCGCAAAAAACAACTTCATGATTTCTGCTTTAAAAAAAGTATATATACCTAGTCTCACCATGGCTACAGCACTGGATAATAACTGGAATACTGATCCTACTGTTCTGGATAGGTGTAGTGACTGTCTTTTTCTTACTCGTGAATGGACACTATCTTCCAGAACACTCCACAGTATCAAAAGTGAACTTGTTGCTGAAACCTCATATGTCATCTCATTGTGAACAGAGACCTGTCCTATGTAAACATATCAGCAGTTACGCTTCCTGACGGTTGGGATTTTGAGGCTGTAAGTAATATGTTGTCTGATTTAGAACTGTTTGCAGCATTTTCAACAACAGAAATGTTTGATGACTCGTCTGATTTCAACACAATGTACTGTTATCAACAATATGGTAATCACTTTCTGCATAAAACAAGTGTACCACATAATGTTTTTACAAACCACCAATGGGAACATTGCCCAACACCACCAAAAGATAGTTCACAAACATTTGCACAGACGTTTGCTTACTTTTCTGGGTTTAATACATCAGATCAATGCTCATATTATTATAAGCTTGCACCCATATCTGCAAAAAAAAATATGCTAACTAACACAAAACAGATATACTCTGCATCCTTTAATGCCCAACTGTCTGAGCAGGGTTTTGACTTATGGAAAGACTCCATAGACATAAAATCAGTTTGGGGTACTAAGGAATGTCAAGTTCAGGGAAATGAGGCATTATTTAGAGCATACCTCATACCACAACAAATCATCTTCCTGAACAACACTGTGCAACAGACGCCCTGCCTTGGGGTAGCCAAGATTAAGGATTTGAACACACAATGTATCCCCTCATGTTTTACACTTTGAGGAGTGGCAAAATGACACAGAAAATGGTGAGGCTACACTAGATGACATCATGCAGGGCATTTCAGACAATTCAACAGACCCCAATTGGAAGGGATGGTTAGTTTGGCCTATTGACACAAATAGGGGTCAATCATGATTCAGGGGTAACACTGAAGGGTTTAGTATCCATAGGCCTGATTTACGCTATGTGCAACAAGAACATCCAGGGGCGGTGACATCATACAGTGTTGGGAAGTTATGCCTAGATTAGCTTGGAACCTCAACACTGTCTCAGGTGAAACACCACTTGTCCCTACTCACAGAAGACATGAATCTTAGGGATTTTTTTACTAGGTCCCCGAAAGCAACGTCAGAAACCCTTCCTATATGCTGTTTATAATGACATTTGGAAAATCTCTCAACAAGAAGCTGCGGAGAGATTGCGTGAAATTGACAGATTTAACTTAGAAAAGGCTGTGGCTGTGGTTGACAATGGCATGACCACACTAACATCCAGGATTTATTCACTGGGCAACATTGTATCTTCTGCTATAGATATCATGGAACGGAATCTATCCATCTTACAACAAGGGCAATCACAGTTAAGTTCTATTGTATCATTAAGCTGGACCCTACAATAATTGCGCTCTGGTTACGTCCCTGGCGATATTTCAACAGTACATCTCTGTTCGCTGGATATAATTTGACTGAAAAAGCAGATAACAATGGCACAAAGGGATGCAAAATATATAATGATGTGCATTGAAAAATTAGACCAATTACCTTTTACTGTGGCAGAGTCACCATCCACAGAATGGTTAAGTCATGGCCATGTAACTTTGCCAGTAACAAAATTCCGGTTTCAATATTGCCTAGACCACACACCACCAGGTAGGCAGGTATGAAGCAATGGGTAGAGAATTCATCCATGAATCTTGGGAATTACGTAAAGATTTAGATGCAGGAACGGGGACATTGAAGTGTTTACCAGCGGTACAGACTGCGAGAATTCTTTGAGTGAATCTCTCATTTGCCAGGACATTATGCTTCACAGGGCCTGTAATGGTTCAGTTGCTAACTTATTATGTCATTTGAAAAGTTCCCCAGCTGCTGTGATTATTCCAATGTTCAGGCTGCTCTCGAATGGGAGTTGCTTAATGCTGAATGATCAAGGTTGTTATCGGATACTTCCAGGCATCGCATATCTTGTCACTGTAGGTTCCAGGGTTACTTCTTGTATGCAAGTATTGTTTCCACTGACCCACACAGTCAGGGAGGCACCGTTATAGCCTTCTTTGAAGGTTTCCTTTATATGGTTTGATAGTCTTAGCTGAATGAAAGCTATGCTTTTACAGAAAGATGTGCCTTTAACCTCAGCCCGAGAGACTTTTGATCGCCAGGTTGCTAGGTCCTCAGTTGAGATACAGGCACTTCTACGAACTAACTGCCCTTTCCATTTGGGACAAATGGTACAGCGTATCTTTAACATGTCTGATATGAATGGTATATTACACCTATTTAAGATCATAGGTTCAGGATTGTTAAGCCCCTTTCGGACAGTCTTCGGAGTGATTCTAGCTTTTATACACTCAGTATTCTGAAGCGTTTTTGGAGTTCTTCGCTAATCCTGCAGTCTCCTCAGCGTATTCCCATGTTGATGTTGGCATTCTTAGAGCCACCACCGGATGCTTCAGCTCCTGTTGGATCGGATACCAGCTTCTGTACAGGCACACAGGCTCTGGATATTTCAAAGGCTTCCCCAGCATCGGCCGTGGGAACTAAAGAAGATTATCTTGATTCGATTGACCTGATCTGGCCTTTTTCCAAAACAACCAAAATTGGAATTTTAAACAAAATCTTTTTCTACATTTTCTCCTGCTGAGCACCATGGCTTTCAGACACTATCAGTTGCTCCAACCATATATATGAACATATTTTTATGGACTTAGGTCCAGATGTACAGCCCACCAATTTGCGACAATTAAATTGGGATGCACAACAATGTCTCAGACACTGTTTGCGGTTCCCAATGGGGTCACGAATTGGATACCTCATTAACATTCATGAGGCAGGTGCAATTTGGGACCCCATTAGAAATGGCTAGCACTCACAGGGATCGTGTCTGGGACTGCTTTTTAAATAAAGCTTTTTTTTTTAAATGCAGCCCGTCTTCCCTAAAGGAAAATGGGCTGCATTTAAAATAGAAAAATGAAACTTTTGAGTTACATTTTTGAAGGGCAGGCAGTGGTCCCTGGGACAACTGCCTGCTCTTAAAAAACATTTCCTCACATACTCACAAAGAGGAAGGGGTCCCCTGGGGACCGCTTCCTGTTTGCGAGTGGTTTACCACTACTTGTAGTAGGTGGTAAACTGCGAGTGTTTTGCAGCCGCAAATGCGGTTGCAAAACACTTGTATATGGCAAGGTGACTTGCTATTAGTAAGGGACAACCCTATCTTAATAGCAGGAGTCGAAAATGCTATTTTGCGAGTCTGTGACTCGCAAAATAACATTTGTACATGCCATTACCCTTTTTTTGCGATCACAAACGGGAGGATCTCCCGTTTGCGGCCGCAAAAATGAGTCATACATCTGGCCTTTATAGAGCTTTTAAAATATATAAAAAGGAATTTTTTGCATTTTTATAAACTTTTCAGACAATTTTTTAAACAGTTTTTATGCTTAATTTAGAAGGACATTTCCTTTTTAGTATGTCGTATGGACGGATAAAGAGTGGGTGTTTTGATTCGTAAATGTACCCCAATACAGGCTTAGGTAGTCACCCAACCTTTCACCTATATTTCTCCTACCATTGCACTACATAACGGTTTTTGGTATAGATCTTTTATCTGGTTATGGTGCTGTATAAATGTCATGTGATTTTCCCAGAAAACTAGCCTCATTTATAATTCACGAGGATTCTTGGAATCACAGCAGGACTACCATCTGCATATTAACTATGTATAAGTGTCATCCCTTTCGTCATCCTCAACTGACATAACACAGAAAGGTAGAACCCCTAAGGTTACCTTTTTGGGTATATAAACAACATATCTTTGCTGAGGCAGGCAGAGGAGAAAAACTTCCATGCTGATACACTGACACAAGATACTGAGGTTCCTGCACGCAGACATTCCAGCTCGCAGTGGTCTGACATCCCTCGCGGGGTGTCCATCTTGAGACCTATACGGGGTCCCACAGTCTCTCACTTCAGGTAAGGGGGTTGGCTTAAGCCTAGGGAGATTCTTGTCTCCACACCTACATACATGCTAGGTACACTTAGTTACATCTAGTTAGAGTTGCATTGTAGGAGTACGCATTAGTATTGACATGTATTTATATGTTTGCATATATTCATTTTTTTAGCACTATAGTAGAAATCTATCCTCTGTTTACTCTGTTGGTGCTCATAATCATTTATATCTGTTTCTGTCTTATGGTTGTTTCAGCACATCTATTTTACACTAGAATGACGCTGGTTCAATAAATGCTTACTGAAAACGTCCAAACCGTTTATTCTTTGTATTTCTCTGAGACAAAGTGAGCATGAGTGAATGAGCGAAAAGTACTTTACTGTTTCCACGATCCCCGATGGGACAGATATGTCATGTTGGATAGTTGCCAAGAACTATTCTCTCCTTGGTAAGAGGAGGTTACAGTGGTACTGTGAGCTAGCTGGTAAACAGGCGAACATACCCGGTGAGGGTGTCTGATTCACTCTGGACACCAATCCCACAGTCTATGTTGTCTAAACATGCAGATCCTATATAGGGTTATAGGAACTACACAACACTATCAGTGTGGACTTTGTCCTTGATTTGCCCTCAGTTTGTGGCCAGACTACCATCTTGGTAATAGGAGATCTAGTAACCAAAATGGAACATTCTATTCCCCTCTATACGATTCCTAGAGCCAAGGAGTTATCAGATATTTCCAAACAAACACATTGTGTGATTACATGAGGTTCTTGCTGACATTATCTCTAACCATGTGCCTCAGGTCACGGCAAAGTTCTAGCACATCTTATATGTATCTTTAGTCATTGATACCTGTTTGACGCTGGACTACTATCCGCAGTGCAATGGACAAATGGAGTGTGTAAACCAAGTTATGGAACACTGCCTATGATGCTTGTTGACCAACCGTAACACACACTGGGTAGAAGCCCTCAGTCTTGCTGAGTCAGCTCACTACTGAACTTCAGCTACAGGGATTTCACCCTACTGTTGCCCGCTTGTGTACAACCAATCCTTTCCATTGCAAGTAACGGGGAGAACCTGAGGACCTCTTTGAAAGAGCACAATCAGCATCTCCAGGACATTATGGATCAAGATAAGGAAACCCTTCAAGAAGGCAAGATCCTTTTCTAAAAGCAGTCGAATAAACACAGACAACCAGCCCTCAAACCTAACCTGAAGGTTGGTTAGCCACCAAGACCCTAGCTTTATAGGGTCCAGGAAAGTAACAGTGACATTTTTAAGTCCCATAAAACCTATGAATAACCCAGTAACAGTTAAGTTAATTCTGTCTGATGATCTCTCAGTGCAGCAGCTCGTTTTTTATGCTTCATTGCTCAAGCACTATCATAAAAACAGTTGACCCGAACCACCTCTTCCTCCAGTACACATGGATGGTCATGTGAAATGTGAGGTAAAAGCCATTTTGGACTCCAGGTGCATCAGAAGACGATTGTTTTACTTAGTCGACCAGAAAGGAAACAGCCTGAGGATGGGTAATGGGAGCAAGCTGGGCACGTCCATGCTCTAAGTTTTGTTATCTTGTTCCACTTTTTTCACCCAGACAAAGCTTTACCTGTGGAGTGACCTTTAAGGAGGCGGACTGTAATGGCTTGTTTCAGGTGCCTACCCCGACTCTCAGCAACTTCTGGTCCGGGGCAATCAAGATTGTGTTTGTCACATGTGTGCGTCCCAGTTGTTACTCCCATCACAAGCACAGTCAATCCCATTGCCATTCAAACACCCCAAAAGGTGTGACTGATGCCTCGTCTGATATCCAGTCTACTGAGGGTTTTGAGGATCTAAAGATGAATTTGAGATTCATGGTATTCAAATATTTAAGGATCCCACTGTTAGAAATGGGGGTCTCTAGTTGGCAAGGGCTTGCACCTTTGCCCAAGTAGGGACCCTTCTTCCTAGTCAGGATAAGGGAGGTACACTCCTAAAATAATCCCTGCTCACCCCATTGGTAGCTTGGCACGAGCAGTCAGGCTTATCTTAGAGGCAGTGTTAAAGCATTTGCACATAACCGGCAGCGGCTTGGTGGCGGCGTCGGTAAAACCAGGGTTGCGTTGTGGCGGTGCCCTCTGCGGTGCCCTCTGCGGTGCCTTCAGGACACAGAGTCGGCAGCGCCATCGCAGACGTCATTGAGTTGCTTTTCTTCTGTCGCAGCACAAAACACACAGTCCCCAGTGCTGAGGCCAGAAGAGCGTGAAGTCTTTGCTGTTCCTGAGACTTCTTGAATAGGGAGCAAGCTCTACCTCAAGCCCTTGGAGAAACTCACAAAAGTAGATTGCAGAAAGTTCAGTCCAGTCCTTTCACTACCCAAGACAGAAGCAGCCACTGTAGGCCAAGACAGCAAAGCACACAGCAAAGTGGTAGTCCCTCCTCACAGCTTCTCCAGCTTTTCTTCTTGGTGGTCTTCTTGATCCAAAAGAGTTCCAAAGTTCAGGGATCTGGACCCCAGTATTTGTTTCTAATCCTTTGCTCCTCTAGGCAGTGGGTGTCTGTGCCCAGCCAGAACCAGTTTTGACTTCTCTGGTGTGATTTGCCAGCAGGGGGTGGAGACGGAATTGACAGAAGCAGACCAGGCCCTTTGAAGTGCAATGAAATCTCCTCCCTCTTCCCCCATCGCAGCCCAGGTCTATTCAGCCCTTTCCTGACCTACCTAGACTATCGGGAGCCACCCTTGCTTCCTAGCCATCTGTTGTCCAAAACCCAGACAGGCAAACCACATTCCATTAGAGGCACACAGGATGACTGAGCAAAAAAATACCTACTTCCTAAAAGTGGTATTTTCGAACGCAGAATGTAAAAATCACCTTTACTACAAGATGCATCGTTAGATTCTGAGTTCACGCATACTAGGTTTTGTTTTCCCACCTAGTTCCCAGGGCCAGTTATGTTTATAAGATGTTATAAACAAACTTCCCATTCTGTCCTATGGGGAACAGGTAGCCTTGCAATAGTGAAAAACGAAACGGGTGTTAATTCACTATCAGGACATGCCAAACACACCAGGGCATGTCCTACCTTTCACATATTCTGCACCCTGCCCACAGGGGTACTTTGGGCCTACCTTAGTGGTGCCTGACATGTAAGAAAAGGGAAGTTTAGGGACTGGCCAGTCTGTGCACGGGCCAAGTCGACGTGACAGATACAAACTGCGCGCAGACTCTGCAATGGCAGGTCTGAGGTACCTTTTCCGGGCTACTCACGAAGGTGGCACAATCCGTGCTGCAGGCCAGCGCATGCAAAAACAACAGTTGATGTACATAATGCAGAACAATGTCATACAGAGATCTGGGCCTAAATCCATCGTTTTTTTGCTCACCACACCACCCCAGTTCAGACATGGCCAAATGCAAATCAGCCTTGAGCCTGTGCCTCATGGGAACAGTGCCGCCCGAACTGCCAAGCCATGTCTTCCCTGGACCGGAATCAAGCATCCTAGGACCGGTTTCTGGCTATCAGCCGTCTTCAGCCAGGATAGCTTGACTCCAGTGGCGTGGAGAGCACAGGACTCACGTCTGAGCATACCCGTCCCACTCGGGATGACAAATGCAAAAACAACAGTTGATGGACAGAATGCTGAACAATCTCATACATTCACCCCAGTACAGAGATCTGGGCCTAAATCCATTGTTTGTCTGCTCACCACACCACCCCAGTTCAGACATGGCCATATGCAAATCAACCTTGACCCTGTGCCTCATGGGAACAGTCCAGCCCGAACTGCCAAGCCATGTCTTCCCTGGACCGGAATCAAGAATCCTAGGACCAATTTCTGGCTATCAGCCGTCTTCAGCCAGGATAGCTTGACACCAGTGGCGTGGAGAGCACGGGGCTCACGTCTGAGCATACCCGTCCCACTCGGGGTGACAAATGCAAAAACAACAGTTGATGGACAGAATGCAGAACAATGTCATAAATTCACCCCATTACAGAGATCTGGGCCTAAATCCATCGTTTTTTTGCTCACCACACCACCCCAGTTCAGACATGGCCATATGCAAATCAGCCTTGACCCTGTGCCTCATGGGAACAGTCCAGCCCGAACTGCCAAGCCATGTCTTCCCTGGACCGGAATCAAGCATCCTAGGACTGGTTTCTGGCTATCAGCCGTCTTCAACCAGGATAGCTTGACTCCCGTGGCGTGGAGAGCACGGGACTCACGTCTGAGCATACCCGTCCCACTCGGGATGATAAATGCAAAAACAACAGTTGATCGACAGACTGCAGAACAATGTCATACATTCACCCCAGTACAGAGATCTGGGCCTAAATCCATTGTTTTTTTGCTCACCACACCACCCCAGTTCAGACATGGCCATATGCAAATCAGCCCCAACCCTGTGCCTCATGGGAACAGTCCAGCCCGAAGTGCCAAGCCATGTCCTCCCTGGACCGGAATCAAGCATCCTAGGACCAGTTTCTGGCTATCAGCCGTATTCAGCCAGTATAGCTTGACTCCAGTGGCGTGGAGAGCACGGGACTCACGTCTGAGCATACCTGTCTCACTCGGGGTGACCAATGCAAAAACAACAGTTGATGGGCAGAATACAGAGCAATGTCATACATTCACCCCAGTACAGAGATCTGGGCCTAAATCCATCGTTTTTTTGCTCACCACACCACCCCAGTTCAGACATGGCCATATGCAAATCAGCCCCAACCCTGTGCCTCATGGGAACAGTCCAGCCCGAACTGCCAAGCCATGTCTTCCCTGGACCGGAATCATGCATCCTAGGACCGGTTTCTGGCTATCAGCCGTCTTCATCCAGGATAGCTTGACTCCAGTGGCGTGGAGGGCACGGGACTCACGTCCGAGCATACCTGTCCCACTCTGGGTGACAAATGCAAAAACAATAGTTGATGGACAGAATGCAGAACATTGTCATACATTCACCCCAGATCAGAGATCTGGGCCACACGTAGCATTTGATTCCCAGGCCCTGGCACACTCAGTGCACTTTACTAGGGGCTGATAAGAAAACCAAACAGCCAATTCTGGAAACACCAATCCATAACATACTTTACCACAGGAGCACTTGCACTTGCACTTTACCACTGATCAGCCTTGCGAAACACTACGGCAGCAAAAACAGAGTCAAAACCGGGAGGGCAGAAAGCAAAAACGAATGGGAAAAATGCCAAAAGATGGCAAGTCTAACACCCACAGTCTATAAAAATCACACCAAGTCCATTGCCAGTTGCTTGGATTTCCTCCCTGTTGATGAAGTAAAGCCTCTACTTGAGCTCTGCTCTTAACTCATGTTCCTGGCTCTTTATTCCAGATTATCTTCTTCCCAGACGTTTTCTGTTTGTGGTACTTCTTGAAAATCCTTTTGAAATTCCTTCTGTGCTGTCTTCTCAAAGTCTTTCCTTGCATCCTTGGTATTATATGACCTCCTCAAGCACTGACTTCAGGGGCCTCAGGTTAGTGATAGATAGAGAGAGTTAGCTATTACTTGCTTTGATTGTGCTACTCCTATTAGGCCCCTGTACTGTCCCCAGCAACTCCGGACTGGGATTCTGACACACAATTAAAGTGGTGCTACAATAGCTGCCTCTTGGCCTTTGCAGTGTTATATGCAGATCCTGCATTTTCCTTTGCTTCTGACCAGTGTCGCACGCTGTGGAGTATTAACAACTGCTACAGGACATCATAAGAAGACACGTCTCTTGATGATTCTGTTGTCTTTAACAAGATAACATTTAAAAGAGTAGTCCCTTGTGAGAGACTACAGAAAATTTAAGAGAACCCCCATCTGACAATGGTGTTGCTTCTGTGCCCTCTGCGCTATTCCCCATCGCCTACTTTCACCGTCAGCGCCACGTGCAGTCTTGGACTTGGGAAGAGACTGGTGGGTGCTGTAGTGTTTGGGGAGACTGGAAGAGTCCACGAAAGTTAGGGGTGGTCCTGTTGACCACTCCCCCCCCCACCCCCCAGCAACGTAACAAAATTGTGTCAGCCGAGTGTATGCCAGCACGGCATAAAGGGATTTAATAAATAGCCTGGGAGACCTGGCGCATGACAGTTACGAGCTGGCCACTAATCTAACTGTGCCTCTTGTGTGTCATTGTTAGCCAGCACTAGGGCCCTAGCCAGGACACTACACTGGCGACGAGGGTGGCGCGGCTGCCTGCTGCCCGCCTACCCTCCCACCCACCGTGCTCAGCGACGACGCCCGGTGTGAGCACCCCAGTCGAGCTCTACCTCCTCAACCTGGCCCGCACCCCTGCCGTGTCGGCCTACCCCTCTCTGAGCGTCAACGTCCTGGCGGTCTGCTGACGGCCGTAGTATTGCCCCGGACCTCCGCAGCTCTGCTCCTTCTGCTGCGTGGAGCACCTGCATCGCGAGTGTGCGCACACGCAAGAGTGACCCGGACTCCTGCCCGCGTGTGCCCCCAGCGCTCCCAGCGTCGGCAGACTCCTGATGTCACCACCGCGGACCCGGTAAGGCGTGTGCCCGAGCCCTGCTGCCACCCGCCTACCGGTCCGCTGCGAGCATTGCAGGACCTCAAGCTGAGCGCCGCAAACACGTGCTCCACCACAGACGCTGCCGCTGGTCTCTGCCCACGTGGCCTGCTGTGCTGCTCTGTCGGCCAGGACGCCCTGCTGCCTCTGCCTCACCGCCCCCAGTGTTCTGGCTGCTCACTCCTGGGGCTTTTGCTTACTCCCAGCCCTGCCGGTCCACTGGTGCATTCCAGGCTGCCTGCTCACACAGCCTACCCCGCCTCCTTGACGCTTTGGCCCAACCACCAAGTCTCTGCGGCCTGTCCCTGGCCTCCTTCAGCTCTCTCTCGCCACCTGAACAATGCCGCTGCACCCCGCGGAACGGAGTGATCACGCCTCCCTGCGCCCTGCGGTCGTACACGCCAGTGATCTCCAGCCGAAGCCCCACAGCTTATAGGCATGTTGTCCATACCCCTCTGGAGCCCTTCGCCATCACAGGACCTCTGCGGTCTCAAGCTGCATGAAAGAAAGAATTGGTAGAGAGGTTAAAGACCTTCTTTGACGCTGCAGATATCGAAGCCCGCGACGGAGACCCATGCTCCTCCACCTGGGTGGCGCAGAGATCCACAAGATGGTGAAGACTGTCCGCGAAGCTGGGCCCCCGAGAAATTACGCCTCCATGCGCGACGCCATCACCACGCATTTTGAGCCCTACGCCAGCTCAGATTATGAACGCTTACTTCTTCGCCAGGCGAAACAACTTCCGGATGAGTCCGTAGATGTGTTTTACGCCCGCCTTAAGGACCTGGCCAGCACCTGCATCCTTCGTGATGAGGACGACGAGATACAAGCGCAATTCATTCAAGACTGCACCTCTAGTAAACTACGTGAGCGTGTCCTACAGGAGCACAACATGCCAATGAGGGATATCTTTACTCTAGGACGCTCCAAAGAACTATCCAAGGCCAGAGCGGCCCACATGGAGACCAAAGCCTCTGCAGTCGTCAAGGAAGAGCCAGTCTGTGCTGTCCGCACCGAAACCCGTGACTCCTGTCAACGGCCCAGAAGACCGTCAGCCCACAGCTCCAAACAGAGCCCGAAGCCTAGTCTCTGAGGATGGTGTGATGGCCTCCTCCCACATGACGGCGCCTGTCCCACCCAAGGAAAACCCTGCAGTGCATGCGGAAAACTCAATCATTTTTCCAAAGTCTGCCGCTCGAAACCGCAGTGACAACCATAAAGCACTCCTTGTCACATACGAGCTCTTGAGCCGCTCCCAGATGATTCCTCAAGCAGCGACATGGACGAAGATGAGGCCGCCACTGTGCATGTGTTACACATGCTACATGCCCTCTCAAGCTCCCCGCAAGCTGCTCCCATGTGCACCATCAAAGTGCAAGACCACTCAGTTGCAGCACTCATCGACACCGGCGTGACCTCATGGCTGCCAGCGTCTACAGGCTCTTGCACAACCTGTCAGCCCTCCGCAACACCAACGTCCAAGTTTACTCCTTCGGCACATGCACGCCGCTCCGGATCTGGGGTGTTTTTCAGGCAAATCTATCTCATGACCAAATTAATCAGCGGACCAAAGTCTACATCTCGCAAGAGGGAGCTGGACTTTTACTCAGTAGCCGCACAGCACAGGACCTTCGCCTCATCCACTTTGCATTCACCGTGATGGCCCATGGCTTAGAACGCCTGCTGTCCGAATTCACGCCCCTCTTTGATGGGATTGAATGCTTCAAAGGACCAGCCGTCAAGCTGCATATAGACACGTGGGTAGCGCCGATTGCCCTCCGGCACAGGAGGATTGCCTTCCACCTCCGCCCCAAGGTCGAAGCGGAGCTCCGTCCGCTGGAAGCGGCTGGAATAATTGAGCGAGTAAACGGCCCCACCCTGTGGGTGTCCCCCATCGTGGTCACGAGGAAACTGAAGCAGCCTGACGCAGTCCGCATCTGTGTGGACATGCGGGTCCCGAGCCTCGCCATCAAGTGAGAGCTCCATTTGACACCTACGGTGGATGACATCATTGGCAAACTAGCAGGGTCCAAATGGTTCTCGAAGATGGACCACCGATCCGGGTACCACCAGATCCCTCTGCACCTGGAATCTCGCTCAATCACCACCTTCTCCACACACGCCGGTCTCTGGCACTACACACGCCTCAATTTCGGAATCTCGAGCGCAGCTGAGGTGTTCCAAAACATCATCAACCAGACCGTCCTGCAAGGGCTAGAAGGGGTGCTTAACGTGAGCGACGATATCCTGATTTCACGCTCCATCCCTGGAAGAGCACATCGTCCACCTAAGAGCAGTATTCGCCCGCCTTTGTGATTGTGGCCTGACTTTGCACCAAGAAAAGTGCGAATTCCTACGACGTGACATCAGCTTCTTTGGATACCGCTTCTGGGATGAAGGCATCGGGCCGGACCCAACAAAAGTAAAAGATGTCCAGGATGCACCAGCCCCCACATCCGTGTCTGGTGTCCGCAGCTTCTTGGGCATGGTCACGTACTGCGACGCTTCATCAGGAACCTATCAGATCTGACTGGCCCAATGCGTGACCACACCAAGGCCACCACCCCCTGAACCTGGGGTCTAGAGCAGGAGACTGCATTCAAGCAAACGAAGGCAGTGCTGTCAGCGGACACCACACTTGTCCACTTTGACCCGCGACATGACTCCCAGCTAGTAGTCGACCACAGCCCCACAGGCCTCGGCGCGGTTCTGGCACAACGACAAGACTGTGGCGAGTGGGCACCTGTCACCTATGCAAGCCGGACCCTCACACCCACCAAGCAGAGGTATTCGCAAATTGAAAGGAAAGCCATTGCAATCTTGTGGGGGTGCCGCCATTTCCACATATACCTGTATGGCCACCCATTTACCGTTATCACGGAACACAAACCACTGATTCCACTGTTCCAAGGCTCATCTTCTCACCCTCCTCCACGAATCAAAAAGTGGATAATTCAACTTCAGGAGTTCCAACTCACCGTGGAGAACTGACCTGGCATCCGGAATCCAGCCGATTTCTTATCGCGACAATCCCGACCTGCCACACTCCCAGAAGCAGCTGAAGCGGCCGCCACAGAAGACTACGTGAGGTTAGGGGTGGAACGGTCCCGGTCCCTGCCGATGTTCCTACAAGAGGTCGTCGCAGCCACAAAAGAGGATGACTGCCTCCAAATTGCCATTCAAGCAGTCAACTCAGATGACTGGAGACTCCTGCAGAACCCATCACCTCGGAGAACAGAGACAGCTCAAGCTACCCTGAAAGCCCTCCACCAAGTCCGGCACGAACTGTCTGTGTCCACCGAAGGCTGCCTACTACGAGGCCCTCGCCTTGTCCTGCCGGAGAGCCTGACAAGACAAGCAGCTCTCCTTGCACATGGTGCTCACCAATGGATTGTGAAGGCAAAAAATAGGCTCCGCAGCACAGTCTGGTTCCCAGGCCTAGATCAACAGATAGAAGCAGTTGGTCGGCACTGTCCAGTGTGCCTCGCAACGAGCCTGCCTGACAAACCAGCGCCTGTCATCACAGAACCCGCTCCGAACTCCCCGTAGGAGAGAGTGAGTGCTGACTTTGGTAGCCTACCTGGCAGAAGGTACATGTTCGTGGGGGTAGACGACTTCTCCCGATATCCCGAAGTAGAGTTTGTCATGTCAACATCAGCAGCAGAAGTAATCCCGAACCTCGAGAAACTAATGGCAACCCATGGACTTTTTGGTGAGATCCGGACAGACAACGGACCACGGTTCACCAGTGTAGAGCTGACGGACTACCTTGCATCTCACAAAGTGAAGCACCGAAGAATCACACCGTGATGGCCACAAGCCAATGGTGAAGTAGAGCGGCTGATGCGCTCTTTGAATAAAACAATACAAATTGCCTTAGCAGACGGAGTTAACCTGGAGCATGCAGTGTACCAGTTTCTCTGTGAGCACCGACTCACGCCTCATTTCACCACAGGCATCACCCCAAGTCGGCTGTGCTTTGATCGGGCCATTACTGACTCCATACCACATCACCCAACATGGGCGGAAACACCCAACCCCCCGAACCAGTCCGACCGCCGACGTGATCTGAACAATAAAACAGCATCTGTGCAGAGACACGCTAAAGAGAGTCCGATAGTCATCGGGGATAGAGTATTGTACGGGACCGCCATCCAGGTGGAAAATTCTGTTTACCCTTTGAGCTTCATCCCTGGCTGGTCACGGCGGTAAAAGGCACCATGGTGACTGCGCAGAGAGGACACGAGACAGTGACACGCAATGTGTCTTTCTTCAAAAGAGTCCCTGTTGGTGATGACAATGATGGCCCAATGCCTGAAATACTACAGAGAACCTCTCCCAGTGAACCATCCGGTGCCAACCCACGAAGAATCTGATCCCAGCCAACCTGCCAAAGCAGGTTGGAGCTCCAGTCCTCACTTCACCCGCGCAAGATCAAGATCCCAACGGAGCCGAGAGTCCGTCTGCTTGCAGTAGCCCTGTGGAAGAGTCCCCAACGCCTTTGTGACGGAATAGCCAGAGCAGATACAACTTGAGACCGTGTCCAAAGCCTTCCCAGAAATTCAAAGACTATGCATCCTGAGGCTAACCGGCGACATGAGATCGAGTCGCAGCCCGATGGACAGTTAAAGCAGAAAACACAAAGTAAGACTGTCCCATTGGTGCCCCACCCCATTGGAGGTGGCTGTTTTCTGAACTGTTTTTCCATACATTTGTTTTGTCCTGTAGTTGGACTCATGTTTATATTCAATTGACATGTCTTTCCTGGTAAAAGAGGAATGTAGTTTTTGGGGAGACTGGAAGAGTCCACGTCTCCTTCAAAGTTAGGGGTGGTCCTGTTGACCACTCCCCCCCCCCAGCAAAGTAACAAAAGTGTGTCAGCCGAGTGTACGCCAGCGCGGCGTAAAGGGAATTAATAAATAGCCTGGGAGACCCTGGGCGTGGCAGTTACGAGCTGGCCACTAATCTAACTGTGCCTCCTGTGTGTCATTGTTAGCCAGCACTAGGGCCCTAGCCAGGACACTACAGGTGCCATGTCGTTTCCACTGGAACATTCAGACCTACTGGTTAGTGGTGACTTGAGTATAACAGTACTTAGATTTTTAATTAAATCCCTTGCCTAGTGGATTGGACAAAACCAGATTATTGAGGAACCATATCTAAGACAATCACTACATTAGCTTGCATTATATGCAAATTACATCCTCTTTCTTTTGTGAAACATGAAGTCTTTACTTTTAACACTGTTGATCTGGGATTTGAGGTTTCTCAACAAAAAACAGGTGTTAAGAGTTACTATGACAAATGGGCCGAATTGAATGAACCAACTGCATCAATTGACGCAATGAGCTTGAGAAAAGGGCTTCATTTGGGCACAGCAACACTGCATCACCTTCAACTCTTAACAAGCATAGCATCTCTACCCTTCTTTCTACCTTATGCAGTTATCTCATAGATAGGAAAATATATTTAAAGCCCAAACATTCCATGTGGGGGGGGGGGGCATGGCATGTTTAAAATGTGTCATAATAAACTTTGTGCCTGGTCTTCTATTTGTCATACAGACATTTCCTATCCACATATGGAGACATGTCACATAATTTCCTCTTCATTTGGGCAAATAAGAAACCACGAGGCAGCTCTCTGCAAGGGTTATGACCAGTACCTGAGTTAGAAGCTGATTTAAACTCTTTCACAGATTGAGAAATCACATATTGAGTGGAATCCTGACAAAGACATAGAACGGGCTCGTGTGACTATTCAGCTACACCATTTGGGAGGAACTCCCCAAAATATACTGAGGTGGACAGTTTTTTTCCAGCTACATTTGTCACCCTCGGGTGTTAGGAATCATCATATATTTTCCACTCCTCCTTCTTAGTTAGTTCCTTAGTCATTGGTATTCCTCATTTCACACTAACCCATCTCTCTCAAAACCTTCAGACCAGGGATAATGTTTTTCTTCGCTTCTTAGGCATCATCTCAACAATGAGGTATCTATAAATTTCAATGAACTAACATTCACCATTAATGATAATGACTCTACATCATTATGCCATGTTCCTTCAAAGAGCTCTTTCTCAGGTTGGAGCAGAGTTTGGGCAGTGTTGATGTATATGAAGAAGTTGCCCCAGGTCCTAGGCGCAGAGATGGAGATGACCTGTTGCTCTGCTTCTTTCTTTTTTTGCACTTTTTCGTCTCCAGTTTTGATGGTGTCCTGGCTGAGGGTGTGCCGAGATCCAGAAGAAATGGTGATCATGTCAGCCAGAGAGGCAGTGGTGTTGGTTGTGATGGCATTGTAGACGGTGCAGCTGGTTTTGAAGAGGGTATGGGCTGCCAAGAACAACCAGTGGAGGTAGTTCAGGGTGAGAACAACATGGTCATATTTCTTCAGCACCTTTATGAGGTTTATGAGGTGCGCTGCTGCATGTAGAATGTGCTTAAAGTGGTGGGGGGTTGGCAGAGTGGAGTCTGCGAGACAGATGAGCATGGCATTGCCACAAGCCAGATGCAAAATTACCAGAATTTTAATGGCGGTTCTGAAGTCTCTTTCTGGGTGAATTGGCTTCACTTTGCTAAGTAGAGAGGGCTGGTAACAGGCATCTCTGAGGACAAGCCCAGTGTCCAAGGTAAGTCAGAGAGACTTGGCATTGGGTAAAAAATGGAACTTAGGAATTCTGATTTGGTGGTGTCAATCTTTAGGTGGGTGCTGTATATCTATGTCTGGCTGAGGCGTGACTAGAGTTTGAGAGGTTGAATGTCTGGAGCAGATGGGACCTCCATTTACAGCAGTTGTGTCATCAACATATTAGTGAATTTTGAAGTTATCTGTGAGTAGATCCCCAAAGATCCGCATTTAGAGTTTGAAGATGGAACCATCGGAAACTTCACAGGTAATTGGGATCCTCTGAGATATGGAGGTGCCCATGTGAATGAACTGGTGTTGGAAAGACAGGACAACCCGTTTTTGGGCAGAAAAGTCTCTTTCATGGTGATGGATGTGCACCCCTGCCCTGAATGCCCCAGATGCAACAATGTCTGGATCAATGGTGCTGACTTTTGTTGTCATGGGCGAACGCAGATCATGCATGTGCGCCATGACATAGGCCTGTCCTATGTATCACGGTAATTGGACCATGAGGGGCTCCCAAAGCGCAACCCTCATAGTGGGGAAAGGGAACCTCATTTGCTAGGAGTAAAGTAGCATGAGTGCAGTGGTGGCAGCATACCACGTAGTGATCAGTAGGAATAAACAGGTGTTTTTACCCATGTCACTGGAGTGATGCCTGCAGGCTCACTCATGTAAAGTCCTGCTGGTGTCTGCTTAACTCAGCCTTGGCCTACATCAAGTTAATATTTAGCGCTGTGCAGTGCAGAGTGTGGTGGCATGCGTGTGCCATGTTTATGTGTGCGTGTGAATGGTAAAATACATGGTCCTGTGGATTTGCTGCATTCCTGAGAGCTGGGTGGACCCAGACTGGAGGCATGGACAGCTAGGTTCTTCAGTACACTTCAAGAGCTGCTCTTTGATTTAGGGAGAGGTCATTGGAAAGAAGTCTGGGCACATCTCAGGAAGGATATGGGTCTGATAACAGAATCATAAAGAGTAGGTCTGTGATGCTGGGATAACCTTTTGATGCACACATGCACTGTGGTTGACATCTAGATGTGAACCTCTTGTCACACCCATGTCCTGTGTCGTGGGGCTCGCAAATTTGGAGTCACTCCTGCTGTGGCAACCTACTTTGTGGGAAAGGGCAGCCCAGAGGATTGGGCACTTCAAAAGGAAGCAGGCCTCCAACATAAACTTTACAGACTTAGAACTTAAATTACACTTGGTGTCTGGAAATGAACTATAAGAAGAGAAGCTAAAGGCCCCCATTATTGTGAACTGTCAAGTAGCTAGTCGAACTGTATGTCTAGGAGGAGATGCTCTGTAACACTTCTGAGTGTGACTAAGATGGGGTGATATGGTCTGCCAATCTCCCAGCTGGGTGAGGGGACATTCCCTAGGGAAATCCAAGACCACCTGCCACTAGACCAGGAGCACCAGTAGCTGTCCGCTTGCCAAGAGCTGGGGCTGCTGTGAAGATTGCATGACTGCTGTACCGATCAGGCCATAGCCCTTGTACGGATGGAAGTCGGCAATCCTATGCACCAGAGGGAGTTGCCATGATGAGGACATTACTGCTATGCCAATCGGGCCGTCATCTGTGTTTTGAGTAAGGTTGGTGACTCTGTATGCTGGAGAACGCCACCATGAAGAACAAGGAACATTGCTTGAATTTGCCATCATCAAGTGGAGAAGAAGAGTAGTGTCCTGTGTGTGCTTGAGCCCCGACTGAAGATCAGAACCCAAGCAATTGTCGCCCCCATCTTTGAGAAGAATTAGAAGAAATTACCCTTTCACCGAAGGAGGTGTCATGGATGCCCAGCCGTTGCCCCTGCAGAGCTTCAAGTGCTACTCACCATCAGCAGCCGCTGCAGCCCTCAACAACGTTCAACAGTGAAATATTCTCAAGGACTTTGGTTGTGCGGAAGTAAGTAAAACTCATCACAGGACTGGAAGGCTTTGGGGGAGCTTGTTCTGGTGCATTGTGTTTCAGTCACTGAAACACTTATGACTCCTGAGACTCGAACTATTAGTGGGCCTTACCCAGATTGTTGCATATAGTTAATGGGGAATAACTACTACCGTTAAAGGGAAGTGGGACTCAGGGACCTGCCCATCGAAGGTAGGGTGTTAAAATATCGATTACAAAAATATAGCTTACATAAATATAGTTGTAAAAATATCGTTTACAAAAATATCGACACCCTATACTTAAACAGGTAAGTACATAAATATCTACTCAAAAATATTGTTGTAATTAATATAGATGTAAAAAATATCGACTTTTTAAATTAATTAAAATTACATTAAATAATAAATAAATATAAGTACTATTAACAAAATACATTACATTACTTTTATTTTTAAACTATTTAAAACAAATTAACTACACTTTTTCATTATAAACTTAATAAATGTGTACATATACATATATTTTACACATTACTTTATATAACAACAATAATAAATACATATAATTAAAATATACAATATATTATTAGTTAAAACATTTGATAGCGTAGGTGTAAAAATTACTATTCCCACTCCAGAGGGTGCAACAGTAGGGAAAGCGTTGGATAGCGTAGGGGTAAAAATTACTATTCCCACTCCAGGGGGTGCAACAGTAGGGAAAGCGTTGGATAGCGTAGGAGTAAAAACTACTATTCCCACTCCAGAGGGTGCAACAGTAGGGAAAACGTTGGATAGCGTAGGAGTAAAATAATGATGAGGAACAGTGCCTCATGGGCCAACACTAGATGGAAGGGTATTTAGGGGGTCCAATCAACCCGATTAAGCATACTACATGAGTATCTTTTTTAGAAAGGGATGTGTATTAGAATATTAATTTTATATCCATACACATAGATCTTTTCTTCACTTTTTTTGTAAATACACCCATTGTGGCGACACTCTAATGAGTGACAGGGGGATCTCTTACCCCGGTCCTGACGAAGGGGCATGGCACCCCGAAACATGTCGACCCACACAGGCAAGTAAGCTCATAACCTCGCTTACTCTTTCCGACTTCACGTTTTTTAACAATACCAGCCAGTGTTTATTAAATAGTTTTTTTATCACTAGGCCTGGTATTTTTTAACATTACCTTTATATCACTCCTGACCCCACTGACACTCACTCCAATTCACTCACATAGCACCCGCATTTAAAAAGGTGCTCCAGCGTAGTCGCTTGTCTCAGCACTGCCCCGTCCGGCAGCCGGGCGGGAAGACCCCGATGATGAAGCATGACACCAAGGGCCCTTTTGGTGTGTGAGGGGTATTTTAAACAAATGTGTGTATTCCAGAGTCATCAGGATACATACAAAAAAAACCCCTTGAGGTGGACCCATGTCATATTTCTAGCCACCTCGAGAACAGACTAGAAAAGCCAGCTAACGATGTCTCGGAAGTGGAAATCGACAATGACAAATGTGTTGCTTATCTGAAAGCGGTAATACCCGCAAATGACAACGTGGTCAAAGTACCGTAGGACCTGCCTCATGGTTATTTCCCACATGTGGTGTTGGTGATGGTAGAGATTAGCTACAATAACGCCCACTAAACATTTATGTTGGTTTTTGGCACTCTGTCTTGCAGATGGCTGATTGGTTGGTTTATCGTTTATAGTGTGATTCAGTTGACATCTGAAATTTGTAAGTATTTGTCGATTGATATTCGGTTATTAATTTAAATGACCTTGTATTGATGGTCGTTTTTATCTATGGTTTATATAGTGTTGTCTAGTCCATTGTTGTCCTTTCAGTGTGAGCATACTGTACAGTCTTTCCTTTGTGTCACAGGTTTTGTAGTACTGACATTTTATATTGTTGTGTTTATATATTAGATGTTATTGTGCAACTATTTGTCCTGAAGATGGTCCCAAGGATCCAGGTGACCACCAGGGACCGAAACGTCGACGTGTGAACACCGTTTTTGCTCAAATCTCTTAATCTGATTGTTGTTGATCCTTTGAAGATGTGCAATGCCCACTTTGATCATGGCGATTTGTAAAATCCATGTATAATGCGAAAGGTGTTCCTCCTACCACTCTATATTGTTTGAAATGATTGGTAGTTTATGTTGCCAACAATCAATTAACATAAAATGTATGTATTATTAAAGAACTTGATCTTTTTTGATAAACTGGTGTTGTCATTCAAGCTCCTGTGACTATCACTAATTAAGTGTTCATAGATATGACACAAGGAAATAGTAAAGTCGTTGTATGAATGATTCCTTTAGGGACATTTTGTGATATTGTTATTGACGATACCCAGTCCCTAGGGGATTATTGGGTGGCTCTATTGGTTTTGAAATGATTAACTGACCAAGCATGCCTTTTTTGCAAACTCCTCCTTATCCAATATGATCGACAGGAAGTTGGCTGATTGGTTTAATGTTTGTCTGAATGTGGCTTTATTTCTAGCTAAGTGGTCAAAAGGCTGAAACTTAAACATTTTTAAGCTCTCAGTTAGATAAGACCTCCAACCACTTGCGTACTCATGCCTCATTATTTCCTGCCAGCAATGGTTTGCAAGTGTGCCTGGGTCAGAGCAAAAATACGAGTATAGAGATTTTAAAAATGCAGACTGTTTTATTAAAGTTTGTCTTTTCAAACCAAATTCCAATATAACGTTGGCGAGCCCGATATTCCTAGGAACCCTGGAGACCGATTTAAAAACTTTTATATGTAAATTATCAAGAATTTTCCATTCTTTACCTTGCCAAGGAGGGAATCAGCATTGATTTTTATTACCTTGAGTAAATGCTCGTGGTTCGGACACATCAACGTGTCTCTCAACTTTCTAAAAGCAAAAGACAATGCGGTAGCTTTTACTTTTAAATTGAGAAAATGCTATTTAAAAGACAATCTGTCATCAAATGTAATACCTAAATACTTATAACATTTTACTGTTTCAATCGTTAACCTGTTAATATTTCATACTCTCATATCTGATTTGGTCGAACCTATCGTCATTATTTTAGTTTTTTTTTATTCCCAATAAACCATTAGCTAAAGTATAATTATTAAATGATTCTATTACTCTACGTAGACCTGTAGCAGTATGACTTAACAGTATAGTGTCATCTGCATACTGTAAATATTTTATATTTTGTCCTGCAAGGTTAGGGGAGTGAGCATTAATGTTATTTAAAAAGATGGTAAATCGGCCATAAAAAGGTTAAAAAGACATGGGGCTAAGACCCAACCTTGTTTGAGACCCTATGAGTTTCAAATCAGCACGTTGTACAACTACCATCCACCACTTTAACCTGGACCCACGTGTTGGAATTTAGCAATATAATCATATCTAACAGTTGGTTTGGATGCCCCATGCAGATAATTTCACCCAAAGTAAATTCTGAGGGACAGAATCAAAAGCAGCATTAAGGTCTACAAAACAAATATATAACTTTTGCCTTTTATGCTTTGCTCTTTCTGCCAGTAATGTCATTTAAGACAAGTTTCTAATGGTTTACTCGCCCCTGCAAAATCCAGTTTGAAATTTTGGCATAATTTCTTTTTTCGTGGCCCATTCTTCCAAGTCATTAAGCAGACAACTAGAAAAGATTTAGCCTCAACATCTGTTAGGGCAATCAGCCTGTAGTTGGCCGGGTTGTCTAATGGACCACTTTTATAAATTAGCTGGATTATACTTTTTTTTGCTGGATTATACTTCCCTGCCAAGATTTAGGAACCGTTTTATATTTTACAACACTGTTGAACAACGATTTCTGCCCAAAAATCTATTTTTTCCTTAAAGACGGAGTTTGGAATCCCATTTGGGCCTGGTGCTCCATTTGATCTAATCCTGCTTATTGCCATGTTAACTTGGTCTTCTTGCCATATCTCAGTTAATAGTGGTTTGCCTTCATTTTGATAATGATATTTTCCCTATTTCTCGCTATTTCTGTTACTCAGCGGACTTAACATATGGTGATCGATGTTGTAGTTTAAAACTGTAACTGAAGAGGCCCCATATAATTTATTAATGAAGGGTGCCCAGCATAATTCATGGATGTTGGCACTGTTCGCTCTACTGCTGCCATGTTCAAGGTTATTAATTAGACCCCAGAAAGCTTTCAGATTGCTCGCTTTGCTGGCAAAGTGCAGCTTAGTCCATATTCCTTCATAATATGTTTGTTTTGCTTTCCATATTTCATTTTTGTATATTCTTCTCAAGCGTTTTAAATTGCACAGTTTTGAAAAAGTAAAGGCACAATTTGTTTGTCTGAAGACGGCCCGTGTTGCTTTATTGAGTTTACTTTTTTGCTGGTGTAACCTAGTTGAATACCATCCTGATCTTTTTGGCCTTGTTGTTTATCCCCTTGATGTTGTTTTAGACCAAAAGCGATCTAGCCGGGAAGCACAGAAACAAGGCCAGATTTCAAACATTGACTTCCCTTGTCTGCTCTCGGTCAGTGCTGTATCTATTGCAGGTTCTATAAATTCCCATATCTCTGTTTGATTTGTTAGGTCCCCCACTAACCTTTTTCAGATTGTAAGCCGTTGATCCAGTTACCATGGACCTTGACTCTGGCAGATGATAAACTGTTGACATCAGTGTCATTATTTGTGGATTATGATCACTATCTATTCTGGGGATCACTTGATAATCGAAGAGAGAGGATACGAGATCCTTTGAAATAATGGTGTCGTTGATAATAGATTGTTGCTGTGAGTTTTTAAATGTTGGAGCGCTCTCAATATAATTTTGATTAACTTCCTATAATAACACAAGATTATATTTATTTAGCTGCGAACAACACATCTGGGTTAAAGCTCTGCTTGGTTTGTCAACTCTGTTTTTAGAGTGCAAATTCAGGATTTTGACTATATCCCAAAGCGTAGTAAATTTGGATATCTTAACTGTTCTCTTTGTGCTTAGATAAACATTTAAATATATTGTTGTTTTTTTTTAAATCTATTTTGATACATAGAAGCCATGCTAACTGAAAACCAATTTCTTAATGCTTGATATCCAGGTCCAATAACACATAGGTGGATAGTCCACCTCTTGCACGACCATAGGCAGACGAACAGGATGCAAAGTTCCCACACTCCTGATATCCAATTATCTGTTCTTTACACAAATTCCAGGTTTCCTGAAACATTAGAACTGCAAAGTTCGGTATAAAAGTTACTATATCTTAATCCTCGAGCAGAGTTTTAAAAAAAAAAATTCTTTTTATTGCTTTTCAAGAGAAAATATGCAGCATCGCTACCTTGCAAGGCAACTTCTATAGAAAACTCGACGTTTGGTCATTAGCAAGGCAATGCGTATAAATATTCCCAGAGTCCCTTTCACATGAGGAACATAACAGAAGAGACATACCAGCGGAGTACACTGCAGTTTGGACCCAGACATTTCACGTATATGTTGCACCACCCACTTTCAAAACTGCGCCACCCTCCCGCAATCCCAAGCAAGGTGCAAAATGTCAGCATCAAATTGTCCACAATGCCCACATCAGTTAGAATCCCGCAAGCCATACCTATGTTACCGAAGGGGCGTGTGATATGTCTGATGTAAATATTTAAAATGTATGATTCAGAAGTTTCCATTTGGGTGTAAGTGTGCTAGTAAGGTTGCAAACATGTTCCCATTCCGCAAGTGTCATAGGTGTGGGGTCAGTTTGTCGTTCCACCGAGCAAGGCTCCTATCTGGCCCATTGATTTTCTCTCCTCTTATTGTGCTTTATAGTTTTGTAATTAATTTCCTCCATGTAGGAGTAGTTAATAGCAACTATAGTGATTGCAGAACAGGAGGCTCAGCCGGATATGTAACATAATGTGATTTAATAGCTAGCCTCAGTCTATGGACAGTGAACTGGAAGAGCAGTGTAGGGTTAGTAATATACTGGAGCACCTCGGAGGTGAGGAAAGAGCCACCCGGATGTAGGTCCTGCATGATTGTCATGTCTGTCTCCTTGACTAATTTCATGGGGCCAGCCTCTTGTGTCACTGATAATGCAGCATGATGTGCCTGGGGCATATATAGGTAATTTATTGGCTAGCTGTCCTATGGATTGCCACACTGTAAATGTATGTACTGTATTTCATTTTTTGGGGTACCTCATCACGTGTGAGTAATGAGACTACGAAGGGGGGGTCGGATAGGCATCGCCATCTTCACCTGCCACATGTGGGGTGTAGGCATGTGGATTAAACTATAAATATGCATATTGTGCCTGAGCACTTAAATAATAGATATATGGGTCCGGCGTACTGAATCCCCCCACCATAGTCAAGCGTATGGGTGTTTCATTCCACAGGAGCCTTTTTGCCTCCCCAAATTAACCTGATCAGAGATGTTCGCAACGTGTTTGTCAGGGTTATCGGAATATTGGAGAATAAATATAGAAAACGCAGCAATACCACCATTTTTATAATTGGAACGCGGTCCGCTAGGGACAACGGCAGTGCTATCCATTTGTCGATTCGCTGGTTTGATGTTATACATTTCCGCCCATAATTCTCCCAAATTACAGCGTCAGGATCCCGATGAATCCAAACCCCAAAGTATTTGACCGGAACTGTGGTCCAAACCAACGGATATTCCATGGTTGGTGGGGGGGTGGCTGCCATCAGAGGTATAATAATTGACTCATCCCAGTTAATGCTGAGGCCCGAGATCAGTCCAAATCTTATGTATTCTCTGAACACCTGCGCCAGATAATAAGTAGGTTCCCTAATAAAGAGCACCATGTCATCAGCATACAGGGACATACCGACCGGTCGATGGTTAAAATTTAGAGCCATTTTTCTGTGTCTTTGACGTATCACACATGCTAGAGGCTCAAGTGTGATAGCGAACAGCAATGGCAAGAGAAGTGGCAACTCTGCTGAGTGCCTCGCTTAATAGAGAAGAGCTCAGATGTCAGACTTCCCACCCAGACGCGTGCAGACAGTTCAGCATACAGTATTCGCACCCAGCCCAGGAAAATAGGTGGAAATCCCATTCACTGTAGGATGCGGAACATATACCTCCACTCTAGGGAATTGAACGCTTTAGCCGTGTCTAGCATCACAGCTGCAGCGTTCTTCCTTGGGTTGAGGACATGCATCATCGCGAAGATGGTCCGTAAATTATGAGACATAGACCGCTCCAGTATGAAGCCAGATTGGTCCGGCAGGGCCAAACAAGGCATCAATGGTTGGAGTTTAGTGGCCAGAATTTTCGCCAGTATTTTAGCGTCAATGTTGATGAATGATAGGGGCCTATATGAGTTGCATGCGTCCGAAGGTGTGTTCTTTTTGAAAAGGGTGAGAATTAAAGCCTGACGGAGGGATGGAGGTGGGACACCACCCTTATGGGCTTCCACATACACCTCTAACAGGTGGGGCGTTAAGAGATCTGTGTATTCTTTGTAAAATTCTACGGTGAGGCCATCTGGCCCTGGCGCTTTTGCATTTAGTAGGGCACAGATTGCTGCTTTTATGTCTGCCTCATCTATTGGTTGATTCAGATAATCCCGGTGACCATCAGCTAACCACGCACAGGCAATGTCCTCCAGACATTCTTCCACTGCAGAGTCGCGCCCTATCCCCTGTGAGGTATACATTTTAGCATGGTAGCCACTGAATTGTTCCACTATGTCCAAAGGATTATATTATTCCACTCCCGGAGGATCAGTTATTTTATCTATGTGATGATGTTCCACATTTGTTTTGATTTTCTCAGCTAGTTTGCAACCTGGTCTCCCACCTTCTCCATATGTCCTGGCGATATGTCGGCGTGAGATATAGCGAATTTCTTTTTCTGCTAACGTGTCATATTCCAGAACTAGCTTGTGAATGCGGGAGTGCGCGTCAGGAGATGGATTAACAGTGTAGTCACTCTCTAGCTCCTTTAGGGTGGTTTCTATATTAATGAGTTGGGCTCTAAGATCTTTTAGAATACCCACCGTACTGCCAATCCAGACCCCCGGATCGATACCTTAAATGCCTCCCATAATGTTGCAACACTATCAACTGTGCCTTTGTTAAGCGCAAAGTATTGTTCTATTGCTTATCCTCGAGCAGAGTTATCAGGCCATGAGAGTTCCACAAACAAATATTAATAGAATTATTTGTATTGGTCGAGCTATTTAAGCATCATTCATGCACTCCAGCTTTCCCTTTGGTGAGAATTTTCGGAAGCCAAACCCAGTCATCACAAAATATTAGATTTTTCTTAAGTTCCTCACAGACTCGTAAGCCTGAGTTACAACTTGTATCTTTGATCCCAGAAGACAGTGCAGGATTGAATAGTGGGTCTATGGCTCCTTTTAAGACTTCAATGTGTCCTCCACATGTTTCACTTGTCATGGGATTTAACCAGGGCTGGGACTGGGAACCAAAATCGGCCCTAGCAAAGTGCTTGGCTGCCCCCTCCACCGCCAAGCTCTTTGCCAGGGGCGATTTTAGGCTGATTCTGTTATGGCCCTGTAACAAAATAAGCCCCAGGGGCCCCAAACCGGCCCCCCACCCGTGCGGCGCACCGGGGGATTGTCCGATGCCCGCTATGGCCAGTCCGGCCCTGGATTTAACGCAGCAATGCTCTTTGACACTTGCATCGGAATTAATAAAGTTGGATATTGATTGTCATTACATTTCTGTAATTCAATGCCCCATTTCTCAAATTGTGGACCATTTTTTAGAATCTTATGAGCAGTCTCTTCACAATGTCAGGTTATACAGGTCATCTCTCGAGTGGCATCATTTGGATCTTGTTTGAATTGGACTGAGTCTAGATCGTCTGATGTTAAATCATTAAGCTCTGGAATTGAGTTCAACAGTTTCTAAATATTACTACGATTTGAGTAAGTACCCCTTGAAGCGTACCATGGGATTATTATTAATTTCAAAGAGGAGGCAAAACTGTTGTCACTGCTTACTTTGCATTTTTATATGACCACAATTCATAGAAGACCATGTCCGGGGGTTGGGGAGTTTGATGTGTCTATTAGATGTGGCATTATAGGCTTATTGGCAGCATCATCAGGAGAAGGAGACACAGCTGGTATGTTTGGAAACGGGATCAGCCCATCCTTCATTTCGCCCTGGTGAGATTCCAATGATTTAAAAATATGATCGATTTCTTTTGGTTTATGGAGCAAGCTTACATTCATAGTTTTATTTATTTTCTTGGTTTTGTTGTGGTCTTTTCTTAATCTTTTCCTTGCTCTTTTAGTTAGCTCTTCTTGGATTAGAAGATAAAGCCGAATTATTGGTAACTCAAGTATCATCAGCTTCTTGTGCTGATGATGACTCGATAGGTTCATTACATTCAATATAATTGTGAGGTTTCTGTGGGCTACTTAGTGTAATTTCTTCCCTTACTAATTGGATTTTCCTTTTTACATCCTTCCTTATCGATGGAATTGTATTCTGTTGCTGGACTTTATGCCTAAAGGAACCTTTTTTGTTATTTGTCATCTTTTTTGCAATCCCATTTGTATCCAATATGTTTGTAGACTGGCACTATAAGTGATTTATAATCAAGGCAATGGCAGTGGTCACACTCTGTTGTGCCGACTCATTCTTTAATATTGCTAGCCGACATTGACTTGACCTCCGCTACCATGGAGCCCACTATATTTGGTAACTCTGAGATTTTATCTAACATTTGGGCACAAGCACAGGTGATCAGTTAATTATCTTTATCAGATTGTGCCTATGCTAACAAATTTAATAAATTAAGTAACTGAGAGTCAATCCCGGCAACATAGAGGGCTAGTGCGTTTATTAATCCACCTGGATGTTCAATTTAGTTAAATGAAAATTAAGAGCATTAGTTATAGTGTCCATGGTATTAAGCAGACTACCCCATAATCCATTGTCAGGCTCTTTTTGACCCTCTGGAACACGTGCACCTGCCAAGAAATGTTCATCATATTTAGCTAATAATGACAGGTCTTCTGAATTGAGATGGTTGATCATGGAGACAACTTGCTCTACTTTAGTTTGTCCATTTGTAATAATCTGTAGTAATCCGAGATGACACCAGTATGATGTAGTCAATGTAGGTTTATTGTAGTAAAGATAATGCAGGTAAATAGTCCATAAAGGTCTTAGATAAATCCCAATAACAGTCACATCACAGTCTTATCACAGTCCTACCGGGAGTAGCCTGCTGGCTGCTCAGCCCCACTCATCCAACTGTCACTCTCTCTCAGTCACTCAAACCTTCCACACATAGCTCACACACTCAACGTTCCATTTAGAACACACACACAGGCTGAGCAGCTAGGGAGGAGAATAACATGAGATATAAAGTATTAGGCAGGCGAAGAAAGAAAAAAAAACACAAAAAAACTTATACAAAATCTTTCAAATAGGCAGGAGCAACTCTTTTCCTAGCCGGTCTGCACACTTCTTCATTGACAGCCTTTTTGGTGACAGGCATATGAGTGGTAGGCTTGGCCTTTTTCTGGTAAAGTGCAACCCTGCGGAGGTTCCAAGTTTGCCCATTCTGCAGCCTAATGTAGTTACCAAGCACAGATTTTACCTGGTAAGGTCCTCTGAACTTGTTAAACATATTTTGATTCCCACCCGGTTTCACCTTAACTAAATCCCCTTCAGCTATGTTGGTGGAAACACTATTTCCCAATTTACTGTGACTGCTCCTCTCTACTTTCCCATGCAGCCAAGTGGGAATTAGCTTCGTACCCGGGAGTCTCCCTCGCATGAGTTCGAAAGGTGTGACAGACATGTTACTGTGAACAGTTGTGCGGTATGCCCACAACATTTCTTTAATCTCCTTCTGCACTGACCGACCGGAAGCTAAGGCAAGTTGCATAGTGCCCTTTACCAGTCTGTTCACTCTCTCGCACAATCCGTTCCCTTGAGGATTGTAGAGTGACGTGCGGAGGTGCTTTAAGCCCAAAAACACAAAATAATTCTCCATGGTCGCCGAGGTGAGTTGTGTACCGTTATCTGTCAGGACCATTGAAGGAATCCCCTCACGCCTAAAAATCTCATCTAGAACCTTGACCGTGGACTCAGCAGTGATGCTCTTCATGAAAGCAACCTCTACCCACCTAGAAGCCGAATCCACTAGCACCAAAGCAAACTTCTCTGAGTCCAGCAGGTCATGAAAAGGACCTATAAAGTCAATGCAGACCTTCTGCCATGCACCATCATCAGAAACAATTTGTCCCCTAGTGTCCTTACTAGCGCAAACCTGTAGCCTCTTTTCTGACTCTTTACACGACTGACACTGCTCAACCCAACTCTTCACCTGCGCATCAACTCCCGGCCACCAAAAGTCAGCCTTGACGCGTTTGCCAGTGAGGGTTTGTCCTAGGTGGCCCTCATGCGCCAAAGCAATGATTCGAGGTCTAAGGGACACAGGAGGTATGTATTTCTCACCCCGCACGAGGATGGACTCAGTCAACAAAGAAATTTCATCCTGTAGCTGGACATAAGGCCTAAGAGTAGGTGAAACTGTACTTTGCCTTGACACCCCTTCCTTGCACATCTTAACCAACCCTTCCATCACAAGATCCTTTTTCATCTCCTCCACCCATTCCTCCTTGGATATAGAAGAGGGTAAATCACTCCCCAGGTCATCTAAAACGCGACTACACTCTCAGTTACTAACTCCTTGGGCAGTACTTTAGTGTCTGGCAACCTCGACAAACAGTCAGCAACACTGTTGCACCAACCGGGTAGGTATTCCACATTGCACGTAAACTCTTGAAGGCTAACAGCTAGTCTCGCTAACCGCCCAGAGCAATTCCTAATACCTCCTGGAGCTAGAACCTTCAACAGTGGCTTGTGGTCAGTTCTGAGTGTGAATGTGATCCCCCACAAGTACACACGGAAATACCGAGTGGCCCACGCAGCCGCCAATGCTTCACGCTCTATGACCGAGTAATTCCTTTCAGTCTCAGTCAAGGAACGTGACGCAAACGCAACGGTGTTCTGTTTACCACCACCCTGGGTAGACTGTCCTTCTTCAATTGTGCTTCCAGACTCAGTCGAGCGTTTCCAATCTCAGTCGAGCGTTTCCAAAAATGTCTTCTCTTACCAGGAAATACCACCGTTAACAGAAACATGCAGCAAAATCACCATAAACTTCCGTAAATTATCCATCTTGATCGGAAGCAACGTGGTTGACAGAAATTTGCGGTTGCCATTCGTAACCATAGTAACCGAGTAACAAAATGTCCGCTCTACGTTGCGTGCCATTGCGCAGAGACGCCTCGGGTCAGAGGTTGAAAGCAGGCAGATGGAAAGACACAGGATGCTGATGACGCTCTGGATCTCCGCTAATACACATGGGGATTCCACGACGTCATCAGTGTAAAAATAACTGCGCCACAGAAGGATCTGCGAGTCATCAAGATAAAGGTACCTCTTGCACTGTAGCTGTAGCGCGAGCGATGACATTTAAAATATGGCAGTTAAGAAACACCACAGGCCCCAAGTTTCAGCGTAGACTTAGAAATAAGGTCAATTTTGTTCTTCCCAGACACCCCTCGCTGTGGCACTGAATGCGAGAGTACACAATCGTCTGCAGATTGTCAGTGAAGACAGGCAAAAAGCCCCGAGTTCCTCATGGTATTAAATACAAATGTGGAAAACGTCCACAGCATGTTGTCAAATTCTGTGCAGGACCCATTTCGTAGTTGTGTGCAATGCAGTAGGCTTTTTAAATATGAACGTTCAGGCTGACCATAGTGTTGAGTGTTAAGACACTATGAATATGCCTTGCGGCCATGTAACTTTTGATATAGATTTTGTCTGATGTCCCCACGCTGGAATAATCATGTACACAATCTGCGCAAAATTAATGAAATAAAAGAAAGTCTTACTGTACTTTGAAGATCACTTTGCGCAGCACCCATTCTGTGACTTGTAGTAGTAGCTTGTTTAGACGGTGAACAGCACGCTTGTCTGGGGGCTGTCCGATGTGATGGACACCGGTAGGACTGCACAGCGCGCTGTCTTTGTGCTTGCTTCTTATGTTTCATTTGTAGCTTGATGTATTTAAAGAAAGGTACCTGTGAGGCCTTGTGAATGTCTTTTCTGTCGCATCTTGTTCCTTTTGGTCTGTTTAGACATCTGTTACTTGCAGTATCTTTACTCCAGCGCATTGTAGTGATCATGGTAAGGTTTCTTAGGCCACTTGTACCCTCTGTTTTTGCGTAGGAACGTCTTTACCTCGTCGCCAAAAATAATATGTAGTAATCCGAGATGACACCAGTATGATGTAGTCAATGTAGGTTTATTGTAGTAAAGATAATGCAGGTAAATAGTCCATAAAGGTCTTAGATAAATCCCAATAACAGTCACATCACAGTCTTATCACAGTCCTACCGGGAGTAGCCTGCTGGCTGCTCAGCCCCACTCATCCAACTGTCACTCTCTCTCAGTCACTCAAACCTTCCACACATAGCTCACACACTCAACGTTCCATTTAGAACACACACACAGGCTGAGCAGCTAGGGAGGAGAATAACATGAGATATAAAGTAAGAGGAGAATACTACATAATCATATTCTCTTTATCAATTTTCTCTGGAATCAAAGTCGGTTTAAAGTCATGTGTAGTAATTAATGTTTCCAATCTTAGACTAAATGGATCCGTTTTATTGATGATCTTACGGTCCTTTGGCTTGAAAAAGCATCCACTATCATATTTTGACATCCTCAAACGTTATTTGATTTGGATAAGGTGAGAATGGGTGACGGGTAGGAGATGGCAAAAATACCTCATCACATGTACTTTGATCAAAACCGAATGATATGTTAATCACCGTATTATTCGGATTTAGACTGATGTCCTGGTACATTCTGTAAATTTTATCAGCATTATGGTCTGCCACCAACTTTTTCTCCAGCTCAAAAGATCAATATTTCATTGTAGCACACGTGACAACTTAATGTGACCCAAAAACATCTGTTTTAATTTATTTTCTTTCATTTTGAAGGTTTATTTTTTCATGAAGAAAACTCAATTATTCGAAAATTTACATCGGTTTTCACAAGAACAACATATAAACTGATACATGAACAGACCACAAACTCAGTTTTGACACATATATTACAAAAAATTGACCATCACAAATTATATCTTTGGACAAGACCTGGACATGACATAAACAACAAGTTAGACATTCAAATGAATAGGCTCAACTACAATGCTTTAAAATAAAAGAGTAAACACATTCAATAACAGAAAAAAGAAATAAGTGAACACAAAGGTGAAATAAAAATATAAAATAAAGGCCAAACAGGTTGGGATTTATGTGGCTGAGTTTTTTCACAACTTTGTTAAGGTAGCGTCCAAACAGTGCACTATTCGTGGTCACCTAAGCTTTAAAAAAGATTGGTTATCATTCTTCCACAAAATTTCAAAAAACAGGGGGTTTAGCCTGATAGTGTGTTTTCTCAGACTTGTTTGGTCACTAAGCGGTCGACGCGTTTCAAATCCAAATATGAATTAGTAGGGTTCTCATCAGGACCTAGAACTTATAAAGAGCTGAAAATACAAAATGTAAATGTAAATGTACAGGAATTTATATAGCGCAAATCACCAAGCGGTTTCTAAGCGCTTGCTTAGGGAACCCGTCCTGGTATTCCCCTGTGAGATAACCCCGGCAGGGTATCCGCAAGGTGAAAGCCAGGCATCCCGCTGCGAGGGGCTGTTGTGGAGATTAAGCAAGCTATTGCCCAGAGTCGCAGAGTGTGAACCCGTGAATCGAGTAGGCACCGGAGCGAGAATTGTCGAGTCCATGGACATTTTAGGACTCAAGACCCCGCCGAGCCGGGAATTGAACCCTGGTCCCGGGCTGACCTCTGCTTCCAGGTCTGCCTCCTCTAACCAGTGAGCCACACTTCTCCACAAAAAGAAAAAAAGTGCTCATGTTACCACATGCGTCAAATCATTTTTTCAAGCTTCACCTTCCATATATAATAAGATTTAATAGGTTACCTATTTTAGAGATCAACCGATCTCATCTGTTCTGATGATTCAGAAAGCAGTCATACTATTCTAGTCCAAATGCTACAGTAAAAATGAGAGGAAAGGAGAAGAAGCAAAAATCAGTCATTCATCCAGTGTCACTAAGCGGATGGCTGTAAACGGCCCGGATGTGTGTGGCTTCATTTTCCTTAGGCAGGCAAGGCACTGTATGGCAGGATCCAAAAACTACTTACGTGTGTTTTGAAATGGTGTAGACTTTGTCAGGTGGAGTGCAGCTTTTTCAATATGATCAAACGTGGACAGTGAGGGCGGAAGGCATGGGACTCACTTTTAGTCCATAGCATGTATATAAATTTACGACGATCGTGACAAAAAGGACGTTCGGTGACATACTCTTATAAGTAACATTTTTGTCGGGTGGATGCAACTTTTTCAATCCTGCGTTGTGCCTGCTCAAGACGATAAAATGTGTTGTCAACCAACATGCTGGTTTTAAACTTTAAAGAGCCTATCGTGGCTAAAAGGTGATGTTCACTCAAAGTGATTTTGTGCATTCGCGCTTGTTGTTTAAAAAAAAAACAAATAGTCCTATAACAAAGGATGTCCAATTCCAGGGATCTAAAAAACTCATTGTGATTGCCCTTGCCTCAAATAATTCTAAGTAGCTGCAGGACCCAAACCTGTTGTGGTCGTAATTGTGCTGAGCAAAGAAATTTTTCCTTTGATCCCGGCGGCGTCCGAAACCATTCAGGGCCCGATGTAGGTAAATCAGAATTACCGACTCTTAAATACCGAATCATACCGATTCGGTATTTAAGAGTCGGTAAATCGGAAGTAGGCAGATGTAGGTAATTCTGATTTTAGATTTACCGATTTGGTAGGATTCGGTATTTACCGATTCGGTAAATACCGAATTGGTATTGCCCATTGATTCCTATGGGCCTTGAAGCCCATAGGAATCAATGGACAATACCGATTCGGTATTTACCGAATCGGTAAATACCGAAACCTGCAAGGGTGCAGGGGGTGTCACTTTGACACCCTCTAGCACCCCAAGTACGGGCTTGTGTGGCATGTGGCACACATGCATGCCCTAAGGGCATGTCTGTGTGTCACATGGCACAGGTGTACATGCACAGATGTGCATGTACACCTGAATTCGGTATTTCACCACCCAATTGTATTGGGTGGTAAAATACCGAATTCTGAAGACCTGTAGCACTGTAAACAGTGCTACCTACATCAGAAATATACAGAATCGGTAAAATTACCGATTCGGTATTTTACAGAATCGGTAAATTTACCTATTCGGTAAATTTACCGATTCTGTAAAATATAGCCCCCTACATCTCAATCACCAAATACTGGTCGGTAACGGCCGAATTTGGTATTTGGTGACCTACATCGGGCCCTTAGTGTGTTCTTGTAAGACTCCATTTTGTTCTTTCGGGGAATGACATCCTGCATCAAAGGTTGGGCGTCCTCAGAGGATTCTAGTATGTGTCGTTTTTTGGAATATCTGAACATACCCAAGTTGTGCACCAAGTGATGGATTTATGTCATATGGGTATTCAAACACTGCTTCCTTTTAGGCGTAAAGCATGGCACGGAATAACTATTGTATGGAAGATGGATGAACAACAACTCAGATGCAGATTATTTGTGAAGGCGTTTTAGTGGCACAGTTTGTATGCACAGTTGGAATCCTGACTCCTGAAGTCGTAAAAAGTGTTTTAAGTTGTTTTTTGAACTGCAAAATCGCTTGCATTGATTGGAAAAAGCGGTAAGCACTGAGTGTGTGGTCATGGGTGGACCATATCCAGTGGTAAACGCATTGTTTTTGCTCCAAAGGATGTGGATGAGATTGTTTGATGTCCCATTGTACAGGTAAACAATGCTTACGTATTACCTTACTGTTTTGATGATGTTCGTGGGGTGTAATTGGTAATGTATTTAGCACTTCTGGTGTGATCTTTTGGAGATTGGAATTTGACAGGTGGCTAAACCTAGCAGGATGCAGTTTGGGAAAAACTAAAGGGTATCTATGGATTGTATATTGCTGACAACTCATTCAGTCCGTTCACTGCTGTTTTAAATTTGATAATTAACATTGCCTCTAGTTGGGTTAATTTTCTGTCCAAGCCCTGCCTTGAGGATCTTTTTCAATTTTCGATATTACAGTCCACATCAGATCTTTTTCTGTATGGTTGTTATTAATTCAATGATTGAACAAAGGGGCCATCTGACTTTTCTTGTGAATCCTTGATTTGTGTTACATTGGGCCATATGTAGATGGACAAATACCGGTCGTTAACGGCCGATTTCGGCCGTTACCGACCGGTATTTGTATTTTCAGATTTAGGGAGCCTGAAATCTAGCGATTCTGTATATTTACCGAATCGGTAAATTTACTGAATCGGTAAATTACCGAATCGGTAAATGTGCAGAATCGCTAATTTGGGATGTAGGTGGCACTGGAAACAGTGCCACAGGCCCTTAGAAATTCATTATTTACCATGAAATACAATGGCATGGTAAATAACGAATTTCTGTGTACATGCACATCTTTGCATGTACACCTGTGCCATGGCATGTATGTGTGTCACATGGCACACAAGCCAGAATCAGGGGTGCAACAGGGTGTCAAAGTGACACCCTGTCCCCCTTGACAAATCGGTAAAATTACCGAATCGGGATTTACCAATTCGGTAATTGCCATTGATTCCTATGGGCCCTGAGGCCCATAGGAATCAATGGCAATTACCGAATTGGTAAATCCCGATTCGGTAATTACCGAATATTACCGATTCGGTAATTCTTAAAGAATTATTACCTACATGGCATTTACCGAATTGTAAATACCGAATCGGTAAAATTCGGTATTTACGATTCGGTAAATGCCATTTACCTACATATATGGCCCATAATCCGTTGTCGCACCTCCTGATTTGTTTTTCCAATGTAGAGTTTGGGGCAAGCACACAAGTTTCCATAGACAACTTTCTTTGTTTTACAGTTGGAGAATGAGTCATGTCTCTATTTGCCGTCCTTGTGTGTAAATAGGCATCCCTTAATGGTTTGGTTACAACATACGCATGTACCACACTTGTCGTGACCATTAATGGGTGGAAAACATAGTTGTTCACAAAGTGTGCTTTTGTGTGATTTTCTTGGCAATGCTGCGCGTATCGCCTGATTTCCAATGCTACTTTCTTTTTTGAGAGCAGAGAGTGGTCTGGTGAAGGACATATCAAGATTCTGTGTCAGATGCCAGTTTTGGTTGATGACTTTCTTTAGTTGATTAGTACTTGGACAAAATGTGGTCACACAGACATGGTGTTCCATTTTTGGTATTTTCTCGTTTCTGTAGAAGGACCTCTTGATGTGTCCACTAGGCTCTTTTCATGGTATTTTTCAAAAGTTTTTCTGGATAACCGGGAACTTTTAATTTTTTAAGTATGTTGTTGGCGTGGAAAGTGTATTCTGTCTTGTAAGTGCAACTTCGCTTGATCCTCAAACACTGGTCGAAGAGTAAATAATCACAAAGGCTTTGCGGATGGTGGCTGGTATAGTGTAGTGCTTTATTTCTGTCCGTAGGTTTTTTATGAAGTGTTGTCATAAGGAATCCTTCTGAAACATATACTTCATTATCCAGAAATGTAATCCTTTGGGGGTTATGGTTGAGACGGAATTTGATGTCAGATGTTCGTGCATTTAACCAACCATTAAACTGAAGCAAATTGTCTTCATTACCAGCCATTATCATGAATATATCGTCTATATAGCAGACCTAATTTGAAATGTATTGGGAAAAGGGGTTATTGTTATGAATATATTTCTCTTCAGATTTGAGCATATACAGCATGGCTACCTCTGGTGCGAAGGGACAACTCATTGCAGCCCCTTTGGTCTGAAAATAAAAGTCGACGCCAAACCTGAAATAGTTTTTACCGAGTGCAATGTTTGGTCTTTTTCCAAAAAAGTTTCAATTGAAGATAGGCCATCATCTTGAGGTATCGGGGTGTACATAGTCACCACATCTAAGGTCACCAGTTAATTGTTCGCCAATTAGAAAATCCTTTGTTTCTATTTTGTTGATGAAATCCGTTGTGTCACGTAGATAAGAAGGTACGTCTTCCAGAAATGTTTTTTTTTTCAATTTTTTGGTAGCACTTTGTCTCTTTCAATTTGTTAAAACTTCTGTTGTGTAGTCAGGGGTGCTCCATATAACAATAGAACCACTCTTGTCAGCCAGCTTTATGGTTATTGATGAGTCATTTTTTAGATTAATGATTGCGTCCTTTTGTAATTTCGAGATGTTATGATTGATGACATCTATTTTCTTTTCCATATTTGTGATTGCAGAAATACCGTTCTTTTAAAAGTTAAAATGTCTTTTGGTATCTTATTGGAGGGTGGTCAACATGTGGACTTGTTTCTTAACCCTGTGGTGTCGGTGGTCATGGGAAATTCATTTTCTAAGAAAAATGCTTTAAGTCGAATTTTTCTACAAAACTCGATGACCTCCGATTTCATTTTCACAAAATCTGTAACTTTGGTGGGCACAAAAGACAGGCCTTTTCTTAGAATACTTTCTTTGGCCTCAGACAGGAGATGGTTGGATAAGTTATAGATGAGGGACGGGACTGCGTTTTGTAGTACTGCCGTCTGGTTGTCATCTTCCATGGTTGGTTTTATATCTGTTTCTCCCTCGTGGTCATTGTTGGCCTCTGCCAAAAAAGGCACTGGTTGTTGTTATTGGTTGTTCACACGGCGATTGATATTGGGATGCCCTTCGATGCTGTCCATTTCTCCACCCAAGGAGGAAGATGTGTCGGAGAATGAATTGAATTTGTTTCTAGACCTTCCTTGGAAGTCTGAGAGGAATCTCCTAGAATCAGGGCGAGAGTAAAAATCTGTTTGTAGATATGGATATGTAGTTTCCAGTGAAAAAGGATTTTTTTCTTTTTCAAATGTAACTCCTGCTATCAACTGGTTGTCTTTTATTTCATGTGCTAGAGTAGAAATCGCAAGTAGCTGTTGTTGCTAGAGCCGTTGTGCTGTCTCTTTAGTGAGGACCATCAGGTCTCTGCTACATTTAGTCTCAATACAACTGTAGCCTTTTTTGTAGATCGGGGCCTCCATAAAGATCACCGGGATATTCCGAAATTGAAGTTCTGCGGGAATTGTCCCTGCTTTTAAGTGTTCCAGCAAGAAATGCCCATGCTAATCAGCCTGATTTGCTTCTTCCTGAGTCTGATTAGTTTATCTGATTCATTCTGTTGTTTGGCTGTGGCACTTAATGAAACTGATGAAAAGAGGGAGTTGGCCTACCGGCTAGGGCAGTCGACCTTGAATCTGGGGAACCGGGTTCAAGTCTCTGCAATGACGCTGAACATCCGGTGATTCTGGGCAAATCACTAAATCTCCCCTTGCCTCACAAAAAATGATTGTGTCCACGTGTAATGCAACTGGTCCTATGTAAAGCGCTCTGATACCCGATTCGGGTCAAGTTTGCTCTATATAAAATTCTGTAAAAAAAGAAGGTGCACTTAATAATCTCTGAATGTGGTCTTCTGTGTACGCAAACGTGTCTGTTAAACGGTATACCGCAAGAGACAAATGTGAAAACTTTACTCATAGACTTATTTATAAGTCATAGAGCCTCCTGAGTGCACACCAGCTATAAACAAATTAACTAATGAAGGTTTTGGCCCATAATCAGTAAAGCTAGGCCACTATTAACAAGCACACAACAACACGAGGCGTTAGTTGGCGCACAAGCAAGATGGCCACACAACTGTCAGGCTCCTGCAGCTCGTCCCATTAATTTGACCAGTCATACTACCCAGGAGGATGTAAGAAGAGATAAATCACACCGGCACAAAGCAGAACACCTTGTGGCTAGGAGGTGTTCCTGTATAAGCTCTAGTGCGCCGCTCTCTGCTACAAAAGCTCCCCAGGAGCTACGCCGGAGGTGCTGTCTGTGAGCCCAGATCTGAGGTGGGTGGAGTGAAGTACGGGAGCTGCGCGGCACACACGTGGTTGCGGGCCTCGCACCTATTCTGGCGGAGAACTGCACTGTTACGGTGCGATGGCGGTGAGTGCAAACAGGCAGCGTCCCCTCGAGTGCCCAGCGCCTCCCGCACACTCTCACATTGCCGACTGGTGACCCGAGGAGACCTTCCTTCCTTCGCTAGGCCTCCCAACTGGCGGCCGTGGGATGCAGCGCGATATCCGCCCCCACTGTCTACTGAAGAGACGCGTGAATGCGTCCCCTTAGCTACTCGTGGGCCTGGCTCGGCATCGATACTACAGGGTCAACTGGTGCCTTCCGCTTTGCCCACAAGGGTATTTCTGGTGAGTTCAGGGCCCGCACTGTTTGGATTGCTGCGGTAGGCCCGCACTGGCTCTGTGGGCGGGACAGCTGTGCAGCGCCCACCTACATAGACACTGTGGGGCTTCCAGTGCTTTATCAAGACTGTCGAGCTCTGCGCCTTGATTGGAGTTGGACTGCTGCACTGCGGCGCCGGAGGTGTCCCCCTGTTCCCTCCAACTTGATGCATGAGGGCCCGTTTGGAGGGTTCCTTAGCAGCCCTACAGCCACTGCACCCACAGCCTACATTTGCCCCTCTTGTCTACTGGAACACACAAGGAAAATATTTTGTAATACAGGCCCCCTCCCTGGACCGCCAGTAACCCACAGACTCTTCTCTGCAGGGTCACTGGGTTACTAGAACTGCCTCTTGCTGTGCCCACACACTGTTCAATGCCTGACTGTTAGGCTACCACCAAACCCAAGTGAGAGCGAGCTGCTGGCACCATTGGTCTTCTCTGCTCACTAGTGGCCGGTTACTGTGGGATTGGGGGTCATCGTGAGCATTTTCAGTGGTCCCATTCCTAGATATCCCTCATAAAGCATCCTGTGCGGACAACATTCCTCCTTGCTGTCGTGCATACAGAGGTAGCGGGCTGATGTCCCTAGAGCAGTAGCTACTACAGTGGAATGCGATCAGCAGGTTGGGAAAGGCGGATACAAAGCAGACCCGGCTTCCATTTGAGGCCAAAAAGGGTACCCGATCACAGCAGGAGGATCGGATCACACTACCGAAGACTAACCAAAGAGATCAGCACATCCGCAAAAAAACAACATGAAAGTACTTCTACTAGAAATGAGACAAAGCCTTGCCTCCATTGAAAGTAAAATGGGCACAATGAACACTGTATGGACGCTATTGTTCACAAGTTGGATAAACAGGACAATTGTATCAAGGAGGCTGAGGGGGGCGTGGCTAAGCACGCGACTGCAATGGACGCCTTCGGGTAGAGCTCCGCTCCGAGCTCCCCTTCCCGGCGAATTTATCCGCTGAAGTACCACTTACAGCTAGCCGAAAATTGCAGGCGCCGCTGCAGGACATCGTGAACGAGTGCCCAGCCGATTTTGGCGGCAATCGGAGACGCCGAACAACACCGAGGTTCTCACGGAGTGGCGGCCGTGTGGATCGGCTCCGGACCCGGCGCGAGCACAGGAAAGTCCGAGGCTCCAGCGGGAGAGGTAGGCCCAGGAGTGCGGCCTGTGACCAGCGCTGACGGAGCTGGCGGAGCCAATCGGACACGCATGAGGCATGCCCGGGGCCTAATCCGGAAGATCAGAGAGTGCCGATTCCTGCGCACTGCCCAACTTGGCGCTCACACACAAAGGGAAAGACATAGCGAGGCAGCGGCGGGAAGACGAGGCGCGCCGGCCGGAGTGCTAAAGGCAGGAGTGGAGTGTAACCGAGCGGCGCACTCCGACCCGAAGCCGGCAGCCACAGAGGCCCTGAATCGGATTCACAGCCACGAGGCCCGCGCCAAGACACCTGCAGCATGCGAAGGTCTGCAGCGGTTGCTGAGGAGGCAAGGGCGGCTGTGACCTGGGCTGGGACACGGGTCGCGTGAGGGCACCAACGATGGCGGCCGAGGATGAAACGGCCAACCACCGCTAAAGTGCGGAAAGCGTGCGCAGAGGCCCACGGCTGGGGGAACGCCAGGCCGCTAACAGGCCTCACACACGTAGAGCCAGGAATGGGGGTGCGAGGCGTGTAGCGACCCCATCACTGGCTGAACTACACGGCGAGGAACCACCCGAGGGCCGAGCAGAGGGCTACTGGACCAGACGGCAAGTTCGCACCCCCCCCCCCCCCCCCCGGGGAGGGGGCTCCGATACGACGTAGCATACATGCGACGACACTGCGACCTAACCAACACTATGATTTGCCGGACATCAACATGGAGGCCGGGGAGAAGGCCGACAGTGTCTCTGAGTGCTAGCAGAATACAAGCAAGTTGTTGCCACCCCGGAACCCCCAGCCCTACAAATCTACACCCCGGCCCGCCATCCAGTGGATGCGCCATCGCTGCTCCCGCTGAAGTAACCGAGTGCGCACCAGGGCGCTGATGTCTGGCGGAACCAGAACCCAGACCGGGACCGGGAGCACGAACTCTAAGGGCAAAATGGACAAGACTGGGAAGAACACCGACCCGGATCAAACGGCGGCCAAGCTGGACACAATGCTGGCCACCATGGAAAGACTGGAGGAGTCCATCCAGCTAACTCGCACCTCCCTGGCAACCAAAATTGATAGTGTAGTGGTAGACCTCACAGATCTGAGAGCAGACCATAAAAAACTGGCGGACCGCACCACGTCCCTGGAAGGCGACATGAAAGAACTCCAGCCCCAAGTCAGCCAGTCGAATAAACAGATGCATTACCTCTTGAACAGGGTGGAATTCCTAGAAGAAAGAGCCGAAGATGCGGAGGGTAGGGCACGAAGAAACAACGTGCGACTAGTGGGGGTACCGGAAAAATGGGAAGGAAGGAACCCAGAGGAACACATGGAGCAGTGGTTAAGGGGCATACTACCAGAGGGGTCACTCTCACCGCACTTTGTGGTGGAACGTGCCCCCCGAGTTCCGACGAGGCCCTTACCAACGGGCTCCAACCCAAGACCCATGCTGCTCCGCATACTGAACTACAGAGACAGAGACTCCATCCTGCGTGAAGCATGCAAACTCCAAGACATACAGATCGAGAACATGACAGTGATGTTCTTCCTGGATTACACGGTGCAGGTGCAAAGGCAAAGACACTCCATCCTAGCGGTGAAAAGGCGCCTGAGGCAACTCGGCCTGCAATACTCTCTTCTGTTTCCTGCGAAATTGAGAGTGGTGGCTTGCGAGAAAACACACTTCTTTACCGACCCAGACAAAGTGGAGGCATGGCTCGACAGTGGCACGGACACGACCCCCAGAGGAGCCACTGGCATCGCTACCCGACGCCACACCGGGGGAGGCCGGCGGAGACGCAGACCCCGTCAGAGACCGCAGAGCAGTGCGCGAGACGCGGCAGGAGCACCTCCCCCGGCAGACGCCGCACAACAAGAGAAACAAGACGCCCTTCGCCTGGTGATGGAACTCAGCCGATCCCCTGCGCAGAGTGAAGCGACGGGCGGCAGCCCTCGGGACCTCCCTAGCGACGACGAAGCCATCTATGGCGTACCGGACTCCCAGGCCTCGGAGGAACGACCAGACGTCACACCTCAGACAGCGGATTTCATAAACTAACTGAACATTATGACATACTGCCCTTGGGACACCTGCTGAGGAGTACCACTGAGGACACAGAGCAAAGGGCCGATTGAACGGTGGCGCCACGGGCACGAGAGACGCTCATCGCAACAAGAGGCATCCCCGAGCCCGACTGCAACTAGCAGGACGGGAGTACGCCGGATACCTTTCCAATGGACACACAACTCAGGGGCAGAACAGAAGCCCGTGTGTGACCGGCACGCGAGACCTGAGAAGACATACCTGGCTGCCAGTTGATTGGGACACGTAATGTATGATGTTCAATGCATGTGCGAATAATTCCCTGCCTTTTCAAGTATGGTCTAGACTGGTATGCATGTCCCGGGAAGGTGAGGGGCCCTTACACAACGAACCTTGTTAACTTAAACTACAGTTATAGTGCGAATTGCACAGCAACCCCCTTAGCTTTAGACTTTGTTGCTCTCCTCGAGAGTATGGACGGGGGCACGTTTGGCAACCGACCTTTTGGTATTTTACATGTATATCACGTTCCATGGCTTATCGTTTTATTAGTCATGTTTCACCCCCCCCCTTATCCCAATGATGTGGTGTGTGGATATGGATACAATTTCGAGACGCACTGATGGGAGCGTTTTCTCGTTGAAAACTGTGCGGTCCTCTGGAGGGTGGTGGGAGGGCCGGAGAGGGAGATTTGTTGATGATTTACAATGTCTACTGTTAAAATATGTACGTGGAATGTGAGGGGCATGCACACACCGTCCCGACGCTATCAGATCTACTCATCCCTTAAGCGCCACCACATTCAAATAGCCCTCTTACAGGAGACGCACCTTAGCGAGACAGAAACTCGTGTCCTACGACGCAGATGGCGTGGGTAACTATATGCCACGCACTACTCCTCCTACGCTAGAGGAACTTTGGTATGGGTAAGGCCGGGCACCCCTTTGACAGTACTGGAAACACATATAGACCCCGGAGGGAGATACGTTGCGGTAAATGGTAGACTAGACGGGAACCCAGTGGTATTGGCCTCGATATATGCACCTAACACGGGTCAAGCGGACTTCCTAGCACAACTATCAGACGCATTAGCGCCCTGGCATGGAATCCTGTGGGTGTTGGGTGGAGACTACAACTGCACACTAGATCTGACACTGGACCGGTCACATCCCCCGCCACCAGGCTCACAGGCACAGAATGCCGCGAAAACCTTACAGGCCTGGTCCACACAATGGGACTTGCAAGATGCATGGCGCAGTCGCAACCCCCACACTAAGGTATATTCATACTTTTCAGGAGCACACGCCCTACACGTACGTCTGGACAGGTACATGGTCACCAGCGAGATACTACCATACGTGACGGACACCTATTATATGGGCCGCACACACTCGGACCACAACCCACACTTCATAGATCTGACATTGGAACAGCCACGACCTCCGGTGCCTACCTGGAGACTGCAGCCTGATCTGCTGCTGGACGGTCCATTTAGAAATTCCATATGTACACAAACAGCGCAATACTTCGAAGAAAACATGGACACGGCATCGACCCCACAGCTTGAATGGGACGCATTTAAAGTGGTCCTCAGGGGGCAGTGCCTGGGCACTCAGGTTCACTCCCGGCGTCAGATAGAAACGGATCTGAGGCGTTTGGAGTCGGACCTGATGCAGGCAGAACAAGAAGCGACCGAGGGCACAAACACTAGACTGCTGGCGGCGCGGGCAGAACATGACAAATTACTAGATAGGTTACGACACGTTAACTACATAGCCCACTCGGCCCGCACACATCACGCAGGGGATAAACCCGGCAAATTGTTAGCCTGGCTGATAAGACGCGAAGATCGATCGTCACCTGTGACGGCGATACACCCCACTGACGGCCCAGTGGTGTACACACAGGAGAAAATACATGAGGCCTTCGTAACACACTATCGCGAACTTATGAGTCGAGACTCCAGACGCCCCTGACGGGCATTGCTGCCTACCTCGATGAGGTCACACTGCCTACACTAACTGATGGCCAACGAGATGATTTGGGGCTACCGATCGCAACAGACGAGTTACGTGAAGCCATCTTCGCCCTCTTGAATGGCAAGGCTCCTGGCCCGGACGGGCTGCCGGCCGAGTACTACAAAGCCTGTTCCGACATACTGATCCCGGAGCTCCTCCAGATATACTCTGTGGCGCTGGAGGACTCGTCCTTGCCCCAGTCGATGAACGAAGCGACATTAGTGTCTCTTCTCAAGCCAGGCAGAGATGGCACACTCCTCGGCTCATACCGGCCCCTGGCACTCTTAAATACGGACTACAATATCCTGGCATCGACCCTAGCCCGACGGCTAGCGACCTTGGTGCCCACCTTAGTACACAGAGATCAGAACGGCTTTGTGCCCACCAGGTGCACCTCCCAAAATATCAGGAGGTTGTTCCGAGTGCAGGAATACGCAGTGCGACGATGGCCAAGATCGGGATGCTTGGTTTTAGACCTTGAAAAGGCATTCAACTCGGTCGAATGGCCCTATCTGCTGACAGTATTGCGTAAATTTAACCTGCGGGATGACTACATTGAGATGGTCGGATTGCTATACAGAAGCCCCGAGGTTCGAGTCCGCACGGGCAAACTGCTATCTGATGCCATTAAAGTCAGACGAGACACCAGGCAGGGGTGCCCGTTGTCACCTCTGCTCTTCTCTCTGGCGATAGAACCCCTCGCTGAAATATTGCGCAGTAGAGGCGCAAACTGGGGTATCCCATTGGCGGATGGCACACACATAGTCTCGCTGTACACAGACGACCTGCTCCTGTACATTTGAGACCTGACCCACTTACCACCGGAGTTGTCAGACATCTTCCGAACCTTCGAGGCCATGTCGGGCCTAAAGGTAAACTGGGCCAAATCGGGGGCGTATTCATTCGACCCTGACACCCCAGAGCCCGAAATCAGGATCAGTGGCGAAAGATTACCATGGTACCCCACCACGTTCAAATATTTAGGAATATATATATATATAGAACCCCTCCAGACATTTTGGATGGCAACCTGACACACGCCATCACGTCCATAAGGTCACAGGTCGCCTTTTGGAAGACCCTTCCACTCAACGTGCCAAGCAGAGTGACGCTGACGAAAATGATTGTGCTACCTAGGCTCCTATATTACTACGCCACCATCCCGGTATACGTCCCGGCCCTTACATTCAAGGAGCTGGAAACCATGGTCAGAGATCTAATTTGGAACACTGGAAGGCCCAGAGTGGCACTGAGAAAATTATATACGCCTGTCGATGACGGGGGTCTCGCAGTGCCAAACCTGGAGCTTTATTATCTGGCGGCACAACTACAATGGGTAGCGGCCTGCCTCAGTGGCAGAAATCTAGATGATACGGCCACAGACGTAGACACGATGTCCCCTCTGCAGATCCACACATTGTTCCATCCGCTGACAAAAGTGAAGAGACAGATACAGCTACACATAGCAGTAGCCACTAAATGCTATATCAGGAGCCTTCGACTCACAAAAACAATTAAGCCATATGCCCCAGCACTCCCGCTCCTAGGCACCCTCAAGGCCACAGACGTGGTGACCGAAGCAGCGATGGAGCACTGGACCCGCTCGGGAGTGGACACCATGGCTGACCTGTACGCCGATGGCGCCCTGATACCTTTCGCAACGCTTGCTGACGATACGGGACTGCCGGCAGGGCAGTTCTTGCAACATGCTTCCATAATCAGGGCATACACACAGCGGTGGGGAAATATTGCAGAGGAACCACCCACACACCAACTAATACAATGCCTACACGTAATGTGAAACGGCTCGCACGTGGTACACTGGTTAACACAAGCACTGTTATCGCACACGCAACATACTCTACAGCCATTACGTGACAAATGGGCGGTAGATAGAGGGAAAGAATGGGCGGATAAGGGATGGGCAATGGTAATAGCGAGCCCCAAAAATATCCCACGCAACGCACGCTTTAAACTAATACAATTTTACATATTGCACAGAGCATACCTCTCACCAGATAAAATTAACCAGTACTTCCCGGGCGCCTCAGCGGGATGCCCGAGATGCATGCTGACAGGGGCGGACCTACTACACATGTTGTGGCACTGTCCGCGGTTCCAGACGTACTGGCAGACGGTGCTGCCGTTACTCGAGCGGAGCACGGCCATGCCAATACCACACACATGGGAGGCATGTCTGCTAGGCCTCTATAAGAGGACCAAACTCAACAAAGTCCCCTCTCGCTTTTGGGACCTAGGCCTGCTCACAGCCAAAATACTCATCACTAAACATTGGCAGCGCACGGAGCCACCTCTAATTGAACACCGGCGCGCCTCCCTAGATAACTGGGCGAGAGCTGAGAGCATCACCCTTCACAATGAAGAGGCAGCAGGACAGCGGAAATTCCCCATTGCGACTCTATGGGACGAAACGTTGAGCTCCTTCCATCGAGAATGCCAGACATAGGGAGTTCCCTCGAACGGCACCCCCCCCTGACGCGAACACGATGCAACTAACAGGATAGACACCGCAAGCCATAGCCCCGAAGGCCCCACTGACGACAAACACGAACCACCAGATAGGGGCACCCTCTGACCTGTTGGTGGCACTTCTACCTAGCCTGCACGACAGCACCCCCTCACCCCTCACCCACACCATGACCCACCCACTGACTGGCATGCCAACCTCCCAGGAATGGACAAGCAGCCATGAGCAACACACGGCGACACCTCCTAGCTCCCACCACATTGATTCGTTCCCACCATGACACACGACTCCATTTCTCCTGCCACGGTCACAAATTACCCCTTCATTTCCCAGCCGACCTTTTGACCACATTAGCGGACTATTTTGGGCCACAGGAGTATATGATAGATATGCACCGGACCACCAGAGTGGGGGAGATACACACTAACACACCAGCCATGGCGTTGACCACAGTTGACAATCAGGTTTTGAACCAAGATGCGATGACGGCGGGCCTTCCTGCCCGCCCCGAAACATATGAGTGGCGCGTTAGTCTCATTTCCTGGCCCCGCGGCTGCCGCTGCAAAGACACACAACACCGTGACCCCGTGGCAACCGAAAGGGGCGGGGACCACAACACATTGCACGTTGCCAGACTATTGGGACTACGCAGATGCCATTACAGCTAGACTGCATGTGACATGAACCTGATGATGTACAAAATGTGATGTAACACTGTATTTCGTGAACCACACCGTGGAGATACCACACACTGTTATAATGTGAGTCAATGAATGATGCACAGTTCATGTTTTTGTGAAAACAATAAAAGATATATTTTTAAAAAAAATTGTATCAAGGAGGCCGAACGCCGCATCTCTGATACAGAAGAAAACAGGTCTAAAGTGCAAAAGCAAATGATACAAGCTGCTGAGAGTCATCGTGCCAGGAATGAAGATCTTGAAGCACCTAGCAGACATAATAATATACACCTGATTAGTATCCCGGAAAGCACCAACACGGCCCGGATGGAAGAATTCATAGAGAGGCTGCTGCACGACACAATTTGAGCTGACTCCTTATCCGTGCAAATATTTGTTGAGAGGGCACACAGATCCTTGGGCCCCAGGCCATCCCCAGGAGGCACGCCTCGCCCTATCGTCGTGAGGCTACTCAACTACAGTGACTGAGATGTGGCACTCAAGATGGCGTGGGAAAAGAAGCAACTCACGTTCGAGGGGAATGCGTTCATCCTGTACCCTGATTTCTCGGCCACCGTCCAAAAAGAGCGCCGGAAATTCATTCCAGCCTTGCAAAAACTTCGCCAAGCACAAATAGATTATGCGCTAATGTACCAAGCCCGCTTGTAAATGTAAATGTATTGGCATTTATATAGCGCACTACTTACCCGTAGGGTCCCAAGGCGCTTCGACTGCTGCGAAACCCTTCCTGGCTTCCCTGAGAGATGGTCCCTTAATGGGTATCTCCAGGGTGAGACCAGGCATCCCCGGCAGTCTGGTGGGGCCGTTAGTGAAGATGAGGCAAGCTAATGCCCAGAGTTGCCGAGTGTGATCGCTGATCAGAGTGGGCACCGAGGCGAGAGAATTATCGAGTCCGCTGACCCTGGTCCAGAAACCTGCAGCGCCGGGAATCGAACCCTGGTCCCGGGCCGTCCTCTGCTCTCGGGTCTGCCGCCTCTAACCAGTGAGCCACACTACTACCACTACTACTCGTGATGCACCAAGGCAAACAACACTATTTTACTTCTCCGTAGCAAGTTGATGATTTCGTGAAGCGCATTAAACGGGCAAATGCCTCTCCCACCACACACGATTTGTCATCTAGATCATTGTCACCGTCCATGGAATAATGCGAATCTCATCCAGATGGCTGGAGGCCTTGTGCGACTGGTGCAGCGATTCACTCTTGCCTCTCTGCCAGACTGAGACCTCCAAATCCTGCTATCCATGGAGACACTCTCTTGCTGAAGAGCGGTTTCCATGAAGGGTTATGGCTGGAGCAACCCGAACAGATAAGTGTTTCCCTGGGAATGAATGACACTCAACACTGGGCACTCCTGGGGGCGTGGCCAACAGCATGGCCGGCTAGGACGTGACTTTCCGGAGCTCCCGGCGAGCTGCATCGAAATCCGTCAAAAAACTTAACCCTTAGCCACCAAAATAACGGGAGAGATGGCGCGGAACAGCTGGACCCCCTAGAGACTATTTTTACGCAGTTTACACAAATGTAGCCACGGAAACGCCGAATTTGATCCCACGCATCGGGAGATCCGACGGCAACAAGCCGGACGGTCAAGACAGCGCCTGGTCCGCTGGTGGTCGGTAGCTGTGAAAGCCTGAGTGAAGGAGCCCCTGGCAGGTGCCAAACTGACGGTGGAGGCTCCGGTGAGGTGTCTGGGAGCCCCGACGGGACTGGCGCACTTTACAACTATGGCGGCCGGAGCGGTGCCGCGCCGATGAGCCTGACTCGAACACCATCCTGTAGCGGACCGGCGGACTGGGAGGTGAGGCGGTGAGGAGCATTTTGGAGGGCCCCGTGTGGTGAAGGGATATCGGGAAAGGCCCCCCCCTGAGGAGACGTTAGGATCTCCTAGACCACCGGGCACTTTACCAAGATTGCGGCCGGAGCCGCCAACTAGTGCCTGTGCGGACCACGAACTTGCTCCTGGCCCTGCCGCCGAGTCTATGCTTTGCCGCCCTCCAGGCTTACCACAGCCACCAGTCTGGTGTCGCAATCGGACCCCCCCGGCCCTGAATTGCCCCAGCCTGTGTGGGGGTCTACTAGAGGTGTCCCTGCGGCCCCATAACCTGCTGGGGAGCCCCTGCCCCCCTGAGAGAGCCTTTCAGAAACCTCGGGGTCGAGAAGACGAGGGGGAGTGCCACAATCCGCGATCCTCAGATCTCGAGATGGGACGGCTTCCATGGTCATCGGAGGGGACAGCCGGCACGACCCGCACTTCTGAACTGAGACAGGTATAGTGGGGCTTGAGAGTACTACAGACCTGCTCCTAGCTAGCCGCCGCGCCTGTGCCCTGCGGCCCACCACACTATCCATTGCCGCCTGCCTGGAGCTACGGTCTGACACCCCCGGCCCTACACCACCCCTGCCTGCGAGGGAGTCGCCTAGTGGTGGCCCTGCGACCCGTACCCCACTGGGGAGCTCCCGCCCTCCTGAGAGAGACATTTGGAAATGTCGGGGGCCGAGATAACGTAAGGGAGTACTACCATCTACCGTCCACGATCCCCGAACCCCGTGACAGGGCGGCAGACCTAGACATTGGGTGGGACAGCTGGCACGACCTGTACCCCTGACCTGAGGCAGGCGTAGGAGCGCTGTCCGAGGCCGGCACACTGCTAGGCACATGAGCCGGGGCCCACGGGGAGTGGGAAAGCTACGCAAGTGGCCCACGACGACCGCGACAAGGGGAGGCGGGACTGCCCTACCTGGCAACAGACTGCGAAGGTCATTGGTCCCCGACGACGGCCAGATAGCCCGAGGCGATGCGAAACGCAAGTTGCCCTGCAGGCTCAACGCCACGGTCACGCAAGCCATGGGGAAGAAAGACCCACCTCCTAAACCTGCTAAACAGGGGCCTATGGACAACTTTGCCACGCCTAGACAGTCCACAACGTCCTCCCAGCTACCTCTGGCTCACGCTCGGATACTGACCTGCTGATGGGAGCCATTCAAGCGTCATGGGCCGATATCCAGGAATCCAGGGCGGCCCTAGAAGTCAAGATCGGCGCGGTGGGATCTGAGGTGACACTGTTGAGGCAAGACTTCCGCAAATTATCGAACAGGGTGACCACAGCTGAGACACGGATAGGAGAGGCCGAAGATTCGATCTCCACCTTGAGAAAAGACATGGCAGACCTCCAAGCATCCCATCGCCAACTAATGTGGAAGGTGGATGATGCTGAGAATAGGGCGAGACGCAACAATCTACGCTTTGTAGGCTTTAGAGAGGGAATTGAAGGGACGAACATGGCAGCATTCCTCCACTCCTGGCTTACTAAAACCTTCCTGACGGTGCAGTTCTCCACTTGCTTCATCATCGAAAGGGCACACAGGGCCCTCTGGCAAAGCGGCCGGAGGGGGCGAGACCCAGACCGGTTATTGCACGCTTTCTCAACTTTGCAGACTAGGACTTGATTCTGCGAGAAGCTAGGAAGTTGGGGGAGATCCGACTAGAAAACACGAACATTATGATATTCCCAGATTACAGCCAGGAGGTGCAGAAGCAACGCCGCTCCTTCAATGCAGTAAAGGCGAAACTGAGGGACTTACATATCTCCTACATGCTCCTTTTCCCTGCGAAACTAAAGGTCATCTACAAGAAAAAGTCAATTTTCTTTAACCACCCGGAGGACGCCTGGCAATGGCTGGAGGAACGCCGTATACTCAATAGCAGAGAGACCGTTGGCCGCAGGGCAATGGACAGGTCGCCGTCACACAGACCCCGATGGGAACAGCCGAAAGCACAGAGACTGAAGTCCCGAAGGGCAAAGAGACAAACCCCGGCTACGCCTTACCAAGGACATGGCTCGGGAGGCACAAGGCATGGACGATCGGCCTCACCAAGGGGAAGCGCCACAGCGGGATCCAGGTACAGCTGTCTGCGGAGCCATGCTCGCTCGGAGGGAGATGACGAGGACGAGGTTGGGAGCCGTACTTCTGGAGGAGAAGAAGAAGAGGAGGGGTCGCGCTCAATTCACCCACTGGTAAAGGCGATCCGGAATTTGGAACAAGACGCGCCGGGGCGAAATGGTGTCCCTGAATCTGACACTCAAGACTCCCACTCATGAACACTGGTGGAACTGGCTATGGTTACTGCAGCTCGTCGCTGAAGAGCACGCAAGTTGACACGCTCCTTTGTATTTACACTTCCTGTTCCCACTGGTTCTGTTCTCAGCCAAACGACTTCCTAGATTGTTGATAGCAGTGCCTGTTTGGGGAAAGTAGCGCTGTATGTTTTGAGAGGAATTGGTTAGAGCAGACTAAAGGGGGGGATTCAAGGGAGGGCGACAGGCCTTCTCCTACTGCCAGTTCTGTCTTGTGAAGGGATGGGACTGGAAGGGGAGGGAGGTGGGGTGGGGGGGGGTAGGGGAATTCCAAGTTCATTTAAGTTGGGGAAAGGGGAGGGAGAGTTTGGGTAAGGGGGTAACAGTCGGAAAATGCAGTTGTGCACCTCAGTGCTACACACCATACATCCAAACCAGAGATCGCCTTCCTTACGATACCATCATCTTAAATGGCAGGTGACTCAGCGGCCTCACAAATGGGTGACAGGGGGATCAGTATAATGACGTGGAATGTGAATGGATTGGGTTATAAAGTTAAGAGAGGACTAGTGAACTCCTACCTTAAGAGACTAGATCCCGATATAACCCTACTGCAGGAAACACATCTTAAAGGAACACACTGTGCCTTCATATCCAGGGGCAGACATAAAGTTCTTGCACATGCAGGACACACGACTGATTGCAGAGGGGTAGGGGTCATTATCAAAAAAACAACCCCTTTCTGTACTACACGCACATGGACAGGCCCATTAGGAACATATGCAGGGGTCCAGGGAAAATGGAATAGGCGTACATACACGGTCATATCAGTCTACGCACCGCCCAAGTTGCAGGCACACACGCTCAAGGCTCTCGCACATATCCTCCTAGAAACGGCCGATACTATCCAAATCATGGGAGGAGATTTTAACGACGTGATGAATAAGAGTCAAGATCGGTCAGGGACTGCGAGTAGAGGGGGAAGCCAGACTGATTTGTCCCAACAGATTGCCAGTATAGGGCTTACCGATATCTGGAGATGGCTGCACCCTACCCAAATAGCCTATTCCTACTATTCAGGGGCCCATAAGGTATTTTCGAGGATTGATTATATATTGATGTCCAGACAGTACTTGAAGGTGGATGACACTGCAGACTATAAGGCTAGGCGCATCTCTGACCACTCACCTTTGTTTGTGAGGGTAGGACGCACCCAGGGCACTCCGGAGACCACTTGGCGCCTTGCGGCGTGGGATCTTCAAAATGTGACTATCCTACGAGGCCTGAGAGCGGACATCAAGATCTATGTGGCCGAAAACGAGAGCACGGTAGAGTCAAATGTCACCTTCTGGGAAGCCCTGAAGCCGGTCTTAAGAGATAGAATACAAAGCAGACTGGGCGAGGAAAGACGAAAACTCCAAGCCGAGGTCACAGCACTAGAACAGACTATACTGGGGTTAGAGAGAGACTACCAGAGCTCGAAACGCGCAGAGACCCTTAGAAGACTGCTAGATGCCCAGAGACAGTACAGGGAACTAGCTACTAATGAGGCAAAAACCCAATCCCTGGCCACCCTTCATCGTCTCGATGATGTGGGGTATAAGTCAGGCAAGCTGCTAGCTTGGCTAAGTAAAAAGGAGTGCGCAGCTAGATGGGTAGATCAAGTTCGGACCGCAGACGGGACGATTGTCAGTGTTGATGCACAAATAGCTGAAACATTTGCAACACACTACGAACTCTTCTACACAGCTAGGGACCTGGGGACACGAGAGGATGCTATACACTATATGGCACAAACGGACCTGCCCGCGCTGTCTTCTGAGGCCCTCCTGGTGTGAAGCGGACATTACAATGGACGATATAACTGAAGCCGTAGCCAGGCTGAGACCGGGTAAAACACCTGGACCGAATGGTTACCTAGCTGAGTTTTTTAAACGCACTGCGGACCTACTGGCCCGCCACTTAAAGGGACTCTTTACCGGGGTCTACCAGGAGGGGGGTCTTCCCCCGGGCCTCTCCATTGCCACGATCATCCCGATATATAAAGAAGGCAAACCACGGGAGGATTGTGCGTCCTACCGCCCCATCTCCCTCCTGAACACGGAAGTGAAACGTCTGGCGACTATTCTGGCGCTCCGCCTGAGGTCGGTGATCCCAGACCTTATACATTTGGACCAGACAGGCTTCCTACCGGAAAGAGCTACTAGATTGAACTTGAGGCTTACACATAATTGGCTACAGGAAGTACAGGGGAGGGACGACCCGCACTGGTTTTTTTCCCTTGACGCGGAGAAAGCCTTTGACGCGGTCCACTGGCCGTTTCTTTATGCTGTGCTGCACAAATTTGGTTTTGCCCTTAAGTTTCAGATGTGGGTTCAGCTCCTCTACACTGCACTGAGAGCCAGAGTGAGGGTAAACGGAAGGCTATCACGTGAATTTCAGATCCAGAGAGGGACCCGTCAGGGCTACCCCCTGTCTCCCCTCCTCTTTGCCCTTACCATTGAAGTACTTGCAGCTGGGATCTGTCAGAATGAGGGTATCACCAGTTTTGAAAGAAGTGTGGCAGACCCCACGCAAGAAAAGATATCACTCTATGCAGATGATATCCTTCTGTATATTACGAAACCGGAGACCACGGTCCCGGAGCTCTTCCGGGAATTGGAACACTATGGCAGAAGAGCGGGATACACAATAAACTGGCACAAATCTATCTTGTACGATCCTAGGGGACGAGATTGTTGGGGGAGACTGCCGGGGCAACTCCTGACTACGTTGGAGGGCTTCCAATATCTTGGGATATACATCACCCTAGATAGGACGCTATCATTCCAAAAGAACCTGGAATGGATCGTAAAGAACTCTGTGGCGAAGATGGACCGCTGGAGACAGCTCCCTCTCACGCTACTAGGCCGAGCGGCCATGTACAAGATGATCATTTTACCTGAATATCTCTATGCCCTGCAAAACGAATACTACCCACTCCCGACAAAATTAATAGCTAAAGTCCACTCGGACCTGAGGACATTTCTTTGGCTTGGTAAGCAACCTAGAGTGGCCCTGACTACGCTCCAAAGACACCAATATAGTGGGGGCATCTCACTCCCTAACCTGGAGGCTTACTATTGGGCGGAACACATGACACCGATTAATGATTGGCTTCATGTTTCGGCGGACCACCCCACCTACGCACTAGAGAGGCTTAAATTATTGCCACAGAACGTACTATACTATCTATATGGGGGTGCGAGACGGGCACCGCTCCACCCAGCTACGACTCTTACACTGACTGCGTGGACTAAGGCCAAACGGCATATGGGTTGGGAGAAGAAGCCCACCCGGCAGACGCCGCTATGGCACTGTCACTGGTTACCAGAGCTCAAGAAATTACGAGGCTTCCGAAGGTGGGACGACATAGGTATCTCCACTATAGGAGATGTGATCGCCAAAGGGGAGCTGAAATCCTTTACGGCCCTAAAGTCCGACTTTGGGCTACACCACTCACAGCTCTACAAATACACACAGCTGCGACATGCGTGGCAGGCCCAGAACCTCCAACTAAACGATATCCCAGAATATGCACCACTGGAGGGACGGCTCCTCCAAGAACGGATAAGAGGAAAAATGGTCTCCCTCACATACACAACCTTAACTAACAATATGCTAGGTGATCTGGCAAGGCTTTGACATGTATGGGAGGCGGAGGTGGGAGACATGGACGATCTGGACTGGGATATTGTGTTAATGCATCCCCGGGAGGTGGCAATTAAATCACGACTACGCCTCATTCAGTTTAAAGTGCTGCATAGAACCTACTATGATAGAGTGCGACTCCACAGAATGGGGAAAATAGACGACTCACACTGTCTTAGATGCAGGCAGCATGACGGAGACTTTTATCATACCATTTGGGCTTGTGACACGATACAAATCTATTGGATGCACGTATTCACGGAACTGGGGGAGGTTTTGGGGGTCCCGCTCCAACAGGAGCCCAAGCTGTCACTATTAGGCATGACTAACGAGGTAGACCTGTCACGCCCACTCCTCACCTTCCTGTTTCTTGCACTAGTGGTAGCGAAAGGGATATTGCGAAGTACTGGGGGTCACCGGAGCCGCCAGGATTAGAGGAATGGAGAAGAAGGTTAGACCTTTACATGGCGGCCGAAAGAGTGACATATAAAGCGAGGGGGTGCCCGAAAAAATGTCGAAGGGTCTGGTCCAAATGGCGACATTATCACAGGTTGGATGGGGGGTTGTGAGAGGGGGAAATTGGAAATCTGACTATCCGGGCGCAAGTGCGCTGACAAGAGAGCTCAGGGTGGGATGTGATGAGACAAGTGAACCGTATGTCAATGGACTTTGAACTGAGATGTTGTATGATGTAACAGAAAATGGGGGATCTGAGGTGGGTGGATGTGGGAGTAGGGGCATTATATACTGCTGATTTCACGACTGTACTGTTGAGTTTTGATAAAATGCAAAAAAAAATATTAAAAAACAAAAACAAAAACACTGGGCACCCCTGTCCCCAACGAGTTTGTTTACTACCTACCTGGCAACTCAGGGGAGAGGGTGTAACTGTGCATGTACCTAGGAGTCCCCCCTGCGTTTGATGTCCCTTGCTGCAGATTAAGATGCAGACAGTTTCTGTTGTTATGGCAATGTGGGAGGGGAGGGAATGTCTATTCTGGCATGATTGAGATGCTGAAGTGGGAGGGGTGGGGTGGGATTTGGTTATGGGAAGCAACAAAAATGAGAACAAAGCACAGATGGAAGCTTTACTTCATGTATGGTGCCACATTTGCAGATGTAGATTGTGCATCACTATATACACAAGACTACACCATCATCCATGGTCAACTCAGTAAATAATCAGACAGTACAGTGTTTAACATGGAATGTCATGGGTCTAGGTGATCCACGCAAATGCAGACAGGTCCTAACATACCTGGATCATCACCAAGTCCAGATCGCGATGCTGCAAGAGACTTACTTGAATACCCGTAATTCCCCTTCCTTTGCATGTAAATGGGCAGACCACAGGGTATTTTCATCATACTCCTCATATTCAAGAGGAACAGCAATCCATATAAAAAAAGCCCACCCTCTTCACCCCTGTTGGTACGGCGCAGGACACGCAGGGCCGCTTCTGCATTGTCTGGGGTAGGTTAGGCTCAGTCTCTATTACGCTTGTCTGCTGTTACGGCCCAACGTAGATGACCCTGATTTCTTTGCCACACTATGGGGGAAAATCCTGGAATTAGGCTCTACTCATGTGATATGGGGGGTGATTTTAACACTACTCTACATCCTGAGATGATAGATCTAACCCGTTGTTACTTGATCAGAGTGCTTCGGCAAACCTTTTACTTGATAGTAGTAGTTCTTTACTCACATGAGTGGTTTAGGTTTGTCCACTCGCCGAATAGCACCTGGAAAATCCATATTACTTAGAATTGTATGCGTATGAACAGGCAGTGCACCCCTTTTACTGATCCAAAAACCTTCTTCTTTCCAGTCTATCTGCAGTGAAGGGTAGCCGCCACGCATTCCTTTACTTATAAGTAGATCTCTAGTATACCAGTGCTAGATACACTAGGCATTCCCAACATGGATCGTACCAAAATGGCAGAAGAGCTGTTTGAGAACCTAGCAAAAGGCATGTCCACTCAAACTGCTTCCACCAGTACTAATCCCCCTCGTATTGAGGGCCTCAGAGATAAATTCATGAAATTAGAACGCTTAAAGAAGCTAGAAAACTCAAAATGGTGGGATGGGGCAACACTCAAACAATATCTGAGGCTAAAACGTGTCCCTAGAGGTCTGAGAGGCCAAATTTTTCCCACCTATGATGACCTAGATGCCGACCTCATGGTCAAATGGGAAGAATCTCTCTCTAACAACTCTATTACTTTAATGGAAATACTAATTGTAAGCGCTGAACGCAGAGTTACGAAATTACAAGCAGAAATAGCCACCATAGAACAAGAAATCAAGGATCTAAATAGACCTGAATCCACTGTAAAAAATTACACCATCCTGGATGAAATCCTATTAAAACACCAATCCGACATTAAAAATAGGAAAGCCAGGCAATTGAGAAGGGATGAGTTGGACTACACCCGTGGTCGAATTTTTACTTTCGATAAAAAATATGATTCCCTGATCCCTAACAGTTCCAAGAATGTTAACAAGAGAACACAAGGTTCAGAACCTGCCTCCCTATCATCCAGCAACACCTCTCTCAACTCTGTAGGCACTGTAGGGGGAGAATCAGACAATCAAGATAGACAAGGAATGCCACCTTTTTTTCAAGAGGTTTTACGGATCAGGAAGGGCAACAGATTCCCTATAGCAAGAAACCAATCAGATCCAAAACCAGGAGGGGCAGGGGACGAAAGTTCAGAGGACTACAGAAGGAAGTTGAGATCAGGGGCCAACAGGAATTAGATGGTGCCGACACTAGAGAAGTACAGGTGATTAATCTTTCCAAACTACAACTCACTCCAGACATGGTTTCCCTCCTTAGCAAAGGTCTAAGTTTCAACCCATATGCAACTGGTGATGTATGTAAATTAAAAATTGATTTGTTTAAATTTGTGAGGAACCTGAAACTGAAAAAGCATTTCTTTGGTTTGGAGAAAAGGGATAGAGGGGCGATTATTAATACACCTGTAACAAGCACCACTGAATCCTTATCAATAAATGATGTGCATGCAACTCACCTTCTCTTATCATTGACCGATATGGAAGATTCTCCTCTTGATATGGATACACTTCTAGCAGAGTTAAATATAGAATCTGATTATAGCATTGTCAGTGGGCTCAAGTCCAAGTCAAAATGGATTCCCACATTACCTGGTGGCAATGCCATAGATAACTTCTATAGACGTGTATCAGAGGATCTTGACAACTTGAACCGTCTACGCAAGAGCAGAATGTTCAAATATAAGGATAATCTTACCAGTGGGGAAAGAGTAGCACTCAACATACTTATGAATGACAATACCATCACCATACGAGAGGCTGACAAGGGAGGGAATGTAGTGGTAATGGATCGCATAGATTATCAACTAGAAATTAGTCAACAATTACAAGATGAACTGTGCTATGAACGCCTCACCTACAACCCCATTGGTCCCCTAACAATAGAAATTAACTCCCATCTGTTCAATTGGAAACAATCAGGGTTACTGAACGAGGAAGAATACCTGTATTTAAAAGTATTCAGACCGACATATCCTTGGTTATATACTTTGCCTAAGATTCACAAGAACCTACCTTTTCCACCGGGGAGGCCAATTGTTTCTGGCATAGGTGGCCCCACAGAAAGAATAGCAGAATATGCGGACCTCTTTCTTGGCCCAATAGTCAAAAATTTACCTTCCTATATTCAGGACTCCAAACATATTCTTAGCACTCTAGCAGACATGGAATGGCAAGAAGACTTTCTTCTTGTGACGATGGATGTGGTATCCCTATATACCAGTATTGACATGGATTTAGGTATTCAGGCTATCAATAAATTTCTTGGCAATAGACCTGCCACTCTATGGAAACATACTGAAATGCTATCCACAATGATAGAATTAGTCCTCAAAAATAACTATTTCATGTGTGAAAAACACTGGTACCGACAAAAGCAAGGTGTAGCCATGGGCTCAAAAATATCACCCTCGTTTGCAAACCTATTTATGGGCGCACTGGAGGCAGATCTAATTTGGGGCGATAAGGGTAGTCAGTATATCGACTCCATAATATTTTGGGGTCGATATATTGATGATTGCATCCTTATTTGGTCAGGCTCAGAGGAGCAACTACAGAGTTTCTTTCAATATCTAAATGACAATACGTGGAAAATCAGCTTCACTATGAAGTGGAGCAAAACGAATATAGAATTCTTAGACATCGAGTTCTATATTTCATCTAATTGCTTACACAGTAGACTGTTCAGGAAGTCAAGAGCATGCAATGCAATTTTGCATGCCTCTAGCTCTCACCCCCTACATCAGATCAACGCCATACCATTTGGTGAATTTATTCGGGCAAGAAGAAACTGTAGTGAGGACTGTGAGTTTGGGAGATGTCTTACCAACATGAAAGAAAGATTTCATACCAGGGGCTATGCGAAAAATTCTATTGTAAAAGCAGAGAAAAGAATCAAAAAAGTGAAGAGAATAGACACTCTAATCACTAGACAAAAACCAAATTCTGATGGTAAAGACCATATAAGAATGGTCACGGATTTCAATTCACTCCATTCTGATTTACGAAAAAGTCTAACCAAACACTGGAGTTTATTAAAATCCGAAAAAGCATTGACCAACTGCATCACAGAACGACCACAAATCTCTTTCAGAAGAGGGAACACGTTACGGAACAAGTTGAGTCCCACAGTACCCCGGGATATTAGGAGTGCAGACTGGTTGACACAACGTGGTCTGGGTTTCCACAAATGCGGATTTTGCAGGATGTGTAAATGGGCGAAACACGGAACAACAAGTTTCATGGGCCCTGATGGAGTATGTTATAACATCAAAACTAATATCATTTGCACAACCAAATTTGTCATTTACATTATTGAATGTGAATGTGGTAAACATTATGTGGGGAGCACGATTAGAACATTGAAAGAAAGAATGATGGAACACGTGAGAGCAATTGTAAACTGTGACCCCAAATATCCTGTGGCCTTGCACGTAGCCTCCTGCCAACAAGGCCAGAAAAGTAAAAATGTGCAATTTTTTGGCATAGAAACTGTACCTCTTGCACTAAGAGGTGGGAATCGCGAATTGAGACTAAGACGCACTGAAGCGACCTGGATTATGCGCTTAAAATCTGTGGAGTTAGGGTTGAATTACGACCAGGAAATGCAATACTTTTTGGGTGATTGAATATAGACACTATAACTTTGCATTTATTTATGATTGTCATAGGAATTAGTAATACTGCAGAACTGTGTATGTGGATATGTTTTGATATCAAGATCTTTCCTAACGCTGGGATGAGTCTCCCGTACGGATAATTACAGTTATGAATAACCTAAACATTGATTATGATTATGATACTGTACATGTTGTATTATGATAGGCAGTCACAGTATGATTGGGTCATCCACTCTTATAGGTTACCCTTCTCAATCACGGTGCGCACTGCACTATGGGACACAATATTAGAGTTTGAATATCACGCTGCACTCGGGAGCACTAATTCACTATGATAATGACCGGAATTCCCTAGAATAACAGTATACATTTACTCTGCGTGCGTCAACTAGAGCATCTCGCACGAGTATATTGTGATCTTCTGATCACATATCGGCATCGAAACAATCGCATCGAGTGGACATATGGGCTTTGACTCATATTTCTGTTTTACATTGATCAATTTTACGATACATGTACATCTTATTAGCAAAACCTCGTATATCATGTGGAGGATTGAAAATAATATACTTTATCCTCTCAAACATGGCCGATACAGTTACTCTCTAATACGCGCGATTTGAGGGAACGCCTCACGTTGAGACGCGCATATACGTAGGCTGGAACTCAGTCACGTGTCCAAACACTGAACCGGGCCCGGAAGAGGTGCACTCGCCTGTTACTGTTGAAGAAGCCGCACACGGGTAAGTGGATTTATAACGTGCACTGACACTAATGAAGACGTTTATTTTATTATTTCGGAAGCAACGAGCAGATATCTAAATCCCGCCTTTACTCCTTTTTTGCAGCTTGATATACAATCTATTTTGAACCGCATTAGGTTTCCGTGCAAAAGAAATGAGATTGGTAAGATAAGCCATTACCTTCAAATGTGTAATCCCACTTATTTATAACTAACCATATTAGTTATTGACGAGAACATTATTTCTCTTAAACAGCATTTATTTCGATAACGGCATTTCCGAAATTCTGGTGAAATATATCGAGTGATTTCCGAGCCCACTCTACACTCGTATGACCTTTAGATATATGTAAGTAGAATAGAGTTACCTTCTATAGGATAATGCATGACACGCTATGCATGTAACTGAATTTGTAGCCAACAATGATATGACGGCAAGGATAAAAGATAGGGAATTCCACCGCATGTTTTTTATAATAATAGGATTCCAATAAGATAAACCTTTGTGACATTTTATGGCATAGGCTAAGTCCTGCCTAGTTCCCCCATATGAAGATTCAAATACTACATATTGGAAGTGACACATTTTACCCTCATTGTGTCACAGACATAAAGACTTCCACCGCTGCTGGACGCACTCGAACCAGTGCTACTATTGGAAGGCCCGGCTGGGTCGGAATTATCACCAGCAAAGCGGTGAGTCGACGCACACTTATTAACAGACAGTCTCATTGTGGTGATATCTTGCCCAAATATCACTCAAGCACGGTTAGTGATGAGATTTTTCCGATTTTATCTTCCTCTCAACAATTTTACAGACCTTCCGATGTTGATACGGCCATCTAGGTATGCCTTCTCAATGACACATGTTTGCACTATATCACAAGTTTGGCATGTAGGATGTAAGAGCCGCACACGGTCAGGACACTTCCGCTGCGCAGCAGGGTATTGTCACTATGTGTCGTTGGGGATCGCCGAGTACATAAATTAAGTAATTTCTTCCCACAAAAACCCATCACAATCACTATCACGTATACTCACGTCTTTATAGAACATCGACCGTAGACACCCTATTCGACACGGATGTGTTGTGGTGGCACTAGTAAAACGAGCTTGAACAATTCACTGTATGTTCACTGCTGGAGGAAGCATTTCCTGTATGTCTATAATGACCAGACAGCATGGTCTGGTAAGGAAATTTATTTACTCAAAGAATATGCTAGATGCTACTTATTTGTTTGTTTCAGCCCTGAGGAATCGCGAAGGCGATGAAACACGTGTCGGCTGGCTGTAATCTTCATTAAAGACTCCAAGATTTACTCATCTTGTGGAATTTTGGTCACTTCTGTCAAATTGGTGTTCTTGAATGTGCTTGTATATTGTCACTGTACAATCGTCGTTACTTGATCAGAGTGCTTCGGCAAACCTTTTACTTGATAGTAGTAGTTCTTTACTCACATGAGTGGTTTAGGTTTGTCCACTCGCCGAATAGCACCTGGAAAATCCATATTACTTAGAATTGTATGCGTATGAACAGGCAGTGCACCCCTTTTACTGATCCAAAAACCTTCTTCTTTCCAGTCTAACCCGGCACCACATCACTACACTCGCTCACATAAACTGCTAAGCTACATGATGGCTGATAATGGGCTACTCGACACATGGCGACATGTCCACCTACAAAAAACTGAAGGTACACATTGCACAGCTATGCCTGCATGGTGGGCTAGGTTGGACTATTGTCTGGTATACCGTGGCCTGTGCCCCTCAATTATTTCAGTCAAACATTTGGCGAAAAAATACTCTGACCACTCTCCCTTTAGGCTTTCATTGAACCCACCAGGTTTGGTTTTTTTTCCCCTAGAAGCTGGAGACTCTCCCCCCTCACTTTACTGGATACTGCGGTTCTCAGTGAACTAGGGCAGAAGATCGAGGATTTCTTTCAGAGGAATTGAGCTCAGTTGAGTTGACAATGTCAGGATGGTTTGGGAGGCCTTTAAGTTCACAATTCGAGGCTTTTGCATTTATAAAGGCTCAGGAGTTTTGCGGGACATCCAGGGCACCATAAGGACACTAGAGGACGAACTCAAGGGGTTGGAGACCGAACTTGCTCAGGGCGCTGATGGCACGGCCTAGCGTACCTTCCGGGAAATAAGGAGACGGTGGACCGGGAGACCCGCTTCAGGAGCAAATACTGGGTGGCCCGCAAGTATGGGGAAGGGGAACGGCCCGGTACAATTCTGGCAGAAGTGATAAGCAATCCCCGTTTCTCTAGCTATGTAATGGAACTCATAAGCCCTGACGGTGCATAATGCAGAGATAGTGGTGACATACTGGCAGCGTTCACCACTCATTAATGGAAGTTGTAGGTTTTCCCTCTCACCTCAGCTGCCACTCAATTTTCACTAGACTTTATAGCAGGGCACTGGATCATAGCACGAGCTGTGTCACACAGTGGATCTCCTTGCCGCTATCCATGGCAGGACGCACTTCCTTGATCAAAATGGTAGTTCTTTCCCAGTTACTATATTTATTCATGAATATTCCATAAAACCCAGGCAGGCACTTCTTTGCGACTTTGCTCTTGGAAATAATCAGACTGACATGGGGGTGGCAAGCCACCGCGACTGCAGTGGGATGTCATTTCCAGACCATACTCACAGGGTGGTTTTGACGTTCCAAGCCTTGAACTATATTACATATATGCCCAGGCTCATTACACATAATATTGGTTTCACCCAACCCTATACATGCCACAAATAGCAGTGGAGCAATGACTCGCTGATCCCACCCCTTTGACAGGCATTATAAGTAATGTTCCACAACCTGGTGACATAAACGCCACAACAATTACATGTACAGTATCTGCCTAGAGACGCATTATGAAAATACTTTGGGCCCCATGCTTTATTTTTCATTACTCCTGCTGACATATCACCCCTGCATGCAGCTGTTACAAGAGGCGATGTTCAGGAAAGTCATGGCAAACACGAACATTACAAGCTGGGGGCACCTATATTACAATGGAAGGTTTCGCACCTTAGAACAGATATTCCACAGCAAACCATCCTCACCACTAGATGTGTTTCTCTATTTGACACTCAGACAAGGTGTACAGGCACTACCCCGGCTTACCCACTAGAACCCCCACACTGGCACCACTCCATAAGATGCTTCAGGCCATATCTCCGGAACATGCTGTCTCGACGCTCAGCCATATGATACATACACAACAAGAGGTAGAACAGTGCCCCGCTCGTGCACGCTGGGATGTAGAGCTGGGGTGCACCCTATCGGACAAACAGTGGTTTTACTGCGGTCTACAGACAGAACAAGTGTCAGCAAGTTGCAGAATACACATTACACATTTAAAATTCTTACACCGTCTATAATATATGCCGTCCAAAATTTACAAATACAAAGTAAGGGACACAGATAAGTGTGATAGATGTGGTATGGGCGGTGCCGACTTTCTCTATTTAGCATGGAATTGCCCAATTGTATATGAGCATTGGCGTCAGGTATTTGAAGCACTGCAATATATGACGTCAATACAAGCGCTATTGGGGTACACTGAACTCATAGAAAAACCCTCTCGCAGATATGTTGCTTTGGCGCTACTGATGGCCAAACGTAGGGTTGCATGCCATTGGGGACGAGGAAGAGCCATCTAAACAAAAGGATTCTATCAATATGTGATGGTGACTAATTTTTGTATATTTTTTCTAAATATAGGTGTGGTACTAGGCTCTCTCTTAGATTTGACAAGAGGAGGGCACTATGTGCTTTTAAAATACCCCTCACACACTTTAATTTCTTTTTTTTTAAACTAGCACTCACATATTTAGGTCCCTACACCTCACTGATATCACCTACACTGCACCAACACATAGCCTTCTGTCACAAACATTAGTGCTCCCGCGTAGCCCGTAGGTTGTAGCACGCCCCGCCTCATAGAGGGACGGGAAGACCCCCATGATGAAGCATGACACTACGGGATTCTTAGTGTGTGAGGGGTATTTTAAAAGCACATAGTGCCCTCGTCTTGTCAAATCTAAGAGAGAGCCTAGTACCACACCTATATTTAGAAAAAATATAAAAAATTAGTCACCATCACATATTGATAGAATCCTTTTGTTTAGATAGATCAGTTAGGAGGGTGATTCTATCATTAACTCTACACTTCCTCTATTGTTTTGGAGACGAGGAAGAGCCCCCAAGTTCAAGGACAGGATCAAGGATATACTATTCTGTCAAGAACAATTGCTTCTTTATGCTGATCTGCTCCCTGCGAAGTCCCGTTCCATAGATATTTGGGTTTCTTTGAAAGACTTTCTCCTCTCTCATCCAGTAGATACCGCGGCGACAAATGCATGATAATAGTAGTTATGCGATATCTGTATATTGCCATGAACTCTTTCGAAGGGATATGTATTTCTCTCGTACTTGTTTGCTGATACATACTGTAACCTCTCATGTGAATTCCTGTTAACATTATGGCTGTGGCACGCATTCCGCTGTATTGTTTTTCTTCAGTATTTCTGTTTAAATATGAATGCTTCGATTTTACAGATCTACACTGCATTTGTCAAGAAACCTTCGCTGAATTATGTAAGCACCTTTAGAGGGTGCGCATATATATCTGCAAGTATTGTGAGAATTGTGCTTGTTACTTCTTATGAAACTCTCAATAAATACATTTTAAAAAAGCAAAAAATAAAAGCACACAACGCAAAAGGCAGTACTGGTTTTTAGTTGATCAATATTTCATTAGAGCACACATGATAACTTAAGGTGACCCAAAAAACATCCGTTTTTATTTCTTTTATTGTGATGGTTAATTTTTTCATGAGGAAAACTCAATTATTCGAAAATTTACATTGGTTTTCACAAGAACAACATATAAACTAATACATCAACAGACCACCAACTCAGTTTTGACACAAATAATACAAAAAATCGACCATCACAAATTATATCTTGCGACAATACCTGGACATGACATCAACAACAAATTAGACATACAAATAAATAGGCTCAACTACAATGCTTTAAATAAAAGTGGGTAAACGCATTCAATAACAGAAAAAAAAACGAGTGATCAAATAGGTGAAACAAAAAAATACAATAAAGCCCAAACAGGTTGAGATTTATGTAGTTAAGTTTTTTCACAACCTTGTTAAGGGCAGTGTCCAAACAGTGCACTATTCAGGGTCCACAGAGCCTTAAAAAAGATTGGTTATCATTGTTTCACAAAATTCCAAACAGCAGGGGGTTTTGCCTTATAGTGTGTTTTCTCACACTAGTTTGGTTGACGCGTTTAGAACCCAATTATGAATTCGTAGGGTTCTTCTCAGGACCTACAACTCATAAAGAGCTGGAAATACAAAAAGAAAAAAGTGCTCATGTTACCACATGCGTCACACCCTTTTTCAAGCTTCACCTTCCATACATAATAAGGTTTAAAAGGATACCTATTTTAGAGATCAACCGATCTCATCTGTTCTGATGAATCAGAAAGCAGACATCCTATTCTAGTCCAGATGCTACAGTAAAAACGAGAGGAAAGGAGAAGAAGCAAAAATCAGTCATTCGTCCAATGACACCAAGCGGATGGCTGTGAACTGCCCGGATATGTGTCTCTTAATTTTCCTTAGGCAGGCAAGGTACTGTGTTGCAGGATCAAACAAGCATTTACAATGCAATGGTTTTGCCTTTGTTAAAGTTAGAGCTATTGGCATTGCTCTTGACATTATTTTTATTTATGTTTTTTTTTAACATAAATAAATGGCACTCGCCTGACTGCGTTGGCCTTTCATCCTTCCCCAGATGTGTTTTGGCGAAATCCCGTCCGCTGATCATCTCAAAGCCCCCCCACCCCCTAACACCCCCCCACCGTTCTCTAGAGGAAGGGTCGGGACCTCCACACGTGCAGCAGGGGCGGGCAGTCTGGGTCACACTTCCAGGGTCAGTGTGGGTTGCTGCAGTCTCTGCAGAGCGGTGCCCGGGCCATGTCGTGTCCCCCATCGGACAGGACGGCCGTCTGGCACCATGGGGTTCTAGGGCCGATAAGAACAAGTTCCATTATGGGGTTCTAGGGCCGATAAGAACAAGTTCCCCATTCCTTGCTGTAGGTGCACCTCTACCCCGTGGTCTAAAATGGCTGCTTCCTCGATATGATCGGTTTGTGTTTTATAAACATGCACCGCCTCCGAGCTCTCTTCTCGGCGGGCCTCACGGGGCTGCCTTGAGTTTTTGTACATTTTGCACATCCCCACAAATGGGATGTGGCCTAACGGCTAGAGCACGACCTCGAAGCTGGAGAACCGGCTACTAGTCTCGGCAGAGAAGCTCAACATCCTGTGATTCTGGGCAAATCACTTACTCTCGCCGTTTCTAACTTAATCAATGTGTCCGTATGTAAGGCAACTGGTGCGCTGATACCTTTCGGTCGAGTTCAAGCTATATAATACTCCCCCCCCCCCCCCAAAAAAAGTTGTTTCTAGAAAAGAATCAGCATCATTGGTGTGCAGTGACTGGAGACGGCGATTTAAAGGCAAATTAATTCAAGCGAGTTTTCAGAGATAGGGTTATTGAAGAGTACCCTCTCTAATGCGAATGTTTTCACAGACGAACGTGGTGCCATAATTGATATTACTCAAATATAATATTTTTGTTTGAAGCGCACCTGTTCTAAAACACATTATATTTTTAAACATTACACGTGTTACTATCCCCACAATTTTTGCTACTGTTTATTTGGTGAATTATACAATGATATTATGATGAATAATATCGTTCTTTAGCTAATAATGTTGGAAAATATTACCAATACGGTGCAACATGTATGTCAAGTTTTAATAAATAACTCAGGCTATTTTATAATTAAGGTTCCATATTAGTGCTATGAAGTGGAGACAGGTCAGCATCGTAGCTCTATATAAAATACATATGAATATTAATACGTGTAACATAAATAAATGGCACTCACCTGACTGCGTTGGCCTTTCATCCTTCCCCAGATGTGTTTTGGCGAAATCCCGTCCGCTGATCATCTCAAATCCCCCCCACCCCCTAACACCCCCCCACCGTTCGCTAGAGGAAGGGTCGGGACCTCCACACGTGCAGCAGGGGCGGGCAGTCTGGGTCACACTTCCAGGGTCAGTGTGGGGTGCTGCAGTCTCTGCAGAGAGGTGCCAGGGCCATGTTGTATCCCCCATCGGACAGGACGGCCGTCTGGCACCATGGGGTTCTAGGGCCGATAAGAACAAGTTCCCCATTCCTTGCTGTAGGTGCACCTCTACCCCATGGTCTAAAATGGCTGCTTCCTCGGTATGATCGGTTTGTGTTTTATAAACACGCACCGCCTCCGAGCTCTCTTCTCGGCGGGCCTCACGGGGCTGCCTTGAGTTTTTGTACATTTTGCACATCCCCACAAATGGGATGTGGCCTAACGGCTAGAGCACGACCTCGAAGCTGGAGAACCGGCTACTAGTCTCGGCAGAGAAGCTCAACATCCTGTGATTCTGGGCAAATCACTTACTCTCGCCGTTTCTAACTTAATCAATGTGTCCGTATGTAAGGCAACTGGTGCGCTGATACCTTTCGGTCGAGTTCAAGCTATATAATACCCCCCCCCCAAAAAAAGTTGATTCTAGAAAAGAATCAGCATCATTGGTGTGCAGTGACTGGAGACGGCGATTTAAAGGCAAATTACTTCAAGCGAGTTTTCAGAGATAGGGTTATTGAAGAGTACCCTGTCTAATGCGAATGTTTTCACAGACGAACGTGGTGCCATAATTGATATTACTCAAATATAATATTTTTGTTTGAAGCGCACCTGTTCTAAAACACATTATATTTTTAAACATTACACGTGTTACTATCCCCACAATTTTTGCTACTGTTTATTTGGTGAATTATACAATGATATTATGATGAATAATATCGTTCTTTAGCTAATAATGTTGGAAAATATTACCAATACGGTGCAACATGTATGTCAAGTTTTAATAAATAACTCAGGCTATTTTATAATTAAGGTTCCATATTAGTGCTATGAAGTGGAGACAGGTCAGCATCGTAGCTCTATATAAAATACGTATGAATATTAATACGTGTGCGAGTATGGTTAAAAGCGCCAAGCGTACCAGTGCTTTACAAATGCCCCTTAACATAAAATACGTATACAAATTATTTAATAGCTTTTTTAGGATAAAAAATATATAATTTATATGCAGCAGTGCATAAATTATGACTGCCTCATTTTGGAGACCAACGAAAAATGTAACATTTGTCAGAAAAATCTGTGAATAAATAATTTTGCGAGAACAAAAGGTGTCAATTCTTTTTTTTTTTTTAAATGAACGTTATTTATCTTTTGATTGGCCAACGAGGGACACATAATTTGAACTGCGTGTGTTCTAAATAGATGCCATTAAACGCAATTCTGATTAGAGCTCACCTTCTCATTTTTTGCGAATGTCAGCAATATTATGCATTTTTCATTTGGGTGCCATGAAAAATATAAGTTGTATTTCGTACATTTGCACTTTTATTTAAACGATACACGTCCATACTTGCTCATGTAAAGCTCAAAATGCGGCGATATAATACAGCAGCACACTCATGTAAAATAAGCAGTTTTATCGACAAATACATTTGACCATCTGCATTTTCTCAAAAACATGATCTCAACCCTTTCCAACTCCCCATTCTGTTAACAAGACGCAAATGCAGGCCTTGCAGCAATGACAGACATCCTGGGGAGTCACTCAAGGGACTAATAAATAATCTTATGTACCTGTCCTGTAAAAAACACAAAATGGAAAACACATTGTTTTCGTCTATAATTATTTATAATAATAAAAAAAAATGAGTACTGTGAAACTTAATGTTAACAGATTTCTTTCAGAAAGCCCTTTTGATATATTCTGATCGGCTTCACTTTCATGTCACAGTTGTTAACTTAAGATTCGAGTGAACTTATATCCGTTCTTCCCTTCCACCACTTGTCTACTCGTAACAAGTGGCTAGTTTTACCGGTTTGTGGTTGCTCTCCAGATAAATAACATTCCGTTTCATACAGCGCTTTAATACCGTTCTGTTTCAGACAGCGCTTTAATACCGTTGTTTACCCTGTTCCCCAATCCGGTCACTTTTGGTAGAGGGTGTCTCCGAGGCACACAAATAAAGTGGAATGCCCAGTAACACACATTTTAATCGAGCGGCAAAGCCGGGCTTAGTACACACGTGTTAGCAGCGACATGCATCTGCCGTGGTCGGCATGGAAGAGCGGGCGGGAGAGGGGGCGGGAAAGGCGAGCACGCCCACGAGAGCAGGAAGGCGGGTGCCGTCAATGCAGGAACAGACTCGGGGGCGTTCCCGAGAACTGGCTTTCGGCTGACGTCGCAAAAAGCCAAAAATTCTCGGGAACGCCCCCGAATCTGGTCCTGCATTGACGGACAAACGTGTCTTCCAATGGCTAGCCTCCATTTATGGAGCTAGCCAATGGAAGACGGGGGCGGATTCCAACCCCTATACTATACTCATTAGGTTTTTCCTAGCACATGCGTACTTCGTACGCATTGGCTAGGGAAAACCTAAAAACTACTTACTTGTGTTTGAAATGGTGTTGATTTTTCAGGCGGAGTGCAGCTTTTTTAATATGCTCATACATGGACTGTGAGGGTGGAAGGCATGGGACTCACTATTAGTCCATAGCATGTATATAAATTTAAGATGATCGTGAAGAAAAGGACGTTCGGTGACATACCTTTATGAGTAACATTTTTGTCAGGGTGGACGAAAAAATGTGTTGTCAACCAACATGCTGGTTTTAAACTTTAAAAAGCCTCTCGTGGCAAAAAGGTGATGTTCACTCAAAGCCATTTTGTGCATTCCCGCTTGTTTTTATAAAAACAAATAGTCCTATAACAAATGATGTCCAATTCCATGGATTGGGCAAACTCATTGTGATTGACTTTGCCTCAAATAATTCAAAATAGCTGCAGGATCCAAACCTGTTGTGGTTGTAATTGTGCTGAGCAAAGAAATTATTGTGCATTTCTATTAAATCAGTAATGAACGTCTGCTCAGCTCAAAGATGAAACAAAAGAACTTGTTGACAAGATTGACTGACCGTTCGAGAAACTCTCTGTTACTTTGTGAAGCGATAGAAAGGCTTACTAGCGTGCAGGGCTGCATCAAATGCCTGCGTTTCAGTAGGGGGCCTAGTAATATTTTTTGCTTGTAATTTTCTTCTTTTATAAAGGAAAAATGTTGTACAGTTCACTACATTTTCTCATTTGATTTTAAATAGATTGGTAATATTGATTTAATTCACTAAGTGGCCTAGTATGCCAATGGGCCATCCAGCCGAAGGCCGAGTGCTAGTCATGGGTGTATGAAACAACTGTTTCTGTGGTGTTTGTTGAATTGAAACATCATTTAGGTCATGGATGGCATTGAATGAAAAAAAATGTTTTTGTTTGTGGTATTTCACGTTTTCTTCCCCCGGCAAACAGTGTATAGATGGGGTAATACATTTGGAGGATGTGTGTTGTAAACATTTTTAGCCCTGTTAATTTTCATTTTTGGTATTGCTGATTTAATGCTGTGTTCTCTGTGTTACCAATGCCTCCTTTTTCTGGCCGTTGTGAGTGTGTGTTTTTGCCTTAGGCCACCATTTGCCTCTGTTCCCCATGCCATGTGGCCAGGGGCCATTTTTATTGTCAGTGCCCATAGACCTGCATGTGGTCTTTGTTTACCAGGCCTCCAGCTCCTAGTTGTGACCATGAGGCTGGTGGCCATTTTGCGAAGGCAGCCAGTGTGCTTTTGCCATAGGCCTGCATGTGTTCTTTGTTGTGGCCATGCCTTCTTGCTGGTTGTTGTTGTTGCGACCATGTGGCTTTGTGGCCATTTTGTGTAGCCAGCCAGTGCGCTATCTCCATTGGCCTACATATGTTCTTTGTTTTCCAGGCCTTCTGTTTCTTGTTATGACCATGTGGCTGGCGGCCATTTTGCGTAGGCAGTCAGTATGCTTTTGCCAAAGGCATGCATGTGTTCTTTGTTTGTGGCCAACCCAACTTGCTGGTTGTTGTTTTGCATGTAATTTCCTTCTTTTATAAATAGAAAATGTTGCTCAGTTCACTACATTTTCTCCATGGTTTTTAATAAATTTGCATATTGATTTAATTCTCTATGTGGCCTGGTCTGCCAATGGGCCTTCCAGCCAGTAGGCCCAGTGCTAGTCATGGGTGCATGAAACAACTGTTTCTGTGGTGTCTGTTGAATTGAAACGTCATTTAGGCCCAGAGGTGCAACTAGAGCCAAATTTTAGGGGGTGGGGGTGTTAAGAAAACTTTTCAGGGGGGGCTAATTGTTCCAGCAATAGGCATGGTGGAGATGCAGGGGCTCTAAGAAGGGGTGAAAAACAACAAAGCCTCATTAACAAGCAAATGGTCTTTTTTTAAAGACCTGTGAAGTACTCGGGTGCTGCTCTGTGTGTGCCCTGGAAGCTGTCTCAGCCCGGGCTGCCACACACAATGGGGGGGGGGCTTAAGCCCTTTTAGTCCAATGGGCGTTGCACGCCCTTTAAGGCCATGGATGTGTTTTTTTATGGTATTTCTTTTTTTTCTTTCTTGCAAACAGTGTAATGCTTGTGGAGGATGTGAGTTATTTTAAACATTTTAGCTCTGTTCATTTCATTCTTGGCATTGCTGAATTAATGCTACCTTCTTTGTCACCAATGCCTCCTTTTTCTGGCCTTGTGTGTGTTTGCCATAAGCCACCATTTGCCTTTGTTCCTCATGCCATGTGGCTGGGCCATTTTGTATGATTAGTGTCCATACAGCTTTGTTTTCTAGGTCTCCTGCTCCTCTTTGTGACCATGTGGCTGGCGGCCATTTTTCGTGGCCAGCCAGTGTGCTTTCCCCTTAGGCCTGCATGTGTACTTTGTTATGGCCATGCCTTCTTGCTGGTTGTTGTTGTCACCATGTGGCTGGTGGCAATTTTCCATAGACCCAGTGTGCTTTTGCCTTAGGCCTGCATGTCTTCCTTCTTGAGTGTACACATCATGAACGTTTATGGAGGTATGGTTTCATGAATGGTTAGTGGATACATTGTATTTTTAATTATTTATAATAACATTAGTAACCAGTGACTACACTGAATGATATTATTTGTTTGCAGGGGCAGCTCTTCCACTAAGGCAGTGCAGCGTCACCCCACTGCCTTTCAGCACGGCAAAAAAGGAAAATAAAATGATAGTAACAGAATGTTATTATCATTTTATTTTTCTGTACTTTGGCAGTATTGTGGGGCAGGCTAGGCTGCACTAGATGGAGGAGTGGTGGCACCATCATAAGTGTGAATGAATGTTTGGGTGGCCCTCGGAGGTCGACCAAACATTTATGCAGATTTTACATGTTCTCCACTCAGGCAGCATTACAGCCTGGGTGGAGAACATGCCCAGATGACCATTCCACACATGAGTGCTGAACCATGGCACTCAGACCAATCACAATGCTGCATTGCAGCATTGTGATTGGCTTAGGAGAGTCTATTCTGCTTCCTCTTCCAACAGAAGCCAGGAAGAGGACGGATGAGCGTGGCGGCAGGTATGTGATTTGTTTAAATATATTTTAATCCCTCTGTTGTCCCCCTACCTGCCCCATTACTGATTCGCTGGAGCAGCCGCGACTGTTTGTTTGTACTACTAATTGAACTGCAACAATGCCATGTTTCACTGATGTTCTTCTTGCTTGTTTGCTTTTAGGTGCACAAGAGACAACATCCCCCACAGTACTGCCAGACAGAAGGCCTGTGCACAATGTGAACTGTGACCACACATCAAAGAAATGTTTTCAACTTGAGAAGTTAATTGCCACTCCAACTGATAGCTTCAAGATGGCCCCAAATAAATGTGCTACCAAAAAAGTGGCCAGTGACAAGAAGAAGGAACTTATTATCACTGGTATATCAACCCAGACCTTTTTTGGGGGGGAAACCTGTACCTGCAGCACAGACCTCTGGGGAGCAACCTGGGCGCAGCACCCCTGCATCAGCGGCCCACCATAACCTAGGCCCAAGCCTATGTCTGTCACAGAGTCACCAAGTCTAATCACATCAACACCGACGAGCAGTGACGTTGAAGTTGACTTATCTTTTTCGCAAAGTAATACCCAATTGTTGCAGGAAACTCAGATGAGTAGACAACAACAACCGCAACCACCAATAGTAGTTCCTCCTGAAGTAGGATCCGTTCAGGAGATTGAGCTTCATGCTGAGAAAGTAGAGGAAGCAGCTCTTTAATAAGAGCCCTTGTCTTCCAGATCTCCAGCAATAAAAAGGAGGGTTATTCTACCATCCTCTTCTCCAAACCCCGCTTCTGATGCTGTAGACACCACTTGGATCCTGCCTCAGTCTGAGAGTGAGACACGCCACAAGAGGCTAGGGAAAAGGAAGGTTCCTGAAAGCCTTAGAATTATGGATGTAGAGGAGGAGGATGATGATGAGCCAGTCATCATGGATGTTAGCCTGGCCCCAGTGGAGATTGATGTTACTAACTATGGTACCGAAGGCCAAACAAACCATTTGAGAAGACACTACCCAATCCAGTGGGGCACACACAGTAGCGGGCAAAAACTGCATTTGGTGTTGGTGAAGGGGGTGAAAGGCTGATCAGAGAATCCAATCTGATAACAGTGGAAGGTGAAGAAGAGAAAGACATTTTTATTATGCAAAGCTGAACTGTCCCCAGTAGTGCAGTAGTTTTGCCCACATCAGCAACATAGCAATGACACAAGATTCAGGTTGAGACACCAAGGCTAGAGAGTACAGTGAGTGCCCCACTGAAACGTACATTGAGCCTTACAATTTCTGCTCTCAAGAATTCACCTTCACCTCCTTCAGTGGCATCAGAAAAGAAAAGAATCTTGGCTATCGTTCTTGGCATGTTTAGGCAGGAGGGGGAGTACGAACGCAACCACCCAACTACATGATTGTACAACGTGAAACTGGCTGAAATGCTAGCGCTGGACCTCCTCCCTTTTTCTTTTGTGGAAGGCGAGGGTTTTCTAGAATTTATAGCAGCCATCTGCCCGAAATGGAAGGTACCAGCCGGTCCTATTTCGCCAGTTGCTGTACCAGCGCTACATCACAATATGCTGTAATTGCTTGGACAAGCTATGCATTAGAGTGCTGTTCACACTATCCACCTGACAACAGGCATGTGGGCCAGTTGCCAAGCCACTGATTACATGTGTATCACTGAACACTGGATCTCTTTTGTAGGTGGTTAGAGAAAAGATATCTGCAGGTGTTGAAACTCCCGAGATTTTAAATGGTGCTCGGAAACATGCAACACTATCCATGAGAGAAATCCCATACTGCTGCAAACATTTTGGAAGAATTTAACAACAAGGTCTTTGAATGGCTGCAACCAAGAAGACCATGTAAGCAACATTCACCACCTGCTGAAGAATCTGCACTCCTTTCAACAATTCATTTAAAGCATGGAAGCAGCTGAGGGTCATTCAGCGTGATAATAGAATGCCAGTTAAAGCACTTGAACGGTAGATGCCAACACATTGAAACTCAACTTATTACATGTTGCAACGTCTGTTTGAGCAGTACCGACCGATCAATGAATATGTCATGCAAAGAAGGGATGCAACTGTGAAAGGCATGAAGCGGGGGGGAAAGATGGTGGGCGGATAGGATCTCGGCCGTGAGCTCCGTGCTCTTCTAAACAAAACCGCCACACAAAAGAGCACAGAAAGCACAGAAAAGCTGGAAAAGCAAAGTCCCTAATACCACTATGAGGCACTCAAAACAAAGTTAGTACCTGGGGAAGAGGACATCGGGAAACGATGCGACGACCGGGTCTAGATGGGCTGCACCAGGAAGTGTAGCCACGAGAGCAGAGGCAGCAGCAGCGCCTGGAGGAGCGGGGCGGAGCCAGGAGAACCCACGCGGACAGCGCAGGCTTGGAGGTCAGCGGGACCCAGTGGGGAGAGCGAGCTTCACGAACGAGAGCAGGAGCAGGAGCGGAGCCACGACTGCCTGGAGTTGCGGGTGGAGTCAGGAGAGCCAGTTTAGAGGGCGCATGCTTGGAGCTCAGCGTGACCCAGCAGGGGAAACCAGAAATCACATGCGGAGCAGCGTGGAGCAGCAACACAAGAGTCCCGAAGGAGCCTGGTAGGAGTGGGAGAAAAAGTAAAAGCGGTGGGAAAGGGAATATCCCACCAGCGGAACAGTCCTCTGCCAGGCGGAGTGTGGGCAGTAGCAGCTACGGGGGGCTTGAGCGCCAGGAAAGCAGCTGCGAGGATACCACTTAGAGGTAAGGCTCCCTGTCTGATAATGTGCCAAGAGAAGATTGTGAATATTGCCTGGAGAGCGGGAAAGTGGCTGTTGGTGTAGCTGTTCAAAAAAGGTTATCAGTTAAAGGTGAGGGGGAACAGGCAAAGTTTGGTTGCGAATGAGGCAGGACAGAGAGGCTGCTAAAACTAAGCTCTGTGTGCACACCGCTGGAAGTGCTAATAAGCTGTGTGACCTTGCAGGCTAGGAGGAGGCAGAGGGGAGTCAATCAAACACAAACATTCTTATAACCCTTGAAATAGTTCAGGAAAAACAAGCAGAGGAAAAAACAATGGTAGGGGTAGTGTCAAAAGTGGATCAGGCAAAGCTAGCACGGTATAAACACCCCACGGGAGAGACAGGATATAGCCTGAGGAGTAAACATCAGACACGGGTAGAAGAGGAGGTAGGCCATTACCCAGTGACGGGCAGTTATAAAAAGAAGCCCGACACAAAATCCTTTTCCTCTACATCAGACACATCACCTCAAGCAGTCCCTAAGAGCACGAAAAAAAAGAAAAAGCACACAACTGTAAATAAAACACAGGCCCCGTTGTCTAGAGCTAGCCAAGCGAAGCTGAAGTCTCTGGAGTCCACAAAGCAGAAAATAATCCCATCCCTGAGGTCATACTTTAAAGTGCAAGAAAAAATGGAGCTCCACCTTGAAAAGAACTCAAATATGGGCCAGCCAGAAACAAGTAGGATTGATATGGCGAAAGAAGTTTCAATGGGAGACAACAGGTTTGCTCCCTGATGGTATTAGAACAACAGGATCAGGCAGATGGCGACAGTCGTAACCTCCATGCCAGCATGGAAAAAATGATGGGCGCTTTGATGACTGAAATGAGGGCGAACTTTGCAACTAGAGCAAGATCCAGGAAGCATGCGAAGTACTTGACCAGAAAATAAACATGCTCATGGAAAGAGTCACTTTAGTAGAACAAGAAATGGTGATGATAAACAAAAAAGTGGATGAAAACAGGAAAGAAATTGATGGTCTTAAAAGAATGGACAATGAAATAAGAGACCGAATGGAATCCATAGAAAACCTGGCTAGGAGGAACAACTTAAGAACATTCCTGAAAATCTGGAAGGGGAGGATGTTAAAAGTTTTGTGGTAAATCTGCTTGGGGAATTTATACCCTGGGTGAAATCAGTGGATCTCGCCGAAGACATCCAAAGAGTCCACTGTGACCCTTATGGAAAAAACAAAGCTAGAAAAAATACCAGAAAAATCTTCATCAACTTAAAAACATACACACTCAAAGAGAGGATCTTAAGCGAGGGTTTAAAAGCAGGGTCATTCTCAAAAGGGAACTGGTCATGGAAAATAAGGTCAGATATCTCGAAATCAGCGCAAGACAGGCAGTGGCAGCTCGGTCAGTACATGCAACAATTGAAAACACTAGGAGCAATGGTGCAAATGCGTTTCCCAGCAGTACTGAGAATAATGTGGGAAAATAAAATGTATAACATCAGAGACCCAAAGGAGGTAGAGTGTTTCATAGATCTAATAAAGACTCAACCAGGCAAATAAGCAAAACTAAAGATAAATAAGGATGTAGTCAATGTGCTCAATAAAAAACAAACAAAAAAACAGTAGAAGAGTAAGGAGCTCGAATTGAGAGCAAAGAAAATGCCCCAAAGAAAATGGAAGGAGGCTTTTCCCAGGGAGGGAAAGAGGGGAGGAAGGCAGCACGAAAAACATTGTAAAAATAAAAAATTCCACAAGGTGGGGAGCAAATTAGGGAAAAAATAGATAAAAACGTCCCAAGCAAGCACTATGAGGTTAAGGGAAATTGGTCCATACATGTAAGAACCAGAGGAGGCTACAATAAAGGAAGTGTACACAAGAATATGAAATAAATGGCAGTTAACATTATGAAGTGGAATGTAAATGTGCTGCGGATAAGGAAACGTAGGGCAAAGATTATGGAATACTTGAAAATTACAGATTGCGAAGTAGTCATATTACACTAGACGCACCTACTGAAGGGTGAGTGGGAAAAGATCCTGAAAAGTCTGAGATGGATAGAGTCATGTATATGCACAAATGTAAATGTAAATGTGTGTATACTTGTAAAGCGCACTATCACCTGACAGGCATCCTGGCGCTGTATACCGCTGTGGAACCCTTCCTGGCTTTCCCTGTGTGATGTCCCCTACTGGGCACCCCCAAGTTGAAGCCAGGCATCCCAGAGCTTTCGGGCTGTTGTGGAGATTAAGCAAGCTATTGCCCAGAGTTGCAGAGTGGGACCTATGATTAGAGAAGGTACCTAGGCGAGAATTATCGAGTCCGTGGACATTGAGCCCAAGACCCTGCCGCATCGGGAATTGAACCCTGGTCCCGGGTCAGACCTCTGCTTCAGGGTCTGCCGCTTCTAACCAGTGAGCCACACTTCTCAATTGTACAGTGAAAGGGGTGGCAATTCTGTTCAAAAAGTCACTGGGTGCAAGGATTGAAGCTACAGAAGCGGACAAGAAGGGACGGTATGTTGTAGTTAATGTGAGGATAAAAAACAACCTTTACATAATTGTTGGGTATTATTGTCCAAACCTAGACGACCCAGAACCACTCCAGAAAGTGTATACGCAACTTTTATCAGCTAGGGCACCCATAATAATGGGAGCGAATTTTAATATTATACTTGACCCCAAGAGGGATAGGTACTAAGCACGGCCCCAATCTACCTAAAATGAGGGAGTGGGTAACCCTTTGCATTAAGGACTTATGACTTATGGATATAAGGAGGGAAAAAGGGGATGAGCTAAATAAATTTACCTTGCAAAATAAAAGATTGGGACACGCTTTAAGAATAGACTATCTCTTAATAGATGCAGGAATATTAAATTCCACGAAGACAGTGGAACATATACCAGCACATCTGTCAGACCATTCAGCTGTGGTGCTAAGCCTAAAGCTAAGCTGCCCTGCCAGTAATCCCAGATGGACTGTAAATAGAGCCTTATTTCAGGACATGACCTGTATTGGAAAGCTATCAGAAGAGACAGAAAATGTGTTTCCTATAAATAATGAAGGAACCACGAAGCAGACCGCATGGGAGGCCTATAAGGCTGTTATTAGGGGGAAAATAATTAACCTCTCGGCACATAAAAATAAATTTAAAAAGTCAAGATTGGTGAGTTAGAAAGAAACATTACTCTGTTAGAGACTGAGCTAGCCACAAACAATCTCGCCCAACAAAGGAAGATAGACATCGAGGCAAAGAGGAAAACAAAATAAATGGAGCTATGAACAAATAGCTAAGGAAAAATGGGAGGCCAGCAAAATATCCCACTATGAATACGGTGAAGGTTTTGGGAAGCTGCTAGCGTGGAAGTTGAAAACAGATACAACGCGCAACAGGATACTCAATATACAGAAGGAAGACCAACAGGTCACTTCTGATGACATAGAAATTAGAATTCGAGAAGTGTTTTAACCATTTATGTACAGAAGAAACAATGGCTACCAAAGAGCAGATCAAAGCATTCTTGGGGGAAGTCTCTATGCCAGAACTTTCACAGGAGCAAATTGCGGAGTTAAATCAGACTATCAGCAAAGAAGAAGTACTAGAGACTCTGAAGGGACTACAAAAAAGCAAAGCTGCAGGCCCAGATGCTCTTCCAAATGAGTTATATATTCATCTGCGTGAAGTATTCGTCTCGCCACTGACGGCCCTTCTGAATGAAGTCTTCAGAGAGAAAGGATCCCTTCCAGCGTCTTTGAATGAAGCAATTATCTGTCTTATACTGAAACCGGGAAAGAGCTCTTCAAGATGCAAATCATATAGGCCAATCTCGCCCCTGAACACAAATTTTAGCCAAAAGACTAGGAAAGGTGGTGGGGTCCATAGTCCATACAAATCAAAAAGGCGTTTATCAAAGATAGACACATACAGGAACTTACTCAAGAAGTCATTAGTGCAATAGAGCTCGCTACACACTTTAAAGCACCCTTGTCAATTTTAACCCTGGATGCGGCCAAAGCCTTTGATAGGGTGAGATGGCCTTTCTTAAACACTACCCTTGCCAAATTCAATCTAGGGGAGATCTTCCTGAGCACAGTTAAACAAATATATGCAAGTCCCTCAGCCAAGGTTTTAGTAAATGACTCACTAACAGAGGAAATAACGATACAAAGGGGCACGAGGCGGGGATGCCCGCTATCTCCCCTATTATCCAATCTTGATATAGAGCCTCTAGCGGAGCTACTGAGGAAAGCAGAGGAAATATTACCATTTATGCACCAAGGGAGGAAAAATTGCAGACGATTTGATGGTATTCACCAGCAATCTTGAGGTATCCCTACCATCAGTAGAATAAATAGTGAGATCATATGGAAGAGTATCAGGATATCTGGCGAACAAATCAAAGACAGAAATTCTCCAATTGAATACTATATCACAAGATCCTAGAGTAAAAAACAAAATAAAATACTTGGGTATAGAACTTACAATGGACATAGAGGAGGTCACAACCCTAAATCTTGAGAGAATCCATAAATAGGTAAAACAACTGCTCAAAGCCTGGGGGGTCTGCCGTTGTCTTTCATGGGAAGATCGAACATAATAAAGATGGCTATACTCCCAAAATGTACCTACTTATTTAGTACTATTCCGCTGGAATTCAAAGAGGAGAAACTAAAAAAACTGCAAAGAGAACTAAGCAGCTTCATTTGGAACGCGAAGGGAGTCAGGATAGCCTGGAGGAAGATAAAGAAAAACAAAACAAAAGGGGGTATTGCTAGCCCTGCCATATTGCAATACTGTAGAGCCTTTCAGTTTAAATACACCAGATCAATGCTAGGAGATTTTGAATTACTCCCGGAACACCTCCAAGCGAAAGTTAGCAAGGAAGGAAGTCACTATATGTATAAGTTTGGACACCCAAAATACTTCAAGAAAATAAAATTGAAAACGCTGAAGGCAGCAGCCTCGCTTTGGTATAAAATGAGAAAATTGTTTAAAATCCCATATTATAGCAAATATGCACCGATTTGCGGCTCCCCTGAAACACTTGAGTGTTTAAAAGACAAACTAGCAAACCCCCTGAGGGAAAACAATATCAGAAAATGGGGAGAACTAAAGATCCAGAATGCTGTCATAGAATGGGAAGAGCTGAGCGAAAGAACAAAAGGCTCAATCTCACGATTCAAGTACTACCAATTGGCCAGCTGGGTGAAAAATCTAAAGGATAGTCAAGAAGGATCAGGAAAAATTGAAGAACGGCTGCAGGGAAATAAGACCCATAAAAAAGAGATAGCACAATGGTACTGGGCCCTAATTCAGGAAGGGGGAGAAGATGATAAAAATCCAGACGAGACCTGGCGAGGAGTACTGCCGGAAGAAGATAGCCAGCATAAGTGGCAAGTATCTGTAGCTACATGTTGGAAAATTGTGAGATCTGCACCGTTAAGAAGAAACCACTTATTCACTATCCACAGAGCTTATTGGACGCCAAAGAGGCTGTCAAAGATCAAAGGCCAAGGGGAGGGAAGTTGCCCCAAATGTGGAGAAAAGGGTGCAGATGACCTCCACATGTTCCGGCAGTGCCCTCAACTGGAGGTTTTTTGGAAAGAAACCGGTGAGACCCTATCTAAGATACTTGGCCAACAGACAGAGGTGAGTATAGACCTGGTTATCTTCGGGATAAGTTACGACAATGGTGAAAACCCAAAACTGAGTACGGATCAAGAGAGAATATTGTTTATGCTGATTTTACTGGCAAGGATGGAGATATGCATAAAGAGGGTAAAAAGCGTACCACCAACACATAACGAGTGGTTAGCCTCTATAAAAAGAGCATACAAACTCGACACTGGTGGACAAAGGGGTAAAAGAAACGCATATTGGGATATCTGGGAAAATTATACTTCAACAAATACTGCTTGGTCCAATAATTAAGCAATGCAGTAATGTCTCAAGTGGAAACTTGAATGAGTAGTCGAAATAGCTAGCTCAACCTAGAACCGAATGCATCGGAGGCAGACACAAGGGGGTTAAGGTGTAGAGGAAACCCAGAAATTCTCCACGCACACGGTGCACCCACTCAGGAGAAACCTCGAAATTTCCAGAAGGCTAGTTTGAAAGGGAAAGAGGACCCCCGACACCTCCAATTCCAAGATATTGCTGTATGAGGACAAAAAAAGAAAGGCATGATCATTGAGATAAGCCAATGGGTCCTAGTCAAATGTCTGACAGAGATGCTGCTTCCTTTTGAGGTGTTCACACAGGGAGTCAGCAAGAAGGACAGTAAGATGGTTCAAGCTATCCCATTGTTGCACATGCTACAGGAACAGCTAAAGGAGGTGTCTGCAATCTACACAGGAGTGGAGGAAAAAAAGATGCAAATGAGTTGGTGGAGAGCTTAATCTTCGCTTATCTGTTGATACAAGGGTGCAAAGAGACATTGTGTCATCTAAACATTATATCTGTGCCACAATTCTTGATACATGGTACAAACCATTTCTGTCCACTTTCATTCCTTTTTCAGATGGGGATGTTACCAACTACAGAACATGGATTGCTAAACAAGCCAGTGAGCTAGAAGAACTGTCAGGAATTAGAGGCCCACTCCACTAGGGCACAACTTCTGCGGTGTAGCCTTCAACTTCAGAGCCTGAAGGCAGTGATGTTGGCTCACAGCAGCCAACAACAAGAACACCAGATACAATAAGAACAGGATCAGTTCTAAAATCTGCATATGACTGGTTTCTACTGGCAGGGCTTAAATCCTGTGCAGAGATTAAGGCAAAAGAGCCCAAGCAAAGAAGAGCACCAATAACTATTGAGAGGATGGTCCAGGCCTATCTGGATGATCCAATAGAGGTCTATCTTGATCAAAATCCATTGGTGTATTGGTATGAGAAGAGGTGCCAATGACCAGTGCTCAGACGCAAAAATAACAGTTGATGGACAGATTGCAGAACAATATCATACATTCACCCCAGTACAGAGACTGGGCCTAAATCCATCATTTTTTGCCCTCCACACCACCCTAGTTCATACATGGCCATATGTAAATCAGCCTTGACCCTGTGCCTCATGGTAACAGTTCAGCCTGAACTGCCAAGCCATGTCTTTCCTGGACTGGAATCAAGCATCCTACGACCGGTTTCGGGCTATCAGCATTCGTCAGCCAGGATAGCTTGACTCCAGTGGTGTGGAGAGCATGGGACTCACGTCTGAGCATACCCATCCCACTCGGGGTGACAAATGCAAAAATAACAGTTGATGGACAGAATGCAGAACAATGTCATCCATTCACCCCAGTACAGAGATCTGGGCCTAAAACCTTTTTTTTCACTCCACACCACCCCAGTTCAGACATGGCCATATGCAAATCTGCCTTGACCCTGTGCCTCATGGGAACAGTCCAGCCCGAACTGCCAAGCCATGTCTTTCCTGGACCGGAATCAAGCATCCTAGGACCGGTTTCGGGCTATCGGCCGTCTACAGCCAGGATAGCTTGACTCCAGTGGTGTGGAGAGCATGGGACTCACGTTTGAGCATACCCATCCCACTCGGGGTGACAAATGCAAAAATAACAGTTGATGGTCAGAATGCTGAACAATGTCATACATTCACCCAGTACAGAGATCTGGGCCTAAAACCATTTTGTTTCACTCCACACCACCCCAGTTCAGACATGGCCATATGCAAATCAGCCTTGACCCTGTGCCTCATGGGAACAGTCCAGCCCGAACTGCCAAGCCATGTCTTTTGTGGACCGGAATCAAGCATCCTAGGACCGGTTTCTGGTTATCAGCCGTCTTCAGCCAGGATAGCTTGACTCCAGTGGTGTGGAGAGCATTGGACTCACGTCTGAGCATACCCATCCCACTCGGGGTGACAAATGCAAAAATAACAGTTGATGGACAGAATGCAGAACAATGTCATACATTCACCCCAGTACAGAGATCTGGTCCTAAATCCATCGTTTTTTTGCACTCCACACCACCCCAGTTCAGACATGGCCATATACAAATCAGCCTTGACCCTGTGCCTCATGGGAACAGTCTAGCCCGAACTGCCAAGCCATGTCTTTCCTAGACTGGAATCAAGCATCCTAGGACCGGTTTCTGGCTATCAGCCGTCTTCAGCCAGGATAGCTTGACTCCAGTGGTGTGGAGAGCATGGGACTCACGTCTGAGCATACCCATCCCACTCGGGGCGACAAATGCAAAAATAACAGTTGATGGACAGAATGCAGAACAATGTCATACAATCACCCCAGTACAGAGATCTGAGCCTAAATCCATCGTTTTTCTGCACTCCACACCACCCCAGTTCAGACATGGCCATATGCAAATCAGCCTTGGCCCTGTGCCTCATGGAAACAGTCCAGCCCGAACTGCCAAGCTGGCAGTAAACTATCTGGCTTGCCTGGTAGCCAGTGTCTCAGGTAAGCGTGTTTTCAGTACTTCTGTTTCCATTGTCACTGTGAGAAGGACCAGTCTCTCGCCCCAAAATGTGGAGAGATTTACCATGATCAAAATGAATCGACACTTTATACCACCGGATTACTCCATACCTGAAGTACGACAGGAGAAAGATGAGGGAGACCCAGGTCATGGAAGTGGTATGTTAGCTGACCTGCTTCTGGGAGAACCACCTGAGTTTCATGATGAACTCTGCTTCCCTGACTATTAGGTCTGGCCCTGGGCCACCAAACATAGAACTTTCTCTGTCAATCGCTGGTCTGCTTTGAAGCCCACAAAAAAAAGATATAGCCAGGGGAACATTATTTTATTTCATTTGTTTTGTCCGGCTGACTAATGCAGTGCCTCATCTTAGACATATTTTATTGCCAGATTGGAGTTGAATCAGTGTGCAGTGAAGAAGCCCCCACAAACTACAAATTTGTACCTGTCTCCATCCTGTGCCTATCAATCCTCTTTCTAGTTTATTCCCCTAACCGACTGCCCCACATTATTTGATTTACAAGATTGGCCAATGTCTGTTCCGTTAAACAATGGATAGTCAATGGACCACAGTGATTGTAATTCTCACCTGTCATTTCCGCAGTGGCGAGATGCAAGGTCTGAAGTAAGGTCTCAATTTCCCACACCCAGCCCTGCCAGCCTAACAATGTCAAAGCCAACCCAGTGGAATGGGGGAAGAGGGGAAACAAAACAAGGAAAGAAAAGGGAGACATGTCTCCAGAGCACTGCAGGTATGGATATTCTTGTTGAGTGTTCTTTATGTGGTTCCTGTAATGGAGATGAAATTATAAGTATTACCATGTGCATGTATTCGGGTGGTAACACTTTAGAAACAATTAGTTTGGTCCTACTAGATATAACTACCTGTGTAAAGTCCCTCTTTCACTTAGGTATATATGGTATCAGAGAGTAGAATCAGTTGTATCACCTATATGAGGAAGGGGAAATCATTAGGTGTTTTCCTATGTAGAACAGTGGTATAATATAGCTAAGGAAGTATATAGTATAACTTACATAAAGAGATGTTCAGCTTAGAATCCAATTATTTTATTTTACTCATTTGTATAGCGCAATGAATCATCCCAAGGGGGATCTCTCGGCGCTTAGAGAAATGAGTGCTCAAGGGCAGGGCCTCCTAAAACAGCCAAGTCTTTAACAGTTTCTTAAAACTAGATAACTCAGTACAGGACCGGATCTTCTCAGGTAGGTTGTTCCAATGACTGGGAGCCAGATAAGAGAAAGCTCGACCCCCCGTTTTCGCCTTGTTTATTCTTTGTGCACGCAAGAAATTACAAGTGCTAAATCTTAACTGTCGTGCGGGTTTGGTAACGGGTACGTTTCTTTTTGAGGTAAGCATGGCCTTTCCCCAGTAGAGATTTGAAGACCACACAAAGCATTTTAAAAATAGCTTGTTTCTTAACTGGGAGCCAATAAAGTTGGCTCAGGAGGGGCGTGTGCCGGTTTTTTAAGGGCAAGGCGTGCTGCAGTGTTTTGCACCACCTATTGTTTGGATAGTGGATCTTCGCTTATTCCAACAAGCAGCGAGTTGCCTTATTCCAGTCGACTCACCAAGAGTGACTGGATAAGGGTTTTTCTTGTTGAGAGTGGGATCCAGGGGAAGATCTTCCTAAGCATCCTCATGGTTCCGAAGCAGGTGCCTGACAGTGTCTTCACCTGCTCCTCCATTGATAACTTATCAATCCTGATGCCAAGATTCTTTGCCCAGTTTTTAGGGGGAGGGGCCTCTTCCAGCTCTACAGGCCACCAGTCAGGGGACCAGATTTCTTCGGCCTTACCAAACAGCAGTATCTCTGTTTTGGATGACTTGAGCTGTAGGAAGTTCTTCGTCATCCATATCGCAATGCTAGACATGCCATTTTTAAATTCTGATTGAGTTAATACAATGTGATCCTCAATGGGGACGATCAACTGCGTGTCGTCGGCATACGAGATGGTTTCAACCCACAGCTTCTGATGATTTCAGCCAGGGAGACCACATACACATTAAATAGGTTGGGACTCAGGATAGATCCCTGAGGGACTCCCCTGCCCGCCACTGTGGTCTGTGACACGGGGGAATCTAGCTGGATGCTTTGGGTACGCTCTGATAGATAGCTTTGTATCCATTTAAGGGCCATGCCTCTGACACCAATCCCTCGCAGTCAGTCAAGCAGGATCCTATGAGAGATGGTGTCAAAGGCTGCCAACAGATCAAGAAGGACTAGGATCACCGGACTCCCCCTGTCCAATGTCAACCTTATGGTATCCGTAATCTCCAGCAGAGCGGCCTTCGTGCCCAATTTGCTCATATCCATTCAAAATCAGGAAAAAAACAAAAACCATACTCTCCCAAAATGGATAAGGTTAAAGAAAAAAAATGAAAATTCGCACAAATGTGCAGGGCAAATGTAGAATGAACACTCAGCGTCTTAAATAGTCAAAAGACTCATTTATATTTATATTGTTCTTACAGCCATCAAGTATTGTCAGTAAGGAAGAGGAATCTCCATACACCGTGGAAGTATACACCAGATAAGTAAATTAATTAATATTCAGTTCAAAGCAAAAGTTACCGCCTTTAGGAGCGTGTATTCTTTAGAACGTTTTGTTCTTCTTTCACTTTTTCAGGAGCAATGTGAAGGTCCCCGCGGTACCGGACAAGTAGAAGAGATGCAGAAAGTGAAGCCGAAATCACAGAAACAGACACCCAATGAGGGAACGCCAACCAATGTACGAACAACCCACAAGGAATCAGGTAACTGTCAGATGTGTAGGGCGAAAGACCCGCACGCGTTGACTAGAATGCAAAGCGCTCTTCCTCCCTGCTTGTCCTCCTGTATTCTTGCCTTGCTCCACCCTGCATTCACACGTGATCGTGAGCAGAGAAGGCCCGATACTAGACCCTCCCAAGACCATGATAGCGTTTATGGAACAAACGCAATAGCCGAGGGGCAGGGATATGTCCAGCAGGTTCCCACGTACAATCCTCCGGACCATACCCATTCCAATAAACCAGATAATGCAATCTGTGTCTCACACTACGTGAATCTATAATAGCCTCCACTTCATATTCAGGTTAATCATCAACAAAAACTGGGGGGTTGGGCAGGTAGACTTGTTCCTGACACCACCGGTTTCCATAATGAAACATGAAAAAACAGGTGTAACTTTAAAGAGGAAGGGAGGTCCAACTTCATGGTTACAGGCTTAACTACCTTTATGATGGTATAAGACAAATGAAACGAGGCTTGAACTTTTGTGTACCTTTCACCACGATGGTATGTGTGGACAACCACACCCTGTCTCAAATTGTATTGTCAGGGGATGGACGGTGATGGAGATCTGTACGTTCCTTGTACATGCTCTTAGCTTTGTCTCGGTTCAGTTGGGCTATCTTTTGTGTCTTATGAAGGTGATTCAGAAATTCTAATGCAGAAGGAGTAGGAGTGTAAACAGGAGGGGAAAAAGTTAAAAATGAGGATTGAATCCATAATTACAGAAAAAAGGAGAATAACCAATAGAAGAATGCTTCCCATTATTGAAAGCAAACCCAGCTGCCCATAAACATATATCCAAATCAGCAGAGGAGAGAAGCAATTGACATCTTAAGTATTTTTCTTGGTATTGGTTCACTCTTTTAATCTGCCCATCTGTCTGAGGATGATGTGCAGATGATAGACCTACATCAATGTGCAACAAGTACCCCAACCCCTTCCACAATTTAGAATCAAACTGGGGGCCCTGTTCCAATACGATTACAGGTGGAAGGCCACGTATTCTGACTATGTGTTGCAGAAATATGGTAGCTAACTCTTTCGAGGTAGGCAATCGGATCTTGTCTGAAGTCGGCCAGCGACCTCTTTGCCCCCCTGATCAAATTCCCCTGCACGAGGCATCCCAACTCCCACAGGTGGTTCTCAGATGACCTTAAACAGCAAAAACTAAAAACGCGCCAGCTGGAGCGTACCTGGAGACGTGACTACTCCAACACAGCCAGGCAGTCTTACATGTCTGCGCGCAGTGCATACAAAACCGCTATCACCCTAGCTAAAAGGGAACATTTTTCCAACAGGATTTCGTCAGCGGCCAACAAATCTAAGGAGGTGTTCAAAGTGATGAACGAGCTAACCACGGATGATAGAACCCTCCCCGCCCAGACCCCTACTCAAGAGGCATGTGACTCCCTCAACCTCTTTTTTGTGGAAAATATCACAAAAATTAAAAACTCTATACCTCCCCTACCCCAGCAACACCCATTGGACACCTTCACCGACAATACCTCTACCTTGTCCACCTTTCCCACCCTGGACCCCATCTCATTAGTGGAACTCGCCACTCGAGTGAAATCCGGCTCCCCTAATGATTGCTGTCCGCCATCTGTCTTGCGGAGTATCTGCCTCAATCTACCTGATTGAATTCTACCCCTGCTGAACGGCTCTCTCAGCAGCGGCATCGTTCCTAGTTCTCTGAAGGAGGCCACTCTTGTGCCATCCTCAAAAAACCTGGTGCCGATCCCCTGGAACCGTCGAACTACCGCCCCATCTCCCTCCTTCCCTACTTTTCGAAATTAATGGAGGTCCACGTCACCCGATGCTTGTCAAATTTCATCGAATCCATTATTATTATTAGGTTATCTCGAACCCAACCAAGCTGGCTTCAGACCTGCCCACTCCACTGAGGCTGTCATCCTGGCAGTCCTGGACACACTCAGGAGGAATGCGGACGCGGGGTCTCTCCAAGCCCTCGTGCTCCTGGACCTGTCGGCCGCGTTCGACACGGTGGACCACAACATTCTTCTCCACCGTGTCAGACAGGCAGGCATCCACGGTCCCTATCTCAAGTGGATTGAGTCCTTCCTAACAGGCAGAACTCAGGCTGTTCATCTGGGCCCCTACACGGCAGCTAAAACCCCCACGACCTGTGGAGTCACCCAGGGCTCCTCCCTCTCACCGCTTCTATTTAACTTATATCTTCAGCCTTTGATCCACTCCCTCCAGAAATGGGACATCATCATCTATAACTACGCCGATGACTTACAGCTCATCCTCCCGCTCAATTCACCCTCTGCCATCAAAACCTTTCACGCAGTTATGATCCATATCCAGCATTGGATGAACCAAAACCAACTGAAGTTAAACCCCGGGAAAACCGAGCTCCTCCTTCCTGGTCTCAGTCATGCCCATTGGGGTCCGCAGTTCTGGCCTGCGGAGCTCGGCCCTCCCCCAGTTCCGGTCAAATCAGTGAAGAGTCTGGGAGTGATTATCGACGCAGAACTGTCCCTTAAAGCCCAAGTGGGTGCAGTAATCTCATCCTGCATGTACCAGCTCCAGAAGATTCGCAAAGTCTGCCACCTACTTCCATCCACCGCACTTACGCAAGTTGTCATCGCACTTGTGCTTTCCTGGCTGGACTTTTCCAACACCCTCTACCACGGTCTCCCACAATCCCTGTTACACCGCCTTCTGGTAGTTCAGAACCAAGCGGCCTGACTCATTCACAGAACCCCCAGATGGCAATCGGACAAACCTTTACTTCACCGATTGCACTGGCTCCCAATAGGCCAGAGGGCAGCTTTCAAAGTGGCCTGCCTTACATTCAAGGCCCTCCACTGTCCCGGCCCCCCGTTCCTCAAATCTTTAATCACTCCTCATCAACCAATGCGTAGTTTCCGATCAGCCCATCGTCATCTCCTAGTCACCCCCAAAGTCAAAACCAAGAAATTCGGTGGTCGCCGCTTCTCCCACCTGGCTCCCGGCCTTTGGAATCTCCTCCCTCTATCCATCAAATCCACCCTTTCTCTCCTCAACTTCGGGAAATTGCTTAAAACCCACCTCTTCCCCCCTCTTGGTTAAAACCTTGCCACTCACGTTTCTCCTTCACTCACTCTGTCTCACAGCGCCAGGAAACCTTCGGTGTCAGTGCGCTCTATAAATGTCACCTAACATAACATAACATGTTTTCAAACGAACGAAGTGTGACTTTTTTGTCAACATATCCACAACAACCAAATGACGGTGAACCCTCAAATGGTTTGTGGTAACTCTGCAATTAAAATCCATGGAAACGGAATGCCATCGGTTTGGGGTTGTTAGCATGGGAGTCAATAACCCAGCTGGGTCTTGGAGAGAACTTTTACTATGAGCACAGGCATGACATTGTTGAATGTACTGGTTGGTATCCTGAACCATAATGGGCCACCAAAAGGATCTTCCAAGAAGTTCAATGGTCTCCTTGTAATCTGGATGCCCAGTAACATGTGAGAGTGGTACCATTCAAGAGCTTGTTGTTGTAAGGGTTTTGTGGGACTCACCAAACCCTCTGGGATATATAAAGAAGGTCTTATACTCTTACCCCAGTGTGTTTCTGTAACAGTTCCTCAACCTCCTTTCAATGTTTGCTTGTAACACCTCACTCAAAAAGGCCCCCATTGAACATATAGCCCGCAAAATTTGTTCTTGAGCTATGAGAAGGGGATGGTTAATGTTAGCTTCCATTTCATTATAGCCATACCGCGATAAAGCATCTGCTTTTCTGTGTTTTTTGCTTGCCTGAAATTGGATTATAAAATATTAAATTATTGAAATAGTGTGTTCAGTGCAATTGCCACATAGATAGGGCTCTAGTTGCCTTTAAAACTGTAGGTTCCTATGATGAGTAAGAATGGTAACTGTATGCAGAACACCCAAACAGATACGGGTGCCACTCTTCAAAGGTACATTTTATGGCTGGACATTTCCTGTCTCCCACAGAATAGTTTTGTTCAGCTGAATTCAATTTATGAGAATAAAAGGCCACAGGATGTAAATGGCCAGTTTCCTTATCTCTTTGTGACAGAATTCCTCCATGGCAACTTAAGATGCGTCCGCCTCAGCTATCAATGGTCAAGATGAATCAGGATGTTTTAAAATAGGGGTAGTATCAAAAGCCTTTTTTAGTTTAGAAAAGGCTTCTTTGCCAGCAGACGTCCAGCAGACGGAGCCCCCTTTTTTAACAGCTTAGTAATGGGATTTGCCAGAACTGAAAAATTATCAATAATGTGCCTATAAAAGTTAGCAAAGCCCAGGAAGCTCTGTACTCCTTTTACGGAAGTTGGTGAAGGCCAACCCTTGATGGTCGTTATCTTTTGTGGATCCATTGTTACCCCCTCAGAATATAGCACTAAGCCCAAAAAGGTCACTTTTGGTGTGTGGAACTCACACTTATGCAGCTTCACATATGAGTAATTCTCTCTTAAGCGTTCCAACATAGCCTTTGCATATTCTACATGTTCTGTGGTAGTAGAGGAGTATACAAAGATGTCATCTATATATGCTATAGCACATACATCCAACATGTCTCTCAAGGCTTCATTGATAAAAAATTGAAAGGCGGCAGGGGCATTACAAAGACCAAATGGCATCACAGGATATTCATATAGCCCAAATATTATGTGAAATGCTGTCTTCCATTCATCGCCCTCTTGTACCCTCACTTAATTTTATGCTCCTCTCTAATCCAATTTGGTTACATTTTGGAAGTTTTAACCTGATCAAGTAACAACTGGATGAGTGGCAGAGGGTACCATTTATTTATGGTAATGTCATTTAGAGAACAGTAATCAATACAACATCTGAGACCTCCCTCCTGTTTTGGGATAAGAAAAGAGGAGAAGAAGCAGGTGAACGTGAAGGACTGATAAACCATATATTCAGCATCACGCCCAGAAATTCTCTGAGATAGATAATTTCTTTTTCGGTTGGGGCATAAATCTGACTACACAGAATTTGTGCTCCAATAACCAGATCAATACGACAGTCGTAAGGTCAGTGTGGTAGCAGTACAGAAGCCTTTTCCTTATCAAACACCTCCGCCAAATCTTGATAACAGGTAGACAAATCAGGTACATTGGAATCTACAAGTACAGCTGTGTCTTTTTGTGTTACCAGTTACTTATTGCAACAGAGCATGCAAAACTCGGAATCAATGTCCGTATTATGGTGCATTAGCCAAGTAGTGCCTAAAATAGCTTGGAGTTAGGTGGGTCAATGAAATCAAACTGAACTGTTTCTCTATGTTGGTCAAGTATAATGAGTTCGAGTTCAGCAGTAGAATGGGTAACAGGGCAAGATTTTATGTTACTCCCGTCAATAGTTTTTACTTCATCTACCACAGTTTTAGGTGTCACAGAGAGTTCCATGTGTTATACCCACTGCATGTCAATAAAACTTCCTCTCGCGCCAGAGTCAATCATTATATGGACGTCTATGGACGGATCTCCCCAGAGTGATTGTACTTTTACTATGACATTATTGAGAGAGGACAAAGCATGATTCTGGGCCAGAATTTTGGAGACTATTAATCTCGATCTACCAGAAGAGCTTGTCTCCATAGACTCGGGCTCATCAGTTTCGCAACTCACTACGCCTTTTTGGTTTTACTGGGCAGTCATGCAAAACGTTTCCTTGTTTCCCACAATATATACACTACTTCTTATCCCTACCACATTTTATTTATTTGTATCATTTATAAAATGCCTAAATCACCCCAAATGGGGTATCTCCGCGCTGAGGACATTTGTTAGTATGGGGTGCAAAGTTAAAAAAGTAAAGTTTTACATTTTTTTGGGGAAACCTAGGTAATTAGTGGTGAGACGAATATCAAGAGGTAGTTGATTCCACTGTTTGGGTGCCAGGTAGAAGAAAGATTTTCCTCTCAACCTGGCTTGCCTTATGCGAGGGATGACAAGCAGGCCTTTCCCTTCAGAATGAAGGGAGCGTGGCGGTGTGTATTTCACTAGCTTATCAGCTAGATAGGCAGGACCCAGCTGGTTCATGCCTTTAAAAACAATACAACAGATTTTGAAATGTATTCTCTTACGAACAGGCAGCCAGTGAAGTTTGTACAGCAGGGGACGAGAGGGTGCCCGATAAGGTTACCAAACGAGCAGCTGTGTTCTGTACCACCTGAAGACCTTGCAAGGCAGATTCCTTAGCGGAGATCAGCAAAGCATTGCTGAAATCCAAACGACTAAGTACCAGGGCATGAACCAGGGTTTTTCGTGTAGATGGGGGTAAGAAATGAAAGACCTTGCGAAGGAGGCTATGGGCGTGAAAGCAAGCTCTTTTTGTTACAGCTATTTGTTCATCCATGTTTAGCTCTTTATCTATTAGCACCCCTAGATTTTTAACAACTGCCTTAGGCAAAGGCGCTGAACCTAAATCATCTGGCCACAAGATAGGGGACCAGCTGGTTATAGCATCCTTAAAAAGCATTATTTCTATCTTTCCAGCATTCAACTGCAAGAAATTACTGCTCATCCAAGATGTTATGGCTCTTATACCTTCCATGAACATGCTTTGGTTGTTGAGAGTGTCATTCTTGTTAGATAGAATAAGTTGTGTGTCGTCCACATAGGAGATCGGGGTAAACCCGATCTTCCTAAGAAGTGCTGAAAGGGGGGCGACATACACATTAAACAAGGATGGGCTCAGACAGGACCCCTGAGGTACTCATTTGGTTACTGGGGTGGTCTTGGATTTAAATGGTCCAAGATTCACTGTTTGGGTCCTGTCTTTAATGAAGTCCTGAAGCCAATCCAGTGCTGAATTCTGGATGCCTATAGAGCACAGTCTATCCAGCAGGATTTGATGTGAGATGGTGTCAAATGCGGCGGACAGGTCAAGCAGTATAAGAATCACTGCTTGACCAGCATCTGCCAACATGCGAATGTCATCTGTTACATTCACCAAGGTTAGTTCAGTACTATGCCTGGGACAAAACTCTGACTGAGAGTGGTCCAAACAGTTGGAAGCTTCTATACAGGAAGAAAGATGGGTGTTAATATGCCTTTCCAATAATTTGCTGTAAAGGGGAAGCAATGAGATGGGGCAGTAGTTGGACACATCATTAGGAGGAAATTTAAGATTTTTCCTAATGGGCATGATCTGCGCATCCTTCCATTCTTTAGGGAGATAACCGTGTTTGATGGAGCAATTAAGGATGGAACAAAGAAGCTCTGCTAATTGGGCTGCAAGTTTTTCAGCTATTTTGGTGGGCAATAAATCTTTGGGAGAACCTGATTTGGCAGATTTTAGTAAGGATTCAGTATCCTGAATGTTAAGCAAAGGAAATTCTTTTAGAATAAACTGAATTTTGGAATCAGGGGCATAGTCAGTTAACAGATTGTGTTTAATGTTTGTGGAAGAGGAATTATCTTATTATAGATATTCTCTATTTTTTGTGAAAAATGATTAGCTATATTGTCACAAAGTAGTTGAGTAGGTTCCTCTTCTGGATTGCAGGCCTTAGGATTAATGAGAGTATTTTGTAAGTATTGCCTGATTGCTCGAGTTGGATAGCTATATGACTTTTCCGTGCGGATTTTAAGTTTTTATGGTAAGTGTCTAGGGCCGCTTTATGATGTTCCTTAACTGTGGGATCTTTAGTTCGGTGCCACTGTTGTTCTAGTGTTTTGCATTTACTTTTATCTGTACGCAGATTCACTGAGTACCAAGGTGTCTGGATATGAGTGTCTCTCTTCGTCACTCAGAGGGCCCCTAACACTACTTATTTGCATAGGCCCAAGTTCTTCTGTAAGTCGGTAAGGTTCTGCCTACTTCTCTTTATGCATGACAAATTTGGGTTCAAGACGCCCTTTCTCTTGTCTTCTCTCATGTAACCGATGATCTAATTTGACAAGAGGTCAATCAGAGCACTTCGTGAGTCTGGGGGATCCACTTCTTGTGCAAAAATGTCTTTTAGTTAATTTTTGAGCCCTTTGTATAAAAGAGCTCTCCGTTTGGCCTCTGACAACCCTGCCTCAGTCACTAACCTATTGAAGCTGGAGATATAAGTCATCAGATCTCTAGAAACTTGCTGTAGATCAAGAGTTCAATATCTATGGATTGCATAACTGAATGCCTGTCAAACAATCTATGTAATTCTTCTTTGAACTCTGCGTTGTTGTATAATAAAGGATGATTTCGCTCCACTTATAGGAAAGACCAAATGGCAGCGGTTCCTCCTACATATGACAACACAAACGCTACTTTAGTTTGTTCAGTGGGGAAGCAGGATGACTTGCACATGAAAAGCAATTGACACTGATTTATAAAAGTAGCAAACTTGGCAGGGTCTCCAAAAATCTTTCAAGGGGAGTTAGGGGTATAGTGGAGGGAGTGGTTATGTGAAATACCAGATGACCAACACTAGAAGAGGAGTGAACAGAACAGATTACCACAAGCCCCTGTATTAGGATAAGCGGGGGTAGCAGGAAGGGAGCCTTTCTGTAAGGCATCTACCCTAAGGGTAAGAGCTTGGGTTTCTTTCTGCAGATTCCCTATCAAATGAGCTATGTCAGCTAATGTAATCTGGCATTTTTCCATATCGCCCATGCGGAAAGTAAATGTGGGCTTTGCGTTATGTAATTCTCACCTGATGTTTCCGCAGGTGCAGGATGCAAATTCTGAAGTAAATTCACAACTTCCCACACCCACCCGTGCAAGCCCAACAATGTCAAAGCCAACACGGTGGAAATGGAGGAAGAGGGAAAACAAAACAAGGAAAGAAAAGGGGGACACATCACCGACGCGCTTTAGGGATAGATATTCTTGTTGAGTGGTCTTTAGGTGGTTCCTGTAGTGGAGATAGTTATAAGTATTACCATGTTAATGTATTCTGGTGATAACGCTTTACAAACAATTAGTGTGGTCCTACTAGATATAACTACCTATGTAAAGTCCGTCTTCTGCTTAGGTATATATGGTATAAGAGAGCAGAATCAGTTGTATTATCTACATGAGGAAGGGTAAATCATTAGGTGTTTTCCTAAGTAGAACAACTGGATAATATAGTTAAGGATGTATATAATATAACTGACCTAAAGAAATGTTTTTTTATAAATCTTTTTATTAACTTTGCTCAGTGACTCATCAAATACACAACATTGTACACATGGCATGTGCAAGGATAACAACACAGTCCACATTCGAAAGCAAACGATACAGTGCCTTAGAACAACAATGCTTATCAGTCCTGTCCCGCCCCTCTCTCTGGGCTCTGTATTGGCGCCAGGGACCCCAGACCTTCCTCCATTTCAGCACACAACCCCTAGCCTTGTAAACTGTCTCCTCCGCCCTCTGACACCAGTCCAGGTCTCACTGCCACTTGTCCCATTGTGAAGGCGCCTGCGCCCCCCATAAGCTAGCAGTATTCCTCTTGGCCACTCCAGCCGCCAGGGCCAGCCAAATCTCAGCATAGCGGGACCAGTCCGTTGGACCCTTAATCATAAGCAAAAACCACCTGGGGTCCACCGGGACCGGTGAGCCTACTACCGTTGCGATTGTATGTGCCACCCTAATCCAGAACTGCACAATGTACGGAGAATCCCAAAGAATATGGAAAAAGGAACCTTCCCCGCGACACCCCCTGGCACACAGCGGGACAGACTCCTACCCCAGGCAAACAGGTGAGTGCGCGGGTAATACATACGATGCAGGATTTTTTGTTGAACCAGGCGGAACCTAATCCGAATCGCCACTTCACGGGGGCTTATGTTATTGTTATTGTTATTGGGTTTTTGTAAAGCGCCTGAGTCACCCAGGGGCATCTCCGCGCTAGCCAGTCCTTTTCTGAAAGCGGAAGTTGTAGAACCAGAGTGGTTTTAGCGATAGAGGAAGGCTTTAAGATGTTTCCTGAAAGTCAAATATGAAGGAGACTTTCGCAGCTCTTCAGGCAGAGAGTTCCAGTATTTAGGGCCTACATACGAGAAGGCTTTTCCTCCTGTGCGATTCCTGTAGATCCGTGGGATCGCTAGTAGGGCTTTACTGTTTGATCTCAGATTGCATGCTGATGTCAATCTGCAAATTTTGTTTTGAAGATATTTTGGGCCAATCTCCCTCACAGCTTTAAAGACCAGGCAGCAGGTCTTGAAAACAGCTTGTTTCTTTACCGGTAGCCAGGGCAATTCCTTTAGTGATGGGAGTGATGGGGTGCCTGGTGGCTTAGCAGGGCGTCCTGCCAGTCGTCGTCCGCCAGGTCTCCAATATCTTCCGCCCATCTAGCCCTCAGAGACACCAATGGATCAGGCATATTATTTATGAGTTTACGGTAAATAGTGGCAGTGGGTTTCTCTAAAATGGGATCTAGCAGGAGCCTGTCTTCCATGGTCGAGTACTCTGGGACTGAGGTGTCTGCGCTATATGCGTGCTCAGTGCATGCACTAAGCGGAGGTAATGGTAGTGCTGGGAATCACACATTTGATACTCATTTTTGAGATATTTGAAGGTTCTAGGGGCACTCCCCTTCCAGACATCCCCAAGATAGTCTATCCCGATCAGTTTGCACCCCTTAAAACCTGTTAGTCGTTTCACCTCTGCCAGCAGATCTCCGGTCCAGAGCTGGGTCCTTCCCATTACAGTGCCCGCCCACCCCAAATATTTATTAGCCTCTCTCCAACATTGAATCACCACCCTAGTATGCAGGGCAGATCTTTGTGCTGCTTCCGCGAGTAAAACAGGGGCTCGCAGTTGCCCTACAACATGACATACCTGTCAACCCTATAGGCCGGGTCCAATCTCTCCCCGTAAATCCAGTCATTGACGACCAGAAACTGAGATGCCCAATAGTACAACTACATATCCGGGAGGGCCAGCACCTGTCATACACCCCCCTTGTGAGCTTACGTAGTGGAATTCTTGGGTTTCTCCCATCCCATGGTAGCGTTCTCAAGGCCTGAGATACCTGTTAAACCCCCCACCCCCACCCCCGGGAACCGGGTATGGTGTGTTTTGCAGGATATAGATCAGGCGCATGAGCGCCAGCATTTTAAAGAGCGCGGCGCACCCCCTAAGGGAAAGAGGCAAGGACCTCCAATGGGCAACATCAAATGCCAACCGTGCCAGGTGCGGCTTAAGATTCTTCATGAAGAACGCCGATCTGTCCCTAGTGACGTAGACCCCAGATATTGAAATCCTTCTGTAACTATCTATGCTGGACACCCCGACGGAACCCTTGGGGGGGACCCGACAGTGGGTAAATCAGGGATTTGGCCCAATTGATCATGTAGCCGGAGTAACTTCCAAAGAGTTCCAAAAGATGGAGCGCCTGCGCCATTGAATGGTATGGTCTGGCCATATAGAGGACGATGTCATTGACGTATAGGGATATATGCTCCTCCCACTCATCAGACAGGGCCAAGCCCCAAAAAGATCTTTCCCTCCGTATCCAGTGGGCCAATGGTTTCAGGGCCAAGGCAAAAAGGAGCGGGGATAGTGGGCATCCCTGCCTGGTGCCCTGCCGCAGGGGGAACATCTGAGACATTGCCCCATTGACTCTCACCCTTGCCACCGGTTGTGTGTACAGCAAACGCACCCAGCTGCAGAAGACAGGCCCAAAGCCCAATTGTCGCAGGACCATGAATAAGTATGGCCATTCGATACTATCGAAGTCCATGGAGGCGTCCTGCGCCATTAGGGCCGTTCGGGTGTCGCCGAAGTCCTCCGTCATATATAAGACTCCATATAGGCGGCGCAGTTTGTGCCTAGTACTCCTGTGGGGCATGAATCCTGACTGATCCACATGAGCCAGATCCGGTAGTACCGAGAGCAGTCTCGTCGCTAAGGTTTTAGCCAACACCTTGGCCTCAACATTAAGGAGCGATATAAGGCGGTAAAACGAGCATCGGTCCGCCGGATTCCCGGCCTTGTGTATAACCACAATCGTGGCCTAGCTGATCTGGCGGGAGTCTCCCCACGTCCTTCGCCTCAAAGAACATTTGTCTGAGGGGCTCAAGCACAACACTGGCTTGCCTCGAGTATATTTCAACAGGGAGCCCATTGGGCTCTTGCGCCTTCCTGGCCTGGAGGGCATTGAGGGCCTCCCTGAGTTCCAGCGCAGTACGGTCAGCGTCTAGGCTTTCGGACTGCTCCTGGGACAGCCTAGGCAAAGCGAAGTCCCGCAGGAAATCCTCGAAGTCCATTTCCGATCTGGTGCATACAGGGGTATAGACCCCTTCATAATGTGATGCGAAGGCCTCAGTTATCTCAGTCCCGGACAATACTAATGATCCTGACTCATCCCTGACCTCCGCAACCCAGGATCACTCTCGATCCCTACACTCGAGCCATGCCAATAACCTCATGCTTTTATCCCCGGCATCGTATATCCGATGCTGTGTGCCTAGGAAATAGGTCCACACGTCACTTTCAGCCAACGTGCGAAGTTCCCGCTGTTTGAGGGCAAGCTTGTGGCTATGCTCCACCAAGGGGGCCTCCGTCTCCTATTCAAGCTCTTCAATTTCCCACTCCAACTGCGCCACCTTAGGTGCCTCCTCCTTTTTCTGGACCCCAATAAGCGCCTGAACCTGTCCCCTCAAGACTGCTTTAAAAGCCTCCCACAGGGTTAACTGGTAATCAACCGATCCCTGATTCTCTGCGAAATACAGTTGGGAGCCTTCACGTATCTTATCGGCTATGGAGTCGTCTTTGAGGTGCCATTGGTCAATTCTAGGGAAGGCTGCCCTAGTCATTGCCGCCCCTCTAAGAGTCACCCCCACTGAGGAATGATCCGAGATTCCCCGGGCCATGATACAGGAGTCCATGAAGTCGCCCAATAGGTCACCCCGGTTCAAAAGATGATCTATTCTGGAGAAAGATGCGTGCCGTGCGGAGTAGAAGGTGTAGTGTCTATGTGTGGGGTGGTGTAGGCACCAAATATCGCTGAGGCCCAGTGCTGCAACAAAGCCACTCAAGCCCACTTCCCCCCTGTGCCCCTGCCTATCGGTCCAGGTCCGCATCCATATGTCTGCACGTGTAACCCAGGTGGGATGTAACAGGAGCTAAACACCAATGTACGACCCTCCCACCTGACCGCCACAGTAACACCACACCCTGAGTCCTCTGCCCACGTTGCCCGTGACCACCATCGGGAGAGCCTTGCGTACAAGGATTCCCACCCCCCTAGAGCCCGACGTGAACCCCGAGTGAGCCACCATCTTATAGCCAAACCGGACCAGAGCCCTGCATGTGTTGCCCCGTAGGTAAGTCTCTTGTAAGAGCACTTCGTCAGGGGCATGGTGTTTCAGAAACGGCAGGACAAGTGTTCACTTAATCTTGTTACCCAACCCATTGACGTTCCATGACCAAATCGTGATTATGCGTTTGATCACCCATTGAGGCACAACAAGTTAAACTGTCCAGGATCTCCCTCCTGCACATGCCCACTCATAGAAAATATCACATAAACATAGGAAATAGAGTCACCATGAGCTAACCATAAACATTCCCCCATACTCCTACTCCCCAACTCGCACCCCATCGCTGCCTCCCTGCTAAGTGGGTCCCCAATCACCCACCTCTTAAACATGCAGAGTGCATGTCGCCCCTTCAACCCCATAACAACAGTAAGAGGGAAACTGTAAGCCTGCAATCGCAGAAGAAGACATACTTGAGTGGTGGAGTACTCACCCATTAGGTGGATCTCGCTGTCTATGCTGCCCCTCCCATTCCCTCCCCTCCAACGCTGCCGTGGTATACCAGAGACCCTCAGTTCACAGTCACAAAACACGTGGGAGACCCAGTCCTGAAATGTCCTAGGAGTCCGCTACCCAAGGTCCTCCCATCGACCACCACCTACATACAAGGACCTTTGAGGCATGCCACCCTCCCCGCCGCTTTCCCCAACAGTGCCCCAGGTTAACGTTACCACTGCAGTCACTTGTGGGATATCTGCTTGAGCTGTCGGGGTTCTTGTGGTTGACTGTTCATGCTTTGAGTCCCCTGACCAGCACGGCCCAGGGCAGAGCGTCTTGAGCCATTCTGGCGGCCCACAGTCCGCCACCCCTCCATCCAGTCACTTGCTTCGGACGGCAAGTCGAAGAAAAACGCCTTGTTGCCGTCTAGGATCTTGAGGCGAGACAGATATAGCATCATGTATTTTATGCCTTGATCCCTGACGGCCCTCTTGACCCCTTTGAACGATCTCAGCTGGCGCTGCACATTTAGTGCAAAGTCGGGAAAGAAACAAATTGTGGCTTTGTTCAGGTGCAGGTCCCTGGACACCCTTGATGCCTGCAGGATTGCGTCTCGATCCCTGTAGTTTAGGATTGGGGCAATAATGGAGCTCCCGGCTTGGGCCTCCCCCCCAGTGGCCGATGAGCTCTCTCCACAGAGAATAAATTAGAGAGGTGCTTTGGCTTAAGGTGGTTAAGTATTAAGTCCTCCACGAACCAGTCTATTGACGGGCCCTCCATGCCCTCCGGAACTCCCACGATGCGGACATTATTTCGGTGGGCCCGGCCCTTCTGATCTTCCAGGCCAGGCAGGCGGCCATGTCTGCTTGGCCTTTAGTGAGTGCGGCTACTTGTTCCTCCAACCTCTTTGTCTTAGACTGCAAACTACCAATGCCGCTTTCAGCCTCCGTTACCTTATTTGACATCTTTCCCAAGTCCACGCGCAGTAGGTTGACTTCTTCAGTCACAGAATCGAGCTTGGGCTCCATGGTGCCTTGCATCTCTTTAATGGCACCGCACATGTCCATGATGGCTGACATGATGTCTTTAAGTGATGGGTCGGGCCACTGGCTGTCGTCTCACTTCTCTGGTTTCCCCAGGTTGATCGTCCTCCCGGCCCATGTTGACGGTGTACTTGTCGATGTAGTTAGTCTGGCCTAGCATCTGCGCCTTGTTGCGGCCCATAGCCTTGTGACCACCACCGCCGTAGATGCAGTCCGCCGCTGGTCGCCCCCGGGCTATCCCTATATGCCCCCTTCAATGCCTCTCACCCCCCCTGTGATTTGATGTATGCCCCACTGGGCGTGATGTCACCTCGTCGCTCACACTGCCACAGGGTCACTCACAGTCCACTCCACAACAAGGTACAGCCTGTGGCTGGCGTCAAGCAACTATTCCAGGGCCTGTGAATCCCAAGTGGGCCCAGAGACGGGCCAGGCACCAGGGTGCCGGGGGAATGCTGCCCCAATCCAAAAAGTCCAATCTGCCAGACAGCTGGCTCACAGGTGCACCGCGCTTCAAATTGTGTGGGGCCGGTATCAGTATTACGCCGCCAGTGAGGGAAGAGCCGCAAGCCCCAATCACTGCAGACACAGGGCTCCAGTGCCCACGAATGCTCAAGCCAAAATCTTGTTGTGGCCGCCTTACCCACCACCAATGTCCCAACTCTGGCTTCGTCCCTGTACTGCCTTCTCACCTCTGCAAGGTCCCCGTAGCCGCCACACTACTAATGTCCCTCACCGCGGCGGGGCCTCCAAAGACGGTCCTACAGCCTGGGCGCCGCTGACGCTCTTGAAGCGCTCTCAGTCCACACACAACCAGGCCCAGCAGGTGTCACTCGACTGGGCCTTTCCTGCTGATCGCCCTGTAACTGCTGTACCGCAGCCCATCAATCGCGCCCCAGGCGCCGCCGAGAGCCACCGCTCTACACACCCAGCGGGCCCAGCCGCAGCAGTCCGGATATCAGCCCCACACTGACAACAACCTCTGGTGCCCGGCCGGTCCTGCTGCCTCCACCATCTGCCGCGGGCATGCTGCTTACAGGACGGGGAACCTCCGTACAACAGGGCACGCTCCACCCCGGTTCCAATCCTCCGGGGACCTGGCTGTGCTAGGCTATGATTGGCGCCATTTTCTGACCTCAAGACTCGGGCCCGGGCCTCAGAATTGCCGCAAGAAAACACTCCAAATCGGATCTGGCATGGGTCGGAAAAGCAGCCCACCGCTTCTCTGAAGTGTCAGAAAACAGAAGATTCACTTCAACTGGACGGATTGTGCCGGATGGTAGGTGAAGTTTATGTCCCTGCTACAGCAGCTCACCTAATGTGCGGCCATCTTTTTTGGCTGCAGGCCATGCCCCCCGACCTAAAGAAATGTTCAGCTTGGAATCCAATGAAAGCCCACTTTTTTCATATCCATTTGAAATCAGGAAAAAAACATTCTCTCAAAATGGATATGGTTAAAGAAAAAAAAGAAAATACACAAAAATGTACAGGGGTAAGGATACTTTTTTCTTTACTGAAGGTGATTTTTCCCTTCCCCTTTTGAGACTTAGCAAGATTATTTTGCCAGGTCCACTCCACACTGCTTTTCTGCTTCACTCTCCTCAAAGACCTGGTCAGTCCCTTTAGCTAACAAAACACAAACCTAGTCTAAACAGAAAATGACTTAATGTTTCTCTTGTTGCTCATCAACAGCATTGTGCTATAGGTCGATCTATTTCATTTGAGTCGGGACTCAGTCGGTACGGAGTTAGACACCTTACTTGGAGTCTGGAGGATGATGGAAGGACTCAGGAAGTGAGTGACTAGGCTACTTCGAGAACTGCCCTGAAACCAACCGATTTGGTGATTACTTTAAAGTGGCCTACCCAACTCAATGCAGTGGTAGTGAGAGTGCTGTGTTGATTTACTTGATTTGAAAAATGCAATGTTGCTATGTATGTGTGCTCAATGCTGCCTGGCTCAAATTTGAAACAAAGTGGTGGTTAGTTGGGGGGCTTGTTGTTGTAGGTAACTGGAGACTGAAATGTGGTCATGCATGATCATCACATTATGCATGTGCTGTTAGGCTACATATTATTCTTATGATCTATGTTGATGAATTGATGATCGTGACAGTTGCAAGTTTGATCACCCCAATACCGATAGTTACAGGTGGCTACGTTTGTGTGGGTATTGGTCGTGGTAAAATTGCTCTTACCTAATTGTTCACATATCAGTTATAAAAATTAACAAATCAAAAGGGATTATTATTCTGCTCTCAGTGCACTCCATATGACGTTTCCCTTATGTCCTCCTCCTGGATTCTACAATATCCTTCTGTTTTTACAATCCGCAGGCCTTCTCTTATCCTGTGCCAAACTGGAAAAGCACCATCACGCTTACCTTTCCTGACTGGACCAGCCAGGTACCCAAGACTGACAGACAGTCCAAGAAGAATGATGCAGATGCAGCTTCCAATTTGGCAATACAGTTACATTTTTAATAATCATTAGTGACTTGACCTCTACATAATTTGTTATATATTTGCTATCATTCAAACCTAGGTAACAGAAAATTTAGATATTATGTAACTTGGGTCTCTATGGGGCAGATGGACTGTTTGGTTTACATTGCTTTTAAGTTACCCGCACTCATTCCTTTGTTTTCTTTTCCTCCCAAAAAGATTTATGATGGTTGGCTGCTACTTGCCCAAATGAATAATGTCCTTGTGTAGTGTTTTTCTTTGTCAAAACGTTCCCAAAATACCCCTTCCCATCCATTAATTATACCCCGAACCCTCTTCCCTCTGGCTGTTTGATTAACTGAGGTGTGGCCTAATTTACACTATCAATGGATCAGACACTTAGTGGGGCGGATGTGGTGAAAGCATAACCACCTCAGCGCAGGATCTACAGTTTTACTCCTCCACACTGGCCCCTATTTACCTACCCATGCATAAAAGTGATTGATATTTCAGAAATAGGAGAACATCATTTGTCCGTATCATCATTCAGGCATTGTATGTTGCGTTAAAACGCTTAACCAATACCCATGTTCACTTCATACTTTAGGTCTTCTTAACGAATCACAATGGGAGACTATGACTCACTTTTGTTTCCCAGTGGCAGTCCGTGCAGGTAAGCCCAGTGGGGCAGGTGCAGCCAGGGTTGGAGAGGGTGGAAGCGACAAACAACAGAATAGTGCAAATAAATAAATAAATAAAATGCCTTACCTTGCACTACCGCAAGGTAAGTGGTTTTATGTATTTATTTTCTTTTCACTATTCTGTCGTTTGTCACTCCCTCACCCCTTCCCGGCCTCACCACGCTTACCTGTACGGCCTGCCCCTGTTGTTTCCTCGAAATACTAGTTCATCAACCATTTCTCTGACTAACTTAGTATTGTTTCTTATTTGTTATTCTGCCTCGGGTATTCTTTGTTGTGTGCTAGTCTGGTCTGAAGTGTTTGTAAAAACAAAATAATATATAACCCCGCTAACTCAGTTTTTTCAATTTCCATTTAGTTGCCTACGATGTATAATCCTTCTGATTGGAAACATACAGTGGAATTCACCATAGGTGGGAGTGAGACCTGACCCCTGACCCCTGTACTGTTGTTAGTGCACTAGCCTGCTACTACTACCACCACCATGTCATCTTGTCACCTTGGGACACCCAGCAGCCCTCACTTCGTCTATTCAGTAAGAGAACTTAAAAAAAATCTAAATCCGTATTTGTAAAGCACAAACCACTCACTTTACTGGTCTCAAAGCACTGGGGGCCATCGTGGAAATTAGGTGAGCTATTGCCCAGAGTCACATGGTGCTGAGCTGCGCTGCCGCTGGAGCCTGGATTGAACCGTGAACCCTGTGCATCCAAGTCAGCTGCCCTGGCCGCTGCACCACACCTCGGTTCATTGTTCTACTAAGTTTTTGTAGGCATGGCAATGGTAAATCTCCAACTCCCCCTTTAGTGGTCACTATAGTTGCAGACTGCAGAGACTAGGAAAGTAGTAGGCCAAGAGTACCACATAGGCATAGTGTATACCTATTTGTTGTTATGCACTAACAGCAATTTTTAATATACGTTGTGCTAAAAGGCAACTTTGAAAAGAGAAACACCCCCAAAGACCTTGATTAGAGGCACAAATAAAGAAACTTAAATATTTATTATTCTAGTCAGCAAAAAAGTAAAACCCACCCACCTCCAACAACAACTGGCCCACCCCTAACCCCAAACAAATCAAATATTCCCATCCCCAACGATTGTCTGTGAAAAAGTCCAGAAATCCCGATCCTGATCCCAACTTCCACTCCCCCACCCACAACAACAAACAAGTCCCACCCACCAAAATAAAAGTTTAAGAAGGGGCGGAGGGAACTAGACACAGCGCTGGATTTTCTCCATCGCCAGTCAATTTTTCTCTGCCGGGTCTCAATGTGCGCCAGCCTTGACAGGATGAGGTGAAGTAGGGTGCGCTCTGAGGGTGAGAGGGGGGCAGCAGTGTGAGTGGTTGGATGGCAGGCAGCTGTCTGCCAACTGCGGCGCCAATGTTGTGGTTGGGATTGGGTAGCTGGAGGTGCTGGAGCCTGGCTGGAGCCCTGGGCCACTGCCTCCTCCCCTTCCTGCTCCTGGACTACCAGCTGCTGGTTCTTGGCCCGTATTGCCTCAAATACAAATATAAACACAGCGGGTGCCCCAGCTGGAGCTCCAATTCTGAAAAGCACAAATGATTGTAACTTCTGAGGCTTTGTGAAAGCAAAGCAAGTCTGTTTCCTTTCATATTCAATGTTGAAAAATTAACTGAAAACCTTAATGAATTTGAATGCATTGCTGATCTATTGGAGCACAATCTGATGTGTACGGACTGTGAAGAGTGGTTTAATTCTTTTCATGTCCTGGTGAGAGCACAGTTCATTGTTCTCTATTTTAATTACCCTGAGTATGCAAATGCCCAAAATGAACTGTAAGCTCTGACGGTTTGGCTGTGTCCCACTTTCCATAGTAGTATGCAAAGGTCTTCCCACCTTTTCACACATTGATGGACAACTTACCAAAAGGCCCCAAAGTTTGTTTCCCACAGATTTTGGTGACACATTTTTGATGCAGAGGAACACAAGGGCATCTACACCCAAAGTAAGAAGCACTTATTTCATAAACCTAGGAGGAAGTACCCTTGTTTGGGGAAGAGTACCCTCTTTGTTGTCCCATCATCTTCTCTAGGAAAGATTCATGTTATCAGAAATTTGTGAGTCAAGACTTCAAGGAATAATCACATTTCCCAAATTACATGCACAGAAGGTCACTGAGACATTTCTTTGTGTCCCATTATGCAACTGTAGTGTAGATTATGCACTACACATTTACCCAGTGAGATAGCAGTACTTATTCCTTAATTCCTTAACCCGATTCCAAATTTCCTAAACTACATTATGCAACAACTGATCTTTGCTTCTCATCTCTCAACCTTTGGCGGGTCATCTCAGTCTGCATTTTTTTTATGCATACATGCAGATGCATGCATAGTTAATTACAAGTTACTTTCTACACATCACTGGGAAATCACTTACGGTTGGGATTTGGTCTGTATGGGCTACAAAAAATAAAGGCACAGAGAAGTGAGAGAAGAAAGCGCTCGCTCACTAATATCAATAACTACCATTGTCTCAGTGAAAGGACAGAGGAGTCTCTGCATTACTCCTTAAAGAAACAGTCCAAGTGAGAGCCAACGACACATAAAATGTGTAACATAAACTTAACTTACCCGAGTGTGAGCAGCTGGCTTGCTATTTGGGAAAAAATATTAGCATATATAGAGCACAATAAATAAATAATTATTGCTCACAAAGCCCCGCATCCTCCACTCCCAGCAGGTCCTGGTCCCGGTTCAGGATGTCCCCCAACTGGTGTGTCAGCTGTTGTTGGGTGCGCCAGATCCCTGATGTGCGGCAAACAGCCTGGCATACCCTCTCCTAGCCTTACTTCCGCTCCTGGAGGACGTAGCCCCTATCCGGCCTACCGCCTGCTGCCAGGAGGGAGGGAAGGTGGCGATGCACATAAAAAAACAGTGCAGGCACCTCCACCTCGGTGAATAGTGTGTGGGGCTTCACCACCTTCTCTGCTTGGCCTAACTCAAGGTAGGCAGCTGAGGCTGGTGGTTCGTGGGGGTCTGGCGCTGCTGCTCCCCTGCTCTGCTATGGTGCTGAGTGGGTGCTGGAGAAGAGAAGAAAGTAGAAGAATGAATAAGAAGGAAGGAAGGTAAAAGAAAGTAAATGAAAAATAAAGTACAAAAGTCATGCAAACAACACCATTTTTTTTTAAATAAGCATAAAATACAAAACCACAAAGACACTGTAAGGATATGATAAAAATTGAGGGGTTTAAGAGGGTTAGGATTAAAAAGATGAGAAGGAGATTTAAAAATAGGCACAGCACCATAAACAGAGCAAAACCAAGATGGCCGCGCCCATGCGAATTGCATGGTGCAGTTCGCATGCGATTTCCAGCACAAGAACTCACTCTGCGTTACATATGCTGGAAAACGCGAACGTGCATGGCAAAGAGTTTTTTAACCACTTCAGTGGAGTTCCGAGTAGCACCACTAGGCAAACTCCGCCCGGGCCTACCTAAAAGACAAAAGTGATATTTGCTTCAATGGGAGGGGGGTTCATGGATGAGTGGCACACATCCTAGGAATTATCTGCTGGTAAGTCTGTACTACCACCTCAATCTCCTCTCAGAATACTATTGGAGGTAAGTGAGTGGCCAGGCCAGTGACACTGGTAAACAGAGGAAATGTGGAGTTTTCACTCTTTCACCATAGGCCCCTCCATGATTTAATGGCTATAGCTGCCTGACCTGAGCTCAAAACCATAAGAAAAATACTACTAAAACTTGAGATGGCATGGTCTGCAGGTCATGTTGCACCCTAACCCTTAATCAATGTACCTAGTTGCCCCATGTATATGGTACCAGGTGTATTGAGTGCCTTGGTCACTACTGGAAGCAAAATGAGCCCTGTCAACATGTTTCACACCATCTCTACAATGCACCTTGTGATTTAGGGTAGTTGGATGATTGCAGTCTTTGTCAGGGGTTGTTGGGAGAGGGTACATTTTTAGGTCTTGCTTGACAGCGCTGACATCTGAAAGACATATTGGAATCAGTTAATTAAAATATGCACAGAGTGGGTTGAGGCTCTGTCTTGGAAACCGTCCAGTTCTCCCCAGCCAGGGTACCCGCAAAGGACTACGCTACACCCAGAGCTTAGTAATGCATGTCTTTATTTTTCTGAGTGTAACTGGGAACACCGCATTCTTAACCAGCCTTCAGTGCATTTTGTTCTAACACTTACCTCACAGTTCTGCGAAGTTCATCTAGAGTCAAAAAGGTTCCCTCATTTCTAATATGCAAGACACTACCAAAACGAATACTATCTCACCCTAAACTACAAGCTATTTGATGTATAGTGCTGTCTCCTATGGCATTCTTGCATTGCAATGTGTGAGAGACTGTGTTACACATAAAAATGCACTTAGTCATCACACATTTAACACTTTGTATCAAATATGCATTGTATACAAAAAACAATCCTTTTTTGCCTCATTTTAATTTTACTAAAGTTGGCTTTTATAAAATTTCTGTCAAGACCTTAAGATTTATGTCTAATTACGTTTTCCTTTTTATACATCAGGATGGGCTGACTTTAAAATGGTTGCCGCATCGTACAGAATTCTAGCTGTAGCTTGACCCTGGCCTAGATTTAACATGAACAAAATGGACCGAGTTTGAGTTCAAATAAATCACGCAGTGAATTCCGAGATCTTTTTTTAGACGAAAATGTTATTCTTAATCAGCAAAGCAAACTGGCCAACCCATGTTTCATTACATCAAGGTTGCTTCATCAGGGTCTCTAACTGTACCTACTTCACTCTCTCCATTTATAAATCTCATTTTTTGGATGAATTACGGGGGAAGCAAAGAGCAGAAAGGACAGCAGCATCAACAGAAAGAAAAGGTCTTAAGAAAAAAGCTCTCCCAAAAGAAATAAGAAATACAGGGAAAGAAAGAAACACAAGAGGAGTGAAAACAAGACTTCAAACTAGACATAGGGATGAACAAAAAAATTTATTTCGTGTTCAACTTGTCCGAGTGTACCTTGACTACTGAACTATTGTGGGTTTTCAGTAAAGGTTTCTATTTTGTGCCATAACAGCATATTGAAATGTGTGCATTTAATGTTGATTTATTACAGTTTATCAGGAAATTTGAAATATTTTTTTTCATTGAACCCTCCTAAGAAACCTTCAGAGTGTAAGTGGGAGTCACCTACAAATCAATTCATCAACAATTAAAAAGGTATTTAAATGTTAATATCAATATCTTCGCTCCACTACTCAGTTTAAATTTACAGTTCCTAGAATCAGACTGAGGCAGTCGATCTTTTGCCTACCTAGGACCCTCCCTGTGGAATTCTCTTCCCATCTCTTTACATAAAGAAACAGTTTATGATCATTTTCGTAAATGTCTGAAAACTTGGTTGTTCAACCTGTAGGTCTTTTTCTCCTCCCTTCTTTCCTCTCAGGCTGGCGCTGAGAAACCCCTTGGGGTAGCTGTGTGCCTTATAAACTCAAATAACATAACATCACATATCTAATCCAATTCCAGTTGAGCTGGAAATGAAAGATTTGGATCTTGTACATGATCAACCTTTAGACAGTGGGATGAAACCGAAGTCCATGTTTTTTCTTAAATTTACTAATGAAGATAACATTGCTATCTTTGAAAAATGTGTCTTGCGAGATATCACCAATATTGAGTGTAATCATTGATCTTTAAATTTGAATAAGAAACAAAAGAGAGCTTTAGAAACCCTTCAAGGCAACAAGGATATTATCATCTACAAGGCGGATAAAGGAGGCTCCTCAGTTGTTCTCGACTATGCAGTCTATAATAAGGAAGCCAATAGATACTTGTCAAATATTTAGTGTTATGAGACAACCACTCAAACTAAAGCAAAAAAAGCTGAAAAAGAGTTAGCCTGTCTTTAACAGAAAAGGAGAAGTTTAGGAATGATATTTGATGAAGAATGTTCTTATCTCAACATTCTGAGCCCAAGACTATCAGTAATATATTTTTTACCTATAATGCACAAAAGATTAGCAATCACAGAGAGACTATCAGAATTAATTGACTTGTATATAGCACCCTTTGTGAAACTCTTGCCATCTTATATTAGAGATAAAACAGACTTTCTAACAATACTAGACACTATATCATGGGAAACTGACATGCTTATAGTAACAATGGATATGAAATCTATGTATACTTGCATTCACCATGATTATGGCCAATATAGCACAGAACATTTTTTTAATAGCATACCAGCGAACCTGCTATCTCGCAACAGAATTCTGGTAGAAATGGCTAGATTTGTTTTGAAAAATATCTAAAAAAATTAGGAAGGGTCTGCAATAGGTTCATCACATTTGTTTGGATTATGCCAGGGCACAAAAATACATGTTTCACTGAGGGAGAAGTGTTAGTCATGGTGGATGAAATCATGAGAGTAGGGCCACAATTGTTTTGAGCCCCAGTCCAAAAAACACCCCTATCTCAGAAAAGGGAAATGTGGTCCAGAATAGTTGGCAGAGTGAATGCTGTAGCCAACAGCCTGAATACACAGGAGGAAATTAGGAAGAGGTGGAACTATGTGTCGGGGAGAGTCCATTCCCTGGCCACCAAGCGTCACCAGGAGGCCAGGAGGTGGTGGTTCTCCCAGGCCCCCCTTACAACCCATTCCCTGGGAGGAAAAGGTCTTCCAGATCCTACATCCTGCAGGCTTGACAGGAATCCCTGGTGGAGTGGAGACTAGCAAGTTATAATTTCAAATGTTTCACTAAACCTAAACCTAAATGTCCTGTTTGCTTTGAAGTTAGCTGTTGCTAATGTATTCACCAGAATTCTATTTAATTTCAGCCAAAATATATCAATAGCATCTTGTTTGGATTGTGTGTTTGAATCCATTGCGTTGTATTTAAGATAACAGGTTTCAATAGCCATCATATTTCACATGATGATGCTTGTAAGTGTTTGTACGCCAAATAACAAACAACCTATATGTATTTCACATAGTAAATGTTGGTTCACTTCCTACTGCAGATTTGATGGTATGTTCAAGTCATAATTTTGCAAGCTGTGAATGTCTCATTAAAATAACTACAACTACCATGATCCCTTGTTCTGGTTTTGTGATAATACTGCCATTTAATTTTTCTCATACTCCCTTTTCTATCATATTTTCACCTATAGTAAAGTGTAATTTATTGTTCAATCTTTATTTTAATGCTCTTATTTAAATTGTTTGTGTTTGAATTTTGTTATCTGTCCTTTACTTGTCATGTCATTTAATTTATGTCATTAGTTTCACAAAACAATCTTTGTTGCCCTTTAAAATGTAAGGCATGTAAAAGTGTATGCTGAAGAAAAGTGGCATATGTGGAAACTGCACTCTGCACTGCCCAAGTGATGACTAATATTAAACATCTCTCTATGGTGCGTTAATGTCTGTTTTTTAGCCTGCTAGGCCTCAGACTGGATAATTTCACATATGTCTGCTCCGCTGTGTTGAGTTGAATGGTTTGTACATTTCATGAATACTTACTAAGTTATCTTTTTTCATTTCTTACCTGTTTATTTGAAGTAGTTTTGTATGAAACATAAACAGTTTTTGTAATGAATTCATTTACCACAGAGTGGTCAAATCATTATATCCAATTCCTCTACCCTTTCAGGTTGCTACATTATATTTGATAAACAATCATTTGATATGTAATCCACACTATTACACATTTCTTTTTACATTCATGATAGGTCCAACAGCCTGAGCCTGTGGGCAATCATCTGTGTCTCGGGAAACCTCCATTCCAGCCTTGGATCAAGCCTCTAAGAAGGACTCCACTCCTGAAAGTCTGGATGAAGAGGAGCAGCCTTGTCCATCTCGTCTGCTTGGGCAGACGGCTCCTGTGAGCCTCCCTCGACCCAAACCTACACCTCCTACCCCAGCCATTAAAACACATCAGGAGACTGATGACTCCACGTCCAGTGTCTAAAGCAACATAACATTAAAAAACAGAAAGGGAGGTCTCCTCACAAATCCAGTGTCGGGACGAGGAGTAAAGGATAAACAAGAAATCAAAACAGTCCCTATCTTTACCTTGAAAAGAGGATAATCCTATCCATAGTATACCACCATAACTCAAGAGATCCTTACACCTAAAACCACTCTAGTAAATTATATACACAATGAAAAAACAATTTTTATAAAATTTTGAACAATTTATTACAAAATATACAATGTCAAATATCAATTACAGTGCCACAATATAAAATGTTTAAAAAAAAGTGTCAGCACCCTTCCAATGGTTCAGTGGTGCAAATATAATAAACACACAAAATCAAGATTAAAAAGCAATTGGCTATTAAAAACAAGTTGTCGACGCAGCGTTTTGGTTTTTATGATGACCCCTTCATCAGGACAGGGTTTTTAAAAACGAACTCTTGTTACATTAGAGACATATTCCTCTGTATTCAATTCGAGGAGGGGGTCCTTAAATCATCACATGCCACCATTTAAAAGAGAATGTAACTGGTCCAAACGTATCTTTGTGTCTGAAACTTCACTTTGTCATGGAGTTTTCTTTATATGAAGGAAAAAGGAGCCACCGTTATAAGGGACTTTTTTTGGAGTTCTCCTTGGGTACAGGGGATCAGCCTAAAGTGTAGCACGTGACTGGATGGCATCAAGTTCTTTTTAAGCGTGCTGTCTTATTAGTTAACTCTGTTCGGGAGGTTTATTCTCAATTTACCGCCCTTGTATTCAATATTCGGCCTCCCTGCTCCTTTTTCACTCCTTTTTCGTCAGGTTGCAGATACAACATAACACCCATCTTGTGCCCCTCCAGTACTGGCTGCTTGGAGACAACACCACCACCACCTGCAGTTCAGCTAGGACCCAGTTGAACGGGCACACTGGTTCAAGCCACAGATAAAATTGGAGCTTACCATCGGTTGCGTACACAACGGTGTTGGTTTTGTTTGTCATCAAGCATCAGCAGTGGCAGGATTGGAAGATCGGATCCAAGATGTAACAGGAAGTGTGAAAGTGAGAAAACGTGAGTTTCTGCCTCATATCCCTTCCATTCCACCAACTCAGGTGTGGAGGTTTTACCGCATAGTCACGTCAGCGGGAACACACATCATGAAGGCAAATCGTGTTTGGCAGTCCTCCCTCCGACAGTTGCTTTTGCCTATCCCATTGCCGACACGGTTGAGATTTCCAAGCGGTGACAGCAGGACTGCGGCATTCTTTCATCTATGCAATTGCTAACATCTAAATAGGACGGGTGGACTTCCAAGCCGGCAGGCGGGAAGACTGCAGAAAAAGCAACCCGGGGACTCAATGTTTTAAGATAATAATGAGGCCCTATGATTGTGCTTATGAAGAAATCAACTGCTGTGCACAAAAACTGAATGCTTAGAAGAGAAATATTTATCTCACAGGATTTATATTGCCCATATGCAGGTTCCCTTGGAATTATGTGTTTGCGCGGGCGCAGCATTTTTCACATAACTACAGATTTGCTGCATGTCCCACATAATCCGTCATTTGCTTCATTTGTTTCTAGCTCAAACGGTCCAAATGTTACTAACAACACAGCAACAGGTGTTGTTGCTCAGTGGAAGGCCCTTTGCAAAGCTTGACGTGTCACCTTTCTGTTGCTTATTGCTATATATTTGTGTTAAACTGGTACTAATGAGGTGCAACCAATGCCCAGGCAATGTTAAGAAGAGTAAAACTGACACAATAAAGAAATAATTCTATCATAAAATGTGCCGCATTTGGCCACACAATTTGACTTTCCTTGCTACATAAATTACTCAACCCTGCTGCATAATTCCTGTGGCCCTGTCTTTACTATATAGTGAGCCTCATTAAATAAATATTAATATGATATTCAATGCCTAGAGCACTAACAATTACATTTCCGGTCTTAATGCCCGTCACCCTTCCTATACCAGGTAAGAGTCCCTGAAAACTTTCTGTACTGCTAATAATATGATTCAAAATGTGGCAGTTCACCAGGAGTGCTGTTCAATTAAGATAGAGTACTTCTCAACCCGACAGTATGTCTCGAGTGATCACAGATTTTAAAAAGGTAAAAGTGCTCTTCCATTAGGGTGTGTGAGACGTTAGCCTGGCATATGATGTCCACTAGTTCTAGTGGGCACCTTGCACCAGTCTAATCGACCCTTATAGATGATGGTTGTAAATTCAACCTTATAGAAAGCTATTCTAGTGGTAGCATGAACCAGCAGTCTTCAGGTTAAGACTCCAGTAGGCGAGTTAAGCAAGTTGTTTTACCATATATAATCCCTTGAATACCAAATGAAATGACACCACACAAGGTATATATCAAATATATATGTATTTAATCTAAACACAACCCCTCTGCACTCTTTATGAGGTCAGAGGTCAAAATACAGTACAAGTCACACAGTTAATATTCAATAAGTTGCACAGTATACGTTATGTCCTTGGGACCTGACAAACCATATACTAAGAAAGTGGTATAAGTACCACGTGAAAGTTAGAAAGCAGCCTGTGGCCTGTGGAATCACTGGGGCTACACAAACAACCAAAGGTTAGGAAGTAGGAGGCCTACAGGAGACGCGTGCAGTGTCTAAACACAGTCGCAAGTTACCATTGCTTTCTATGGGAAACGAAGAAGTTACAAAGTTATTGTTTAAGGACACCTACGGATGGACTAGGATGCAAACCTTTTAAACTAGGACACTTTGAGAGTCAAGACCCACGGGAGCACCGGAGTACTCGTGTTACCTCACTCAGGAAAGCCGGGTGCATAGGTGTTTTTTCGTGTCATGTTTCGTCATTGTTTTCTATGGAGAGCTGCAAAGAAGTGCTGCAGGTGACCAGAGGAAAAGTGTCTGGGTGGATCCAAGGGTGGATCGGTGATGTGAAGAGTCTGAAAGCAGAGAGGACATAGCCTGGGTCACTAGTCAGTGACCAGGAAGGAACCAGGAAGGAACCAGCGATGTTGCATGCTTGAAGGGGAAGAAGGTGAGTTTGTCTCTTCAGCCACGGAGTCCAGGAGGCATCAACGATGACCAGGCACTGGATTCGAGCTGTCCCACAATGGTATCCAGATTAGACTCAACAAGCCTTGGCAACTGCAACCCTTGCAGGATGTTGAGATTGACTCTGTTGCAGACCAGCAAGGTCTGTCGTGCTTCTCCTTTTCAGGGAAGCTGGAGCAAGCCTGGAGCAAACAGGAAAGCAAAGTAAATTCAAGATGGCGTCTTCAGGGGGAGCTCACTAGCCAATGGGCAAGGAACCGGGAAGACGCGTTGAGCTCAAATGCAAAGGTGGGGCCCACGGGACACTCGCGGAGTATGGGGGTCTGGGCTTCAGTGCAAATGGTTCTCGGGGCTGGGGCTTCTCGTACCCCAAAGCACAACTTACTGAGGCTTCAGGAAAGGAGTGCAGGTAGCAAAATGCAGGATGTCCAAGATGTCCTGTCCCACGTCTCTCATGTCTACCACTGGTCTCAGCTTTACTGTGGATGTGGGTCGGGGTCAGAGAAGTCTGGAAGTCTAGTTCTTGTGTGCAGAGTCTTCGGGTTCCGACGGGAGCCTTGAAACTGCAGACCGGCGAAGATGCTATTGGTGCCTGTTTGCACATGGTCGTCACTCCTTGACCACAAGGGAGATGTCTTCCGTCTTCCAGTCAGAATGGAATGTCGAAGGTCCAAGATATGTCTTTCAAAGATTCGTCCAGGATAATCTAAAGTCTTAGGGACACAGCTCCTCTAGGGATAGGGGCTGGATTACCTAACTAGGTCACTCCTATGGGTTAACCCGAAAAGGGGGTGGTTACACCCCTTTCCCTTTGCCCAGTTTCGCACCGGAGCTGGGGCTCCAGTGCCCCAGCTACTGGTTTGAACCGGGCTATGCATAGAGCACCTTGTGTGCCCCAGGCAGTGTCTAGATGCATTCACTGAATGCAGCCCTCCCTGCCCCAATACACAAAACCCCTGTCTGGGGAGGTGCTGGCACCTCCCTGGACAGGAAACCAATTGTCCAGGCCGCACTTGCTGGAGTTTCCCCAGCAACAGGAGGTCAGACTTGTGTCTGTGGCAGCCGCATCCATTTTGTGATGCTGAGGCTCTATTTAACTTTATTTAACTTTAACTGATTAATGCAGTAAGCTACATGTCTTTTCCCTCTGCAAGTAGTCCAGGGTGTCCGGTCCCACATCTCTCGTGTCTGCCACGGGTCTCAGCTTTGCTGTGGATATGGATCGGAGTCGGAGAAGCCTGGAAGTCCAGGTTCTGAGCCGCTGAGTCTTCGGGTTCGGCAGGAGCGTCGACAAAGCAAACCGGCAAGTTACTGGTGGCGCCTGTTTGCACAGGGTGGTCAGTCCTTGACCACAAGGGAGATGTCTTTAGTCTTCTAGTCGATATAGAACGTCGAAGGTCCAAGAGTTTTGTTTCAGAGTTTCAGTCCAGGATAATCTAAAGTCTCTAGACACAGCTCCTATCTTTATACTGATTTTAGGGGCTGGATTACCTGCTAGGTCCCTCCTATGGGTGGACCTGGGGAGGGGGTGGTTACACCCCTTTCCCTTTGTCCAGTTTCACGCCATAGCGGGCTCGAGTGCCCCAGCAACTGGTTTGAACCGGGCTATGCATGGAGCACCTTGTGTGCCCCAGGCAGTGTCTGGAAAAGCACCTTTCCATTCAACCCACCCTGCCCCAATACACTACAGGCTGTCTGGGGGAAGTGCTAGCACCTCCCTCGACAGGAAACCTAATGTCCAGGCCTCCCTTGCCGGAGTTTCGTCCAGCAGCAGGAGGTCAGACTCGTGTCTATGGCAGCAGCATCCATTTTGTGATGCTGAGGCTCTGTTTAACTTTAACCAGGTAAAGCAGTAACATACATGTCTTTTCCCTCTAGAAGGGTGGAATGCTACCCCCTCCGCCAGAATTGGTGGGGGTAGTTTTCCAATGTGTTTGACACCTTACACGACATGTTTTGATAAAGCCAAACCAAAGTTAGCATTAACCGCTAGGATTATAATACACTTAAGAGTATATGGTATGGCTATATCATAGAACAGCTATAAGGAGATGGTTCCGAAAGCTGCAGAGGGGCTCAGCTCATGCTAGGGCACCCTCTCACATAAAACCAAAACACTCTGCCTCCAGGATTGTCGAGGCTTACCATAGGAGTGGCTTATAGGTGTATATGTGTCTATATATAAAGGTAGATATAGGTATACTATATCTAAGTAAGGGGTGATTACACCACCTTACCCAGGCTGTGTGAACAGACCTGTGGTGTCAGTTTGGAAGGCAAACCAGGGGTGGCACAATACATGCTACAGCCCCTGGTAGGCCTAGGGTGCGCCTATGCCCTGGGTACCTATGGTACACTATACAGGGGCTCACAAGGGTGACCCAATAACCAATCTGGTATGTACCTAAAGTACATGGAGTCCATTTTATAGAGAAAGCAGATAGTCTGGGGCCCTGAATAGCAGGATCCCAGGCCAACTAAGTCGAAAACCAGCAAAACACCAGGAAAAAAGTTGGGGTAACCATATAGTCAGATTCCACCTTCCTACAGGGTGGAGGAGCATTGTCCCACCGCTGAAATCACAGCAAAGGTGAAAAATAAAATGGTAATAAAATGAATTAATTACCATTTTATTTTTCACTGTTCCCAGCCCGAGCCGCGCATCAGGTGGGGACAGGGCATTTGCTGCTGATTGATAGCATGAGGAGGAGTGGTGCCCACTCCAATTTAAAGTGCGTGTGTCACTTTGGCCAGCAGTCTTGTGGCGGCCATCCTGATATGCGCACTTTAAAGCTTTCCAACCCAAGCTCTCTTGGACAGCTGGGTGGAGAGCAGGCACAGGCCCCCAGTGCCGGAGGGAGCATTGAGCCAGCCCACTCCAGCTAATCCAGGCAGTCCGGTGGATTTCAAGGATGTATACTTGACAAGAAGAACCTGCAAGCAGAGGGGACAGAGTCTATGCCACTCAGAGGTGACCAGGAGGCACGGAAAAGCAATGACCAGCAAGGACGGAAGACGCAAGAATGATGAGGGTGACCTTGTTGCTGCAGCTGTGAGGACAAGACGATGCTGTGGAAAACCAGGAGCCATTCATGAGCTGTCCCACATCGGAAGTCGAGAATCAGGGGGTCAGTGTTCGGCGGGATCACCAACAAGCCTTGGCAGCAGCAACAGACAAGTTAAACGAGAAAGGTGCAACGTTGGGACCAGCAAGGTCCACGTGATTCACCAATTGCAAGAGAGTCAGAGCTGGCCCTGAGCAAGCAGGGAGGCCCACTGAAGCCAAAGAAGACCCTCAAGAGGACCCACAGGCCAAAGGCAGTGGAGTCGAAAGAAGACCTCGAGCAACTCACCAAAGATTCATTGCCACGGTGCAGAAGATGTGGTGAGGACAAAGATCTTGGCAGGAAGAAATACTGAAGGCTGGAGCTTCTTGTAGCCCGAAGATCTCTGGAGTACAGAGCCAACAAGCTTTGGCAATGGCAAGTCGATGCGGTGCACAGGGGTTTTGTTCTAGCGGTTCCGATGAGGAACACTGGCCTCAAACTTGCAGAGGACAAGTCAGGCAGGCCTTGAGGGAGTTGCAGAACCACCACCTGTGTTGCTGAGGCTTTCAGAGTCTGTGGGATGTTAGGAGCAGGAAACCAGTCATTGCAGAGCCTGCAAATGCAGGGGAGTGACTCCTTTACTACATGGGAGATTCCTTTAGGTGTCTTTGATGCCCACAGGTCTGGAGAGGTACTTGGATGAAGCACAGGCACACACAACAAAGAAGACTTGCAGAACAGCGAGACCAGGAGCAGCAGGAGTCTTCTTTGATGCAGTCTTGGTTCTAGGAGAAGTCCAGCAAAGTCCAAAGTGCCCAGGCGGTAGAAGTTGAAGTGGTTTCGGGCTTGAATCTTGTCCCACAACGATTCTGAAGAGACACCCACAGGTAAGCCCTAAAGTACCTTAGGGAAAGGGTTGGAACGTTTCATGGATACCTTCCAGACGAGGGCCTGGACAGAGGGGATGATATTTCCATGTCCTATGTACAGTTTCACACCAGGGTAGGAGCCAAGAGCTCCCTGAACTGGCTCAAACCGGAGTATGCAAGGAGGGCACCAAATATGCCCTTCAAAGCAGTCTTGTGGCGCCGGCAAGTGCCCCCACTCCAGTCCAATACCCTAAATCCTGTCTGGGAGGTGGTCTCACCTCCCTGTGACAGCAAACCTATTGTTCTACCTTTCCCTGTTCAAGTTCAGCTCAGTAGCAGGGGGGCAGAATCGTGTTTAGGGTCGGCAGCAGCACTAACTTGCTGGCAGACCCTGGAAGGTTGTTACCGGGAATACTGGAGGCTTCCCGGAGCAGCCCCCCAGTGCATGGAATCATACCGTGAACACCGGTAATGGTGTTGGGTTATGATTCCAACATGTTTGGTACCAACCATGCCCAGGTTTGGCATATATAGTTAGCCATCGTGTAATGACGCATGGCCACTATATGTATAAAAATGACTGCCTGCACTTACAAGGCCTAGAGAATTGACTCCAGAGTTTGTAGTGGGTGCCCTTCTCATGCAGGGTACCCTCACACTTATAACCTAGCACCCTGCCTTCAGGATGTATCGGCCAGCCTTAGGGGTGACTTATAGGTTTTAAGTGAAGTGACCTCAGATTAAAGGAAACTCATATCTGTTGTAAGTGGTGCTAGCACCAACGTACGCAGAATGCAACGGCAGGTTTGTAGTCACAATTTGAGTGGTCTCTCATGAGTGGCATAATATATGCTGCAGACCATGGGAGACCCTTGGTGTAACTATGCATTGGGTACCTTAGTATCATATTCTAGGGACATACATGGGTACACCAGTAGCCAATTGGGAAGGTACCAGAGTACTTACCACTGTCAAATTTACGGAGCCATGATTGAGAGCGTTGGCATTGACTCTAAAGGCACTGCTGACTTTGCATAGTGCATGCCAGTAGGTCAACATTATTTGTTTTCTGCTCCTCCAATTATGGATGCTAGCAGCCGCCACTGGGTGCTAAGTGCTTGGACTAAAGTAGGTTGCCTATGTAGGCTCAAACGTTAGACACTCAAGTAACTATTTGATCACAGAAAAAGCTGTGACTCCTGTGTCAACATTGCCCATGTATGAAAAACATTCATTGCCATAGCATTTTCTACATTGCCCTGCTATGTAAAATAACACTGCCATGCCAGAAACCGCATTCTGGGGTTATGGAAAGCAACACTATCATGCCACAAACCCTATTGTCTTGGTATATAAGCACTATTGTCATGCCATAATCCGTATTGCCCAGGAACATAAAACAGCATTGTGAATAAAGACCCTAAATTACCATTGTATATAGAGCACTGACCCATTCCAAGCATCACTTGTCCAGGTTGGTACAGCACTGTTGTCATGACAGAATCTGCAATGAACAGTTAAGTACAACACTATTGTCATTAGGGATATCTAATTGCCCTTATAGGTAAAACTCCTTTTCAGTGAAAGTACTATGGCCAGTTTGTTACCCATAGCAAATCATGCCCACCGCCTCACACTTTTTTGCCCTGGACATATTAGAATGCAAAATACACCAGGAGCCCCAGGGCGGGAGCAGAAACTAGAGTGAGAGTGGTTGTTCATCGATGGTTAGCTTGACAGATGCCCGTTGCTTAGCGTGCAGGTGTCTATTCTCTCGTCTTCTGCATTAGGGCCTTTTTTGCAACTGGGATGAGATCGAGAAAACTTTCAGTTTCAGCCTCTTGTGCATTTTTTCAGTAGAGAACTCCTACCATTTGCATGTGAACATATTCAGATGTATAAAATGGGCTCAAGTATATGTGAAGGCCATACTTGAATGTGTCCTAAACCCCCTTCCATGTTCATTGCAATTCCTATTTTCACTGTAGGTTTTACTTCTATTCAGAGTTTTAACTGCTGTAATATGAAATTGACATGATGCACCAGCTCAATCAATGTATTCTTGTTTTCCCAGACATAGGAAAGGTCACCAGGCCAAGTGTCAGCTGCACAGCTGCGTTCAATCAGAACCCAGTCTGTGAAAGCACACCCACTACCATAAACCATGGAGTAAATCAGACAAGATAACTGAGTGTGTTGAAACATATACTGTTGTAATGTAATATCTTAATGGCGCAATCCTCCATTTGTGTCCCCTCTTACTCCATTAGTTTGTTCTTAGTTGGATAGCCGTTTAGAATGTTGAGAGGAAGGCTGAATGGAATGTTGGCCTAAGGTGATCAGTGAGGCAGTTGTAAAATCCTCAACAGAGATTGGAGCATGCTTATTCTACCAATGAACGTGCCTTCATCTACTTATCGAGTTGGATTCTTCTTAATAAAATGGCGGCGAGGATGGGATGTTGAGCAGGGGACAGAAGTGTGTTTCCACACCTGACATTTACTCTTTGCCATGATTTCTTCAAGGACAGGCAACTTTGTGCCCAAGGAAGTAAAGTTGAAGAGCCTTGTTTTCTCATCTACATCCTTTCTGGTTTACCGTGAGAGGAGCAGTCAGATAAAACTTCAGAGGACATCTTCCTGAGACCTCCGCAGGGTTACACTTCACCAGTCTTGAGCCCAAGGAAAATAAGAGGCTGAAGTGACTTTATCCCTTGGGCTGAGACCACTGCTTACCTATGAGCGGTTTGAGCCAGACGCTCCTTCGAATGGAGGAGACGGATTGGAGTTGAAGGCAAGAAAGAATACAGTGCAGCTGGGAGGAGTTGTGTCTCCTCAAGGACCACACATTGCAGGCTTCCATTAGTACAGAAACCTGATGCTGCTGAGAGAAGGTGCCATTAGATCTCTGCTTCGCATTGTCCGTGCAGGCGAGGTAGAGTCCTGTCTCAGTTGTGTTTACAGCTGAGGGATAGTGCCATACCATCATGGCCGAGTGTTCCAAGCCTTCTCTTGAAGCTTGGCGCAGCTGAAGAGAAGTGGTGTCCGGTTGCGACTGTGCATTGTAAGCTTCATTTCGGAGCAGATGAGAAGGCAGCAAACCAGAGTTCTGTGAACCCAAGTTTATGTGTGGCCAATGGGGACCTGACGCGTGGGAATCCGAGTACCATGTTGATGTTCATCATGTAAATGTGATTGCGGAACGGCATTGTTCCAGTCACTATTGTGTCAGTTGTTGGCTGCAATCCTACCAGTCCATCTTCATCCCAGGTGTGGTGAGACAAGAAGCACATTTTGCTATTTTTTAGTTTTATTATTAACATACTTATCAACATAGGGCCTTACAAGGCTGAGTAATTTGAAGACAGATACTGCTTCAAAGTGTAATGAACAAGCATATTAACCCAGAATACAAGCCTTGTGTGCTAGAATTTAAATAATTATTCAGTCTGCTCTAGTGTCATTTCATACAAATATTGCTTAAGTTAACCTCCTAAGATTGGACTGGGAATCTTAATACTTCCGAAATTGTGAGGTTGGTTATAATAACGTGTTAGCCCTTCACTATGGCTGCATCCAATATGTCCCAACCACCACCATTCTCCAATGAACGTGGTGAACCCGTCCTACTGTGGAAAAGATGGATAAGACTTTGTGAATCATACTTAGGAGGAGACAGGTTTTCTCCCTTACGTACAGAGCACTTATTATTACACAATGTAGGTATACATTTAAGGAAAATATTTGATGATCTGCCAGATCTTGAAGATGATGAAAGGGGAAGTGGTGGTGAATCTCATGGCAATGGATTATCAGATGTTTACCAGAGTACTTTGAAGAAATAAGAAGAGCTGTTCAGTGAAAAAAAATCAATTTTGTTTTAGAGAGACATACGCTTTCCTCTAGAACACAAGGGAAGAATGAGAAAGATGTGAAATATATAGCAGTCTTAGAGGTTTATCAGTCAGTTGTGAGTTTAGGCCACAAGTGGACTCTCTAATAACACTCCAATTATTACAGTAGGCAAATTATATGAAAGTTCAAGAGAGATTGTTAGCAGAAAAGCTTAATCTTAATGAAGCTATTAGTATAGCAAAATGTATAGCACACAACGCTTTTTGTATAGAAGAAATTAATGACCCTAGGTAACAACTAAAAACAAATGACAAACCCATGTTAGTGGTTGATAAATCCAAAAAGAGATCCTGAATGATAAAATAAAATTATTTTGATGTGGCAACAGTAAACATCTGGCAAACAACCCTAATTGGAGTAGTATGCAGGAAATATAACAAGAAGGGACATTTTGCCAAGGTATGCAGAGAGAAGGGGATGAAATTAAAGAAATGTTTGTGTTCCAGGTCAATAACATAAATGAAGAAACTTCATATCCTACTTGTGATATTACTCTTGGTGCAGTGTCTTTTAAAGTTTACGCTGATTTCTGGTCTACATACACTTTGATTGACGGAGCAAATTTTAAGGAAAGATTTCACAGTAAAGAGTTTACTTTATTGTCATCGGATATCAAACCAGGGGCATACAACGCAGATCCTATTCCTTTAGTGAGAATGGGGTTAATGCACATAGCCTTTTAAAGACACAACTACCTTAGGAAAAATATACATCTCTAAACAAGGGTCAAACCTCCTTTGGTGGAATAGCCAAAAAGATTTAGGGATCAAATTGGATCATAATGCAGTAGAACATGTTTATTTGGATGATGGATCTATCACAGGAATAGAAGTTTGTGAGGAACTATGTTGCCCACCGCTAGGAATGGGTACAACTCCTGTAATACCCCTGTGCTTCAATCCTTTTGGAGATAGGCCATCGGGAGGTCTGGCAATATGCGTGCAGATTGATTTACAATGCTCAATTAGGGCCTTACATGTTGATTCTCTGGGTTAAACAGCCTTACAACATGGCTTCAAGCATGCATTCCGTTTCTCAGCAAACTAAGCCTTAACCACGCATATGCCCAAACCACGCACTTTAAAGAGTTTTCTAAAATTGTTTTAAAGTCCATGATGATAATGTTTAAAAATTATTAATATTTAAAGCTGATATTATGAACTCTCAGCTTTAGATACAATGTAACCTCTTCAAACGATCTATCTAAGCTCTAGAAAACCAATCGGATGAATGAATCTGTTATTAGCCAAACAAATATCAAATGAATTTTATTTTAAATATGTCGCAAAAAACTATGATGAAATATTTAAAGCTGATGTTATGGGTGTCATTATAAATGTTTTAAAACTATATCTGTGTATTTGTTGACCTCAGCCATGGTCTATATCGAAATTCTAAATAAACTTGAAACTTGGTAAAGGCAGTCAGCGTTCTAGCTTACTAAGTGGGTAGGGAGAGGAACCAGAAGGGGGACCATTAGCAATAATGGGGTGACCCTGTGTCCCTCAGAACCTGGGTATGTATGATCTATAAAGAAGTGGTTCTGTCAGGAATGAGACAATTTCTTTGTTCAAATGTAATTAATGTATCCAAAACATTAAATTTTTTGTGAAAAACATTTACCAAATTAATGGAAGACAAAGATTTAACATCACATGTAAAGAACCAATTAAGGATACGTGGAACAAACCACAAGGACAAAATACTTTTTGGTCAAAAATGACAATTGTATTCTATGAGTATTATGCACACAAATTAATGCCATAGGCTGTCAATAAAACAATACAATGCAAGGCGATCAAGTGATTGAAGTGCAGGAAAAGTGACTTGTGGTGATACTTGAAAAAAGGGTTATATATATATTATACAAATAGATAACACATAAGGACAAGAATAGTTATGTTGTACTGTCCATTTCTCAATGCATGAATACACGGCCCAAGAGGGTTTTGGGGGGGTTGACGACCGAAGGGAGGTCTCCACCACCGGGTGGTTTGGGAGGGGCGGGGGCCTGAGAGCGTGGGCATGATTTTTGAGTTGGGATTCTTTTTTATAGCCCAAAAGTAGCCCATCACTTAAATACGTTGGGCCACTGCTCCCAGCCACCATTTTGGCTTTGGTGACCTGGTGGCTGGGAGCTTTAGGCTAGGAATTTTTTCAGGTATTTTAGTCAGGTTATATATTTGTTCAGCGAGTTAGTTACCGATTAGTGTAGGCGTTTTGGTTTACATGGTCGCTGACATTCTTTGGTAATTGATGGCTGCCGAAGACGTCAAAGTGCTTGAGACCCTCCGGCTTCTGAATTGAAGCCAGGCGCATGGACCTGGTGTTTGGCGATGTGGTCGGACAGCCATGGCTAGCGCCGCAGGTGTCCGCGGGGGTAGCAGCAGCAGTGGCTGCTTGCACATCCCCAAAAGGCCCAGATGGAACGGGGCCGCCCGCGTTCTCGGAAGTCGGCCCGGTACGGCGAGTGCAAGCGGAGGGGCAAGCCGCCCCGATAGAGGTGAGCCGGGGGGAATTGGAGGGTGGGAGAAGTGCGGCTGGCGGGAGCGTGATCGCGTTGTCGGGGGCACAGGCCTTTGCTGCTTTTGTGGCTGAACAGCGGGCGTTGTCCGCCCATATGCGAGGATTGAAGCGTGGGGGGGTCACAGCGGGAAGAGACGCTCGGCGTCTGTGGTGGCCGATCGGGGTTTGCATGAGGCAGCGGAGGGTGGGAGGGAGGGGGATTTCAAAGTACTTCGTAGTGCGCCCCTCGCGGGTCCTTGGCAGGCAGAGGGGGAGCAACATAATGTGGTGGGGCCTCCCCCTGGTAATCGGGAGGGGGCAGGTTCGAGCAGGTTGGGACTGGGAAACCCCGAGGTCAGCTGACGGCCCCGCAGTTTAGGGGGGAGCAGGCAGAGTCGGCTGGTGGCAGGAGGGGGGGAGAGTGGGCTACTGAGGCAAAGGCTCCGGCTGGGGTGTTGGTCGGCGGACAGGAGCGGAGCAGAAGGGAGGTGGTGGTGGGGATGGGGGGGAGGACAGGTTTGGGAGGGAGTCCGCTAGCCCTCTTCTTTTTTCCCCTTCTCCACCCGGTAGAGAGAGGGCTTTTTCAGTCGGGGGCAGCTCGCCTGGGGAAAGGGAATGGGCACAGGTTGTTGCTGCCCCTGTGGAGGGAGCGAGGTCAGGTCACTGGGGTTTAAGAGGGTGAGGTGATGGGCCGAGCGGCGCTCTTTAAAATGATGTCGCTCCCTCGATTTCTCTATGCGTTGCAGAATTTCTTCGACCCGGTCCCTGCTCGCTATTTCCGCGAGATCGAAAGTCTACATTGGCAATTGATCTGGGACGGACGTGCCCGTATCGCGCTGTCTAAGCTCACCCTTCCCTGGTACGACGGCGGTATTGCTTTGCCAGATATCAAACGATACTACTGGGCCTCGCACCTGAGCGCCAGTGAGCCAAGTGGAGAAGTGTGGCTCACGGTGTAGAGCAGGCAGACCCGGAAGCTGAGGTCAGACCCGGGACCAGGGTTCAATTCCCGACGCGGCAGGGTCTTGAGCTCAAATGTCCACGGACTCGATAATTCTCGCTTCGGTGCCTGTTCTAATCATGGGTTCTCACTCTGCAACTCTGGGCATTAAGCTTGCTTAATCTCCACAACGGCCCCCTGCGGCGGGATGCCTGGCTTTCACCTTGGGGATGCCCTGTAGGGGCTATCTCACAGGGAAAAGCCAGGACGGGTTCCCAAGGCAAGCGCCGGGAAACCTCCGGGTAGCTGTGCGCTCAATAAATGCAATAATAATAATAATAATAATAATTAACCACGTAACGTATTCATCGGAACCCGCTCCTGCCTTTGCCCTGGACAAATTTTTGCTGCCCGGTGGCAACTTCAATAGGGCTTTGTACTCGAAGTCACCAATCCGTCTCCTTACGGGTCCTACGAAGTGTGCGGTGCGGGCCTGGAGGGATGCAACTGTGGCTACGGGCTGGAGTGGCAGGCTGACGCGTATGACCCCACTGTATGACTCTGATCGATTGGGCAACCTTTGGCAGACGAAAGGGTTTGACAGGTGGGACATGATTGGGATCAGTAAGGTGGAGGATCTTTGGGCTAGGGGCACTGTGAAGTCCTTTGAAGCCCTAAAACTGGAATACCAGCTTGATGATAGGGAGCATTTTCGGTATATGCAGGTTCGGCATGCCTTGTCCTCCGCCTTTCCCCCCGGGACTGATATTCCACAATCCTCACCACTGGAGGATCGTATCGTAGACGGACACGTCCCCGATAGCACGATTTCCTTAATATATAAGAAGCTCATTAACAACAGGGCTGACCAGCTGGGGAAACTTTGTGCTTCCTGGACGGCGGACGGGCTTGAATTAGACGACGAGGATTGGCAGTCGGCTATTTCTTCCCCTAAGGAAGTGGCTATTCCGGCCCGACTTCGTTTTGTTCAACTTAAGATCCTCCACCGTGTGTATGTAACTGGTATGCGACTGGTGCGTAAGGGGCTTGCGGCGGATGGACGGTGCAGGCGTGGGTGTGGTATGGATGGTACTTTTCTTCATGTCCTGTGGGAATGTCCGATTGTCTCGGCCTTCTGGTCCAGGGTGCATGATGTGATGGGACGTGTCACTGGAGTCCCCCTCCTTCCTGAGGCACGGCGCTGCTTGCTCAATGTGTGGGAGCCTACGGACTGTACTGCTGCTCAGACATTCTGGGTCACTCTGGGCAACATGGTTGCCAAGAGGGACATAGCTCAACTCTGGGGCTCCGCCAGGCCACCACGGCTCAGTGCCTGGAAAGACAACATGGACTGGTGCATGTTTCGAGAGAAGACGGTGTACGAGGCACGGGGTCGCCCCAGAAAATGGTCCAGGGTTTGGGCACAGTGGAATTCGTACCGTGGCGATATTTGTTCCCCTCCACTCGATTATGATGTTCCTGTCCCCTCTTCCCCATGATTGGCGTTCAGTTTTTGTTTCCTGTATTTCCTGTATCCTTCCTTCCTTCATGGTCACCCCACCTCGTCAGATTTGTTCCTTCCTATATGCCTTTCTTCCCTTTCCCCCCCCCCCCCTCTTATGACCCTTGCCAGTATGATGCCATGTGTTTGTGTTTGTTGTTTTCCTTCGACAAAATCATAAAATGAAACCTTTGCTATCCTTTAAGTACTGTTTTCTGCTCCACACTATAATGTATGCTCATTGATCGTCCCAAAAGCGTACTGTCCTGCTTTATTCTTTCACTATGTGTCATAGCGGCCGGCCCTGAGGGGGTTGTAGGCAGATGCTGTGTAACGTGCATTTCATAAATAAAGGTTTTAAAAAAAAAAATAAAAAAAAAGAGGGTGAGGTGAGGGCATACAGGCCTTCGGTTTCAGAACTGGACACAGCAGTGGGGGCTCAAGCGTGGGAGGGCCTGGATGTTTTCCCGTCTTGGTCAGAGGGGGTGAGGGACAGGAGGGAGAGCGGGTACAGTGTTTTTGTCACCCCCTTGGCGCTCGGGTGGGCTTGTTGGTCCTGGGAACACAAAGGGGTAGGGGGGGGTGAGGTCTATTGGGCCTGTCGGGGGGCGGAGAGGGGTTGCCAGTTTGCAGAGGTGTCAGCGCCAGCGGCGCAGGCAGTGTTGGAAAGGAGTGGGGATGAAATGGAGGGGGACCCCTCCCCCCATCAGCCCCAGGGTTGGTTCTTCTCTGTCGCGGTACGTAGGTCTGGGAGGTGAGAGGGAAGGTCTTTTTTGGGGCAGGCAGGAGGACAGGCCAGTTAGTTTTTGCGAGGTCCCAGCACACTAGTCCAAACTTTCTCTTTTCAGGGTAGGGAGCGTCGCGGGACGGCGGACTCGGTAGGGCGAGGTGCGGCCCATTTGCGCCGAGGAGAAGGGAGGGTGGAGCCTTGCACTGCACATTACGTACCGATGAGGGATCCCGGCACGGCCAGCTTACGAAGGTCCGACGCGACCTCGCTGGCCCCAACATTAAGAAGCACAAGTTGGTCATCAAGGCCACTGGTCAGGAATCCTCAGGACAGTCAACGTAGGGGTGTCTACCGGTGGGTACAGTCGGCTCCCCCACCAAGAATGATTTTAGGCACCGCTAGGGCTGGTGTAAGCAATATTGGGTAGGTTAAGGCCCGCAGTGTTGGTTTTGTGTCAGATCCTCTACAGATAGAGGAAGCGATTGTGCTGGATTATGACGAGGACAGTCCCGAAGAAGGGGAGTTGAGGGACAATGAGGAGGGGGGGTGCCTTCTCATTTGTCTTCTTGTGTTTTACAGGCACCGGAGGTGGTGCAGCCCAGGAGGGCAGCGTCGTTGGGACCCAGAAGAGAGCACGGCCCCCCGGTGAGGGCTCCTCGGGCGGTGGACCCTGTTGAGCAAGTGGCATGGAGATCGGCGCCTGGTCGGGCAGCCTTGTTGGAGCCAGGTGAGAAGAGTGTCCTACAAGCCAAACCAAAAATGGTGTCGGTGGGGACGGGGGGTGAAGATGTACAGGAGGAGCTGGGTGGTAAGCTCCATAAGGGTAATATGTCAGAGATCAAGGGGTGGGAACGGGTGATGCAGTGGCGCAGGGTGCTAAAGTAGAGAGTGGAATGAATACGGAACCTGAAGTACCAGGTAAAGAGCCTATACAGAGTAAAGAGTTAAAGTTTAAAAAGCTGCCTTACATGGGTGTGACAAAGCCCCTGGGTGCACATTTGATGTTAGCCACCAAAGAGCGAATCTGGAAGGGGGAGTACGTTGAAATTTTGAAGCTACTGCACAGGGAGGTGCGATCCAAAGAAGGGTCGAAGGAGGAAGAGTATGAGTTGGCCAAAAGGCCTACGGTGCCATTGACAATCGAAAATTAGACGGCAGCATTTTTGATATACGCTAGCATATATTGTGAAAATTTCCTGAGCGCTGCGTGGCTATTTTTAAATACATGGACGTCATTAGGAAAGCACAGATCACGGGTTGCGGGTACGCCTGGGCCCAATATGATGAAGAGTTCAGGGCCCGTATGGCTTGGGATCCGGAGGCAAAGTGGGGGGAATTGGACTCTGATTTATGGCAACACACAATGGGGGCACCGGCAAGGGAAACATCCTTTACAACGCAACTTTTACCATGCACTGCTTTTACATCCCAACTTTTACAACGCAAACCATTACAACGCATTGCGTTGGGGGGCGCTCTAGGATAGGGAATAGACAACAAACAATTGGTAACCCAGGTCAAGAGGGCGCTCTGCAAGTAAGGGAGTAGTGTAAGTTTACCAAGTATCTATCGGTGCTCCTAAGGAAGGGTGTGGTCACCAACACCCCACTCAACCTATCCAGTAGGTCTGCAAAACAAATTAACTTTCCTGAGCACTCAGATTGTATAGTTCAATATCAAAAAGTAATAATAAAGTTCCGCTGAATTCATCTGAAGCAGTCTCAGGTTGGTAATCCAAAATAATGTTATCACCAAAAGTCCTTCAAATCATGGATTTTTCTTTTTCTCTTTTCTCCGAATTCAAATCCTCCACATTCCATATACAGAAGTCATTGGATTATTCAGCCAACACGTGTTTCGTCTTGTTAATTATTTACACAGCGACTTCATCAGGGCGTAATCCACATGTATTGTTAAGTTTCCTGTTGAACTAATCAGTCTCTTCGTCACTTCAAATATGAAGTAAAAGACCCCTACTTCTTTAAATTTATTCTGTACAGGAGTCTTTACATATCTTCCAACGTAATCAGTTATTCACGATCTCTATCTCATTTCGTGTTCGTCTATCCACGAACGCGTTCCCTATCTGGCGTTCTAAGATTTAATTTACTATCCAACACCTTCCCTACTATCCACGGGGACTGGAGTTGGAATAGTAAATTAAACTATTCACTATCCAGCACCCCTCAACACTATGCGTTGTAAAGGCATGCTTTGTAAAAGTTGCGATGTAAAAGCATGCGATGTAAAAGCATGCGTTGTGATTTCATACATCCGGGGTAAAACCATATTTACAGCAAACATGGTTTGCCTTTGGTATACCGGCCCTTTCCGAAGAAACCCACCCGGGGAGGGGTGGGGAGTGTAACAGCCACACAATCTGGTTCCGGAGCGTGCTGGGAGTTTAATAAAGGCATGTGCACAAGGGAGTATTGTAAGTTCAGGCACGAGTGCTCGCAATGCGGAAAGAGGCACCCCTTGGTTAAATGCTGGGGAGTCAAGCAGCAAGGAAGTCAGCAGTGGCAACAGACAGGGGCTAGCACATCTGGGCCGTCACAGCGATTCCAGGGTGGTAGGGGAGGTAAGGGATCTCAGGGGCCTGGGCCCAAGAGGTCCTACGCCAGTTAGACTGGCAGCACCGGCAACAGGTTTGAGAGATTATGTGGATTTGGCGGCAAAACTGGTACTGTTGGAGGGTTTTGCAGTGGGGTTTCATTTGGGTTACAAGGGGCCTCGGCAGAGGCGATGGGCGAAAAATTTGAAGTCAGCAGTTGAACATAAGTCAGTGGTGCAAGACAAGTTGGACCAAGAAGTCTGTGAAGGAAGGATGGCCGGTCCTTTTGATGACTGGCCTGTGGATGATTTGATTGTTTCTCCAATTGGGGTAGTTCCCAAAAAAGAAGTTGGACAGTACAGACTCATACAACACCTATCCTGGCCGGAAGGGTCTTGATGAGGAGGCAGCCTCAGTGTATTATTCCTCAGTTGACGTGGCTATGTCACTAGTTGTGACCGCAGGCGCAACTGCAGAGATGGCGAAATGCGACATAAAATCTGCATTTCGTTTGCTTCCTGTACATCCGGATGACTGGAGTCTTTTGGGAATCCATTTTGAAGGACAATGGTACGTGGACAAAGCACTACCGATGGGCTGGTCAATGTCCTGTGCTCTGTTCCAGTGTTTCAGCACTTTTTTACAGTGGTATTTTACAAATGTAAATGTACAGGAATTTATATAGCGCAAATCACCAACTGGTCTCTAAGCGGTTGCTTAGGGAACCCATCCTGGTATTCCCCTGTGTGATAACCCCGCCAGGGTATCCACAAGGTGAAAGCCAGCCATCCCGCCGGGAGGGGGCGTTGTGGAGATTAAGCAAGCTATTGCCCAGAGTCGCAGAGTGTGAACCGGTGAATCGAGTAGGCACCGGAGCGAGAATTGTCGAGTCCATGGACATTTTTAGGACTCAAGACCCCGCCGAGCTGGGAATTGAACCCTGGTCCCGGGCTGACCTCTGCTTCCAGGTCTGCCTCCTCTAACCAGTGAACCACACTTCTCTACAAAGCACAATGGTCATGGGCTGGTAACACACTACTTAGACGACTTCTTTTTTGTTGGTTCCCCAGGCTCCACGGAGTGCCAGGTAGCGCTTGACACGTTCCATGAGCTCATGGGGGAGCTGGGTGTCCCCTTGGCACCGGAAAAAACAATGCGCCCATGTACGACCATGTCACTCTTAGGCATTGAAATTGATTCGATGGGTATGCAGGCACGGCTGCCAGTTGATAAGAAAGCGAAAATGTTGGATTTGTTGGAAGAAATGCTTGCAAAACACGCCTTTTTTGAGCTTTTTCCGGTGCTAGTGGCATTGACTCTGTGGGGTGAGGAACTGGAACATAAGAAGGTGTTGTTCAGGATTGACAATATGGCAGTGGTGGAAATCATCAACAGGCAGTCCCACGGGATGACCAGATTTTGAAGTTTCTGCGGGTGTTTGTTCTTGGCTGCTTTAGACATGATATTGCGTTCAGGGCTCTTCATATCCCTGGTGTGGACAATGAATTGCGGATGCTTTGTCTCTTTCGCAGTGGGAGAGATTCCATGGGCTGGCCAAGGAGGCGGATAGGACACTGACCCCAATGCCGGACAATCTGTGGTATGTAGGCAACGTAGGGTCATACAGTTGGTGGTAGGTTGATTGTCAGCTTCAACGCATGTAGCTTATGCTCTGGCCTGGAATTAATTCATAGCATCGGGGGCCCACCGGCGGTCAGAGGATGTGATACAGTTTATGCTGGCCCTCATTGAGAAAAGTTTGTCAAAGGTTACCATTGCAGGGAAATTGGCATGTATTTCTTTTATGGGGAAACTCCTGAGGGGCTACTCTCCTTCTTCGGGGGACGTAGGGAGAAGGATGTTGGAGGGTTGGGCTAGGGAGCGGGGTGGGGAACGTTTAACACGTTGGCCGTTATCCTGGCAGAATTTAGCGCATTTGTTGGCGGCGCTACCTGTTGTTTGTGGGGATGGTTTTGAAGTATGTTTGTTTTATACACTCATGGTTTGGATGTTTTTTGGAGCCTTTAGGGTCTCGGAGCTTTTAGGTTCCAGGTTAAAATTAGGTATCACTTGGCAAGAGGTATTCTTTTCGGGGAAGGGGTTACATATTTGGTTGTCCAGCGCAAAAACAGATCAGAGAAGTGGTGGGAAGGGAGTATGGCTGGAAGCAGCCTCCCCGGTGTCGACATGCCCTTTATACTGGGCTAGGTGTTGGAAGACCCTGTCATGTGGGGAAGGTAGTGTAAGGGTTTTTCGACATGCTGGCGGGGGCAGGGTGATGGACTATCAACTGCGCATGGTGCTGCGTAAAGCTTTAGGGCACATTGGTTTGGATGGGTCTCAGTTTGGGACACACTCTTTTAGAATCTGGGTGGCAACAGAATCTTGCAATCAGGGCTGGTCCAGGGGGGCGATTATGCTGCTTGGGCGCAGGTCATCCAACTGTTTCCAACGCTATGTACGGAGTGATGCGAGAGAAGCGCTGGCATCATCCTCTTTTACATGAATCTCATATTGTTTTTCTTGTTGCAGGTTCTGTAGCGGGTCCTCGCTCCCCGGAATTGACCATATGGATAGTTGGGCACTCCTTCGTGAAATGGGTTCCAATCCAGGCGGCCAGTTCATATTTCGGGAAAATGTTGGGTTTTAATGACCGATTGTTTAAAATTGTTTGGAAAGGGAAGGGTGGGATGTTATGGAAGGAGTTGGTCCCTGCTTTGCACAAGTGGTTGGTCGGGGGCCAGTGCCCGGATGTTTTGTTAATTCACTTGGGGGAGAATGACCTTTGTGGGGTGAAAGGTGTGGTTTTGTTAAGGGCAATAAAAAGGGATTTGGCTCTTTTGCGGGAACAGTGGTCTGGTTGCCATGTGTTGTGGACAGAGCTGGTGCCGCGCAGGACTTGGAGGGGGCACTCGGAATCCCAGGGCGATTGATAAGGCGCGGGAAAAGGTCAACCTTGAGATTTCTAGGTTTTGCAGGAGTCTAGGCTTCAGAAGAGTGTTCCATAGAGACATTTGGTTCGAGTCTGTAGATTTTTTCAGGGGTGATGGGGTTCACTTATCCAGGTTGGGTATGGACCTTTATTTGTTGGAAGTTTTGTCCAGGTGTCTCAACGTACGGGAGCGCGTGAGGGAGGCTTAAATGATTTGTTCATTTTGGGGGGCAGAAACGGGGGTGTAGTTTCCTCCCCCCCGGCTTTCTGGGTGGCGGGGATTAGTAGAAGTTTGCCAGGGTTGGCAGAGTTTTGGTTGTTTACTTTAAAGTTGGGTCATTGACAGGGACTGTTTAGGCAGGTTGCTTGTTGGGGTACTCACAGAGGTTGGGTGATTGTAAGTGGTGAAGGGGCAGGCAGGGGAGTTTTGTGGAGTAGATGATTTAGATTTATAGGTTTATATGTTTATGTATTGAATTATAGTGTTTGTAATTGCTGTATTGTTGTAATGCTATGGTGAGGCGGGTTCGAATAAACGCTAGGGGCGGGGGAGGGTGGCAGGGGGTAGGTAAGTGTTTTATTTAGTGAGGTTTAGTTTTGTAAGGCATTGGCTGAGGAGTGTTTAATTGTTATGTGCACCTGTTCCAATAAAGCAGCCTTTTACACACAAAAAACCTGGTTGTGGTCTCCTCCCCCCCACCCCTCCCTCCCAAGGGAGACTTTGTGTTGTGGTCAGGGAAGCTGCATGGACTAGTGTGGCTGCAACATCGACGTTTCGACCCTAGGCGGTAGCTCAGCTTAATATGCTGTCAAAGGCTAATGATCAAGCAGCGGACGCTGCGAAACGCGTAGGGTAGACTTTGCCAAATAAAACCTAACTGTGGAAGCACTTCGGGGCCAAAGCGTGGGGTCTATTCATTGAAGAGACAACTGTTTTCCTTGGATTCAAAGGGGTTGGCGAACCTGCTGCGGCCCGCCATTGCGAGCGGCATTGGTCCTTTCCCCGATTTATGCTGTAGAGAAATATATATATATATATATATATATATATATGAATGGAAACCAAATCCTTCTGTGAGCACACGAAAACCTCCACGCTGCTACACCATCAGGAACGGACCACGGCCAAGGAAATTTTTATAAAGTGCAAATTTATTCCATTAAGTCACAACATGACGCGTTTCGGCCAGGTTGCCCCGGCCTTGATCATATATATATATATATATATATATATATATATATATATATATATATATATATATATATATATATATATATATATATATATATATATATATATATATATATATATATATATATATCACACACATATATATATTATACATTTACCGGACTACGTAAACACAGGGACAGGCCAGACATGAAAGTACCACGAACGGCTTTAGTCCTACTTTTATGTTTGAACTGTCCAGTTTTTTGCTTCTCAATGTCGAACCAAGATGCCCTGAGCAGTGCGCGCTCGGGCTATTAGCGCATAGCTATGCCTTGCTATGTTTCGTACAGCTGAACCGATAGTAAGGACAAACAGCAGTCAAACTGAAACAGCTCTTCGGAAACATGTCAAAGGCATTCACGATCAACCAGGATGACGCGCCTAGGCCCTCGCGCAGCATTCTAGAGATTAGACTGCCAGATGGTTACGTATTCATGCTGAAGTATGCCCCCCTGTGGCCAATAGGGATATATGCAGTCATGTTTCCATTTTATTCAAAGCGTGTTTGACTCCAATATTCTGAAACATTTCTGTCCTTTAAAATGTAGAACAGCGACCCCAGAGTATATGTTTAGTCTTGGACTACAAGCATTTGAACTCTCTACTTTACAGATGGGCGACATAGCACAGGCCAAAGATCACAACGTCTAAATGATCACGAGACTACAACACAACTTTAACATGAGCATAGTTTCACCCAAGATACTTGAGACCTAATTAAAGGAGGTGGATCACAAGACAGAACAAGCAGTGGCAATGCCAATAGGTCTGGCTTTAAAGGAATGTTGTATGGTAATGTGAAACATTGCAAGAAAACTGCATCGGAATGGATATTTATTTGTTTGAGCCAATAACTGTAGAATAATATTGGTCTACGTTAAAAGATCAAGTGATAGTTGGACTTTCATGCCAGACCTAAACACCTTTGTAGATTCATGACTGCGCTTCCTTCCATCTGTGCTGATGCCAGAGAAAAACATTATCTAATTATCTAGGACACTGAAACAGCATTACTAAGTTATGGGTCCGACCCCCGAAAATGCATGCCCAGGCAGCTGGCTGGTCCTCTGTGGGGGTAACATGCTGTTTTGTATTCTCCAGTACAATTTTGGATTTGGAACTGGAATGGCACCTTCATTTTAGGTGGGCCGTTTATTTGATAGTTTTTCTATCCCGGGTCTTCATTTCAGGTGGGCCGTTTATTTGATAGTTTTTCTATCCCGGGTTATCACCCATTCTGTTGAATTTCTCGACGCAGTTCCTTTAAGTGTCCTACACAGCAATGGCAAGACGGGCCAGCCTGACAATGCCCCCTGTGCTCTAATGGCGCGCGGCCACCCCGTGAGCCCGGTGCATTGTGTGCCCCCCTCTCCCCCACCCCCTCTCCCCCTCCTCCTCCTCACGAAGCAGAAGGACGAGCAGCAATACAAAGGGCCGGATTAAGGGTTCCTGCGGGGGCGGGGGGAGGGGCAGCGCTGGGGGGAATTAGGGACAGAGTGGGAAAGAAGTCAGTTCTGGAAAGTTGCTCTAAGCGCTTTGGCGCCCCTAGCGCCTGTCATTTGAGTAAAGATAATATTTCAGTCGGGAGAGAAAACCAAAGGAAATGTGGGGTTATGTGAGGGCAAAGGGCCAGTGCAAGGAACAGCAGATAATGTTTGTGTCTCTCCCATGGAATTTGCTCCGGCCGAGGGCAGGGAGGGTGAAATGTGGCCGCTCCATTGTGAAGCGGACGCGGGCGAAGTCCCGTGACAAGCGTTTGGTCTTGGACGGTGACACAGTGACAACAGTATGGAAAGGCATCGTGGGCATGAGATGGGGGCAACTGCGGCCGGTGCTGTGGGATTGGGAGCGGCAGCGGGGTGGGGGCAGACCAAGGCCTAATTTATATTGTTGCACTTGGGGCAGAAGGACCTTGAACAGTTGCCTGGGCTGGAACTGTTAAAGAAAGACCTGTTGACGGCGAAGGACCGGTGGGAGTCGCCACAGAGTGTGGGCATGGTCCTTGCCCAAGAGGGAATTGAGGGGGCAGCTAGGCAAGGAAGGAGCACAGAAGAATGACCACATTCTGTAGAGCGGGGTATAGGAGTGGTTTGATCCTGTGGGTATAGCCTATGTTGTTTTGTCGTGAAAAAATAGGGTTTTGATTCCTTTCGGTTTAATGGGGTACACTTCAGGGTACTAGGGAACAAGACGCACCTGGTAGGGGTGATGGGGGTTTAGGAGGAATGGTGGAAAGGCAGGGGGGGTGGAGAGAAGGCAATGCTGGGAGAGAATCTCAGGGGAGGGGCTTCTGTTAACAGAAAAAAAGAGCTCCGGACAAGACAGGGAAGGCGGGAAAAGAGAAGGGGAAATGTCTCAGCAACACCAATGTCTGGCCACATTGGGCAGTGCATGCAGGCGGAAAGAAATGAAGTGCGTTGCAAGACTGGACAGAGTGGGAAGTTTTGTTTTTAAAATGTTTTTAAGGTGATATGACATTGCAAAAGAGGTGGAAGAGTAGACTTTTTTTCACTTTTATATAGCGCGAACTCGGCCCCAATGTATCGGAGCGCTTTACATGAGCACTAGGTACGTTACAGACACATCCATTTTTTAGGCTCTTGTAGATTACGTGATTTTCCCAGAATCACAGGATTGTTTGAGCCTCTCGCCAGGTTCAAATCGGGTTCCGCAACAAAGTCGCCGCTCTGGCCATTAAGCCACACCCTCTCCCTGTGGGGCCGGCAATGATTAGGCGTGGGGTCGGGGAGTTATTGTTATATCTGATGCTAGAATGCTTAGAGTTGCGGCTAAACTGGCGGTTATAATAACGGGAGCTCTTCTTGCTTCCAAGAAAGTGGCCTTTTCCGCAAGCGCGTGAGCAGAACGAGTGGTCTTGACCCCAGCGAGGCCACGGCGGCAGTCGGCAGAGCCCTTATTGATAAGGTTTCTATCCCGGGTTTGTCACCTATGTTGATGAATTTCTCGACGCAGTTCCTTTAAGTGTCCTACACAGAACTGGCAAGACGGGTCAGCCTGACAATGCCCCCGTGCCCAAATGGCGCGCGGCCACCCCGTGAGCCGGGTGCATTGTGCGCCTCTCAACCCCTCCCCCCTCAGAAGCAGAAGGACGACCAGCAATACAAAGGGCCGGATTAAGGGTTCCTGCGGGGGCGGGGGGAGGGGCAGCGCTGGGGGGAATCAGGGATCGGGCGGGAAAAAAAGTCAGTTCGAAAAGCTGCTCTAAGTGATTTGGCGCCCCTAGCGCCTGTAATTTGAGTAAAGACAATAAACACTGTTAAACTGGGGTTTGTGGCGGGAGGAGAATTCCGTGGTTTGTGGCGGGAGAAGGATTACAATGGTAAAATCGCACCCGATCTCCAAATTTATTGGAGCGTTTATACCTTAGAGCATACATGCCAACATTTTAGGACATGGAATTGGGAGATAAAAAAAAAAATCTGGAGAATGGAAATTCCCCAGTGACTTCTATTGTTAAAAATGCAATTTCAGGCGGGAGGCAGCTAAAATAAAGCCATTTCTGGCTTGAAAAATCGTCAGTCTCCCGCCTGAATCGGGTCTATTGGCATGCATGCCTTAGAGCGATGTTTTTTTTTTAATCACAAAAGGAGCGCTGATAGCTCAATTATCCAACTTGTTAAAGTCCTTCATGAGACAGCAAAGCCTATATCTAAACTTTATCTATACTTATGCATTTTAACAGAGGTTATTAGCATAGCGTATGCCACGAAAGGATTTGGCTTAAGGCGCAGGAGCCACCATGCTTCAATGGTTTGTTTTATCAACTGAGTCGCACTCACCAGACATACATACATATATATTTTATATTTATGTGTAGCGTGCGTGGCATAGGAGTGCTTTTCGTGAGTACCACTTCCATCACACAAGATCAGATTTTTAAGCACAGACAAGAGGATGTTACGTGATTTGCTCAAAATCACAGGATGTCGAGACGATGCTGGGACTCGAACTATACTCCCCATTCTGTCACGTTACAATGTTTTGTCCGTTTTTCGTCCTTGGCCCGACCCTACTTTAAACCGATTCAATATGAATCCCGTGGCACTATTTAAAACGGGCATTCAATGTTTTACGACATCTGTCACCAGGACCCTCCCTCATCTGAAAAGCCAGCGTTACTTTCAAATGAAACGAGCAGTAAGTTGTTATTGTTGGGACACACACCGAGACAATTGTTTTAGATACAAACATGAAACTGTTACGTCACAGTGTTTGTGCAGCAACAATAACAGTGACAAGCACCGGTTTCAGCGACAGATGCCCCCAGTGAAAACGACACAAAAGACCCAGACTCCCGCCATCGAGATGCGCGTGCTCATCCCGGGACAGAGCACTGCACCAATCAGCAACCCAGCATGGCTCTGTGCAAATCCCCCGGTTTGGCATCCCGGAGACACTGCTGAATGAAACTTTTTTTGGCGCCAACTGTAGATTATATGGTGCCGGCCGCTGCAGGCTCTGGAGTTTGAAACCGTAGTTTGCTCGTTTACCATCATATGGGGATTAGTACTTTAACTATAAGTTTACCAGGGTTCGTGTTCTTCTATAGAACACAAACACTAAACTTTAAAAGAGAGCTAAACCATGTACCGAACAGCCCGAAATTGGAAAAGACTTAAAAGTGCAATGCCGCGGCGCGGACTGACTATTGACTGACTGAACTCACTTGTCTTCTAACATTTTACACGAATAATATACGGCATACATATACATACAACACCTGGGAGCCGAGGAATGTACATAGGGTGTTCAAGGGCAGGAGAACAACCACAGGCTATGTTCGCGAGCTGCATTTAGATTTTTTGATATGTAAATGTATCTATGTGGATATTCAAGGACCTCATTCACAGAAAATCCAGAAATGTTCACCCACTGGGTTCCACGTCACTTGGGTGTAGATTTTCGGTGTTTCAAATTAACGAACGTTTTCCAGATTATGCCTTAAAACATCTGGCAGTCAGAGACTTCCAGGTGCACACCTGCAAAACTTTCCTAAATACGATTTTCTCCTGAAAAAGTACACAGGCCTCACCTCAATCAATTTAAGTGAAATACTTTGTGTATGAACATCCAGGATTATCATAGCAACAGGAGCAGTAAGTAGTAAGCGTGTGGCAGGACCTGACAAAATCACAGAGCCACTCACACCCACAGAATGGCCGGATATAGATCGCTCGTCCTTAATAACCTGAACGCCCAAATCTGTGGCATATTATATGTTCACAAATTTGACTGGCGCTTGGAAATGTCATGAATAGCCCAGCCAAGAGGAACATATTACGTTACAACAAATGCAATTACAACGCATGCTTTTTCAATGCAGTCTGTACATCACAACTGCCATTACATTGTATGATTTTACAACGCATGCCAATGCAACGCATTTTTAAAAACTACCATTACAATACATTCCATTACAATACATACCATTACAACGCATACTACTTTTAGGGCAACAGTAGGGTAAGTGTTGGGTAGTTCAGGGGTAAAAATTATCAGATGTTTTATAGTGTAGGGGTAGAAATTACTATTTCCACTCCAGTGAGTGCAACAGTATGGAAAGTGTTGGATAGCACAGGGGTACAAATTACAATTCCCATGTACCTCGAAACCCATACCCACCCTAATACCCCAAAAAATCTCCATTACTTACCTTATAATATGTTGTAATGGCATGCGTTGTAATGCTATGTGTTGTAATGGCATGTGTTTTAGTGACATGCGTTGTAATGACATGCATTGTAATGACATGCGATGTAAAGGCAGTTGCATTGTAACAGTTGCGTTGTAAAGATAGGTCGTTGTAATTACTGCGTTGTAATGGATGATTCCCATCAAGCGCATTCTGTACTACCTGCAATTTTACCTCAGTACTAATATTAGTGTCCAGATAGAGGGCGTTGCAATAATCAATTCCAGACATAACCAGCACCAGGGCGACATGCTTCCGGCTGAGAAGGGAATGAAGGGGAACATTTTCTTCAACCTCCTTATTAGCCAGAACCAAGTCGCAACTGTCCCTTGGGAGAAATTTTGCTATCAGGGATCACCCCAAGATTTATGCGTTCTCTGCTGGAGAGGGGAGGGTGCCTAGAGTGTCCAGCCACAAGTTGTTATTCCATATCGACGCTTGCATTCCGAAGAGCAGCACCTCGATTTTCTCCCCATTGAGTTTCAGGAAATACCTTTCCATCCATCCTGCTACAGTGGACATATAATATAAGAAAGTAACTGCGGAAGCTGCCATGTTCTTAGGGATCAACACAATGATCCAGTTGTCGTCAGCATACAATACTGCATTGTGCCCATAGGAGCGGATGATACTGGCAAGTGGAGAAACAGAGATTAAATAGCGTAGGGCTCAGAGATGAGCCCTGTGGTACTCCACATGACAAGAAAAAGACATCAGAGTGGTATTGGTTCAGCGTCACCCTCTGGGAACAATTCTTAAGGAAGGAGGACCCTCTCTGAAAGAGGCCCTCTCTGTAATGCCCATTTCTTTTAGGCGTTCAATCAGCATGAAAGGGGGGATGGTGTTGACGGCCTCTTTCCACGTGTGCGGAATTCTGCAGCACAAATAGAACTAAGAAAACGCCTCATTAGATTGTTTTTGTGCAGGAAAGTGTCCCTTGTGGCACAAAAACAATCATGTCAAAAACACAGACAAGAAAGGGAATCAGCCAGTGATTACATAGCCGTACTACCTGATGTAGGAAGGTGGATATCTGACTATATGGTTACCCCAACTTTTTGCCTAGTGTTTTGCTGGTTGGCCTGTGATCCTGCTATTCAGGTCCCCAGGCTATCTGCTCTCCCTATGAAATGGACTCCATGTACTTTAGGTACATACCAGATTGGATATTGGGCCACCTTTGTGAGCCCCTGTATAGTGTACCATCGGTACCCAGGGCATAGGCGCATCCAAGGCCTACCAGGGGCTGCAGCATGTATTATACCATCCCTGGCTGGCCATCTAAACTGACACCAGAGGCTGATCACTCAGCTTGGGTAAGGTGGTGTAATCACCACTTACTTAGATATAGTATATCTAAATCTACCTTATATATAGACATATTGTAACCTATAAGTCACTCCTATGGCAGGCCTTAACAATCCTGAAGGCAGAGTGCTTGGTTTTATGTGAGAGGGTGCCCTAGCATGAGCTGAGCCCCTCTGCAGCTTTCAGAACCATCTCCTTTTAGCTGTTCTATGATATAGCCATACCATATACTCTTAAGTGCATTATAATCCTCGGGGTTAACGCTAACTTTGGTTTGGCTTTATCAAAACATGTCGTGTAAGGTGTCAAACACTTTGGAAAACTACCCCCGCCAATTCTGGCGGCGGGGGTAGCATTCCACCCTTCTAGAGGGAAAAGACATGTATGTTACTGCTTTACCCGGTTAAAGTTAAACAGAGCCTCATCATCACAAAATGGATGCTGCTGCCACAGACATGAGTCTGACCTCCTGCTGCTGGACGAAACTCCGGCAAGGGAGGCCTGGACAATAGGTTTCCTGTCGAGGGAGGTGCTAGCACTTCCCCAGACAGCCTGTAGTGTATTGGGTCAGGGTGGGTTGAATGGAAAGATGCTTTTCCAGACACTGCCTGGGGCACACAAGGTGCTCCAAGCATAACCCAGTTCAAACTCGTTGCTGGGGCACTCCAGCCCCGCTCTGGGGCGAAATTGGACAAAGGGAAAGGGGTGTAACCACCCCCTTCCCAGGTCCACCCAAGAAGGGACCTAGCAGGTAATCCAGTCCCTAAAATCAGTATAAAGATAGAAGCTGTGTCTAGAGACTTTAGATTATCCTGGACTGAAACTCTGAAACAAAACTCTTGGATCTTCGACGTTCTATATCGACTAGAAGACTGAAGACATCTCCCTTGTGGTCAAGGAGCGACCACGCTGTGCAAACAGACACCACCAGTAACTTGCCGGTTTGCTTTGTCGATACTCCTGCCGGAACCCGAAGACTTTGCGACTCAGGAACTGGTCTTCCAGACTTCTCCGACTCCGATCCACATCCACAGCAAAGCTGAGACCCGAAGCGGACACAAGAGACGTGGGACTGGACACCCTGGACTACTTGCATTTTGCTAACTGCTCGACTCCCGAGGTACCCTCGCAGTTGTGCATTGGGGTATGAGAAGCCCCAGACCCAAGCGCCATTTGCAACAAAGCTTATCCCTCCAGACTCCACTAGTGCCGCGTGGGGCCTGCTCCTGCATTTCAGCTCGATGCATCTTCCTGGTTGCTAGCCCGCTGGCTAGTTAGCCCTCTGAAGACTTCCTTTGGAATTTACACCACTGGCCTGGTTGCTCCAGGCTTGCTCCAGCTTTCCTGCAAAGGAGAAGCTCCCCAGACCTTGCTAGTCTGACTTCAAACCAATCTTCACTTCCTGCGTGGGTTGTGGTTGCCAAGGCTTGTTGGGTCCAATCCGGATACCGACACCACAGTCAACTAGATCCTTTGTGGGACAGCTCGAATCCAGCTCCTAGTTGTCGTTGACACCTCCTGGTCCTCGTGGCTGCAGAGACAAGCTTTGCATCTTCACCTGAAATCACTCGACATCGCCTGCTTCCTTCCTGGTTCCTTCCTGGTCACTGGCTAGTGACCCAGACTCTGTCCCCTCTGCTTTCAGGTTCTTCACTTCTTCGATCCACCTATGGATCCACCCGGACACTCTTCCACTGGCCGCTTGCAGCACTTCTTTTGCAGATCTCCATTGAAAGCATCGAAGAAACCCGACACGAAAAGACACCTATGCACCCGGCTTCCCTGGGTGAGGTAACTCGAGTACTCTGGTGCTCCCGTGGGTATTGACTCTTCAAGTGTCCTAGTTAAAAGGGGTTTCACCGTAGTCCACCTGGAAGTTTCCTTAATCAGTAACTTTGTAACTTCTACGTTCTCCATTATAAGTCAATGGTAACTCGCGACCCTGTTTAGACACTGCACGCGTCTCCTGTGGGTCTCCTACTTCCTAACCTTTGGTTGTCTAGTGTAGCCCCAGCGATTCCCTAGGCCCTAGGCCTATTCCCTATTCCTGAAGTGGTACTTATACCACTTACTTAGTATATGGTTTGTGAGGCCCCCAGGGAAAAACTGTATTTGTGCAACTTATGGTATGTTAATTGAGTAACTTGTGATGTACTTCGATCTCTGACCTCATAAAGAAGTCAGAGGGGTTGTGTTAGAAATAAATACATATACATTTGATATATACCTTGTGTGTTGTCCTTTCATTTGGTATTCAAGGGATTATCATTGGTAAAACAAACAGCTTCACATGCTCTTTGGAGTTTAGCCTAAGACTGCTGGTCCATGCTACCACTAGGATAGCTTGTCTATAAGGTTGACTTTACAACCACCATCAATAAGGGTCGTTTAGACTGGTGCAAGGTGCCCACTAGAATAGTGGACATCGTATGCCAGGCTAACTTCTCACACCTGATATTGACACAAACAGTATGCTGAGATTACACGTTGCCCACCTCAATGGTCAGCTGCTCATTGACCGTACATGGTTAAATACATACTTACTATAGCTGAATTAATTAAGTGCTGGAATATCTCAGCTTGTTCTTCATTGTAAAAATTTTAATTATTTGAAACAATAACAATTTATTAATTCATTCATACATAAACATAGATTATATACAAAAGGATAGAGAGGCAACTACAATCAATTTCAAAGTAATATATTCAAATAGTAAACAAAAAACGTTAAATAGATGGTCGTGGGTCTTAGTTGTTGACTTGAATAGTTTGCTTTATTGTATGTTTTCAAAAGGACGCACCCAACGCGTTTCACCTTAAAAATGGCTTCATCAGGGCAAGAAATTTTAACCACTTCGGAAGATCAAGATTTTTTTTGACGTAAAATGGAACGTACAGTAATCTTTCACTAATCGGTCCAGAAAACAAAGGTATTAACCCAAACATCATTCAGATTCTAGACAACAATAGCAGTGTTCCCCCCATACAAATGCTGTCACAATCCAGTGATGTGAAACACAAGAAGTACCAGGCTGTTCCTAAATAGGGTGAAGGTTTGGTATTGGTGACTTCTTTATGTCGTGGATGAACGCGTGGGTATCCACTATGTTGGATATAATGGCCTCACACACCCTTGGAGGTGTCATGCTTCATCATCGGCAGTGCTCCTCGTTGGGTCGGCGGTGCAATACCCAACGGGCAACACCTCCAAGAGGGGCTCTTTGGCGGAGATCTTTTTCCAACTGCCGTATGGGTGAAGTGTGGGTGAGGGGCCAGTAGTGTGTAGACGGGGGGAAAGAGTTACCCGGCAGAGAGGGGTAGGTCTACCAGTGGGAGCACGGAAAGACACAACCTGAAAACTGAGAGGTTGAATCCGTAGCTCTACCTGCCGGGTGCTGTTGTTGTAGCTCACCCAACCAAGATAGGCAATTACAGCGCAACACAGGTACTTTTGACCCTTTACACTAATTGGAAAATGTCCTCTAGCAAGGTAAAGGCACTTTGTAGATAGTTAATGAATCACAAACTTTTTGTTCATTTTTTGGTCCTGAAGAATCGCTTGTCAGAGGACAAACAGCAAGAAACATGTCGACCGATTAGTACACTCTGTCGTCTAGTCTCGCACTAGGGGACATTATTTCCCTATGAGCCTATTCTATTTCTCATTTTTAATTTGGAATAAGGGACCGCTAGACTAAACCTGATCCTGGTACCCTTTACTCCAATTTTAACTCTTTCCCTACGTCTACACACTACTGGCCCCTCACCCACACTACACCCATACAGCAGTTGGAAAAAGATCTCCGCCAAAGAGCCCCTCTTTGAGGTGTTGCCCGTTGGGTATTGCACCGCCGACCCAACGAGGAGCACTGCCGATGATGAAGCATGACACCTGCAAGGGTGTGTGAGGCCATTATATCCAACATAGTGGATACCCACGCATTCATCCACGACATAAAGAAGTCACCAATACCAAACCATCACCCTATTTAGGAACAGCCTGGTACTTCTTGTGTTTCATACCTATTTGGGCGAACACCTAGCTGGACCTCCCACTCTCTCTTTGAGTGGGAAACTCGCCTACCTTTTCCCCTCCTTTTCCCCTCTTTAAAAATATATACAATCCAGTGATGTTCACATTTACAAGTCACTTAAAGGAAGTATCCTTAGGACCAGCATGTGTCAGGTGAATTGCAGGTAATCGATTCCTATTCCCCAAAACCGCAGGTCACTTTTCTGTGGGTCGTGTTCAACACCACTACACCTCGTTTGTACTAGAAGAATAAGCAGACCCACTTAAAAGGACCAAGGGTTTTGTGAATACAAATCTCATAACTGGCTACCCACAATTACACAAAACAGCCTGGACATAATTCTCTGTGCCTTGTAGAGCAAGTGAATTTCTTTGGTTGCGTCCCTTCAAACTGAAGCTGTGTCAAGATCCTTGCATTGTCCACAGTTGGAAGATGTCTATGTGAGAAAGTGCCATCTTTCTTGCATGGTATGCCCCCACTTTTTGCTGAATTGCTGATGTGCTTTGACTGAGTGTGCCCTGGGTTCCTGCCATTCAGGTGCCCAGGGCCTGTGTTCCTTCCCTAAAACTGTGTTGATCTAAAACCCAATTGGCATCTCTGGCCACATGTCAGCCCCTGGTAAATGGTACCCTAGGTACCCAGGGCATTGTGACCAGAGAAGATCCCTAAGGGCTGCAGCACTTATTGTACCACCCTTAGGGGCCCTGTACCCTGACACTCACACACTGCCTTTGCAGGCTAAGTGTCTTGGTGCAGAACTAAACAAAGAGTTGACAAGGCACATATCCCTGTGTGCCATGCCCACAAACACACTGTCCTGGCATACACCAGTCACCCCTCTAGCAGGTTGCACTATGCCAGTGGTGAGGGCACAGGTGCATGTGTCCTGTGTCCCTACAGTACCCATGGCCAATCCTGGGCACTGTAAGTGCAGTGATGCTATTAACAGTATATTGTGCTGGGAGGTCATCATTACGAACTCCACAGCACCATGATGGCTGCACTGAAGACTGGGAAGTTTGATATCAAACTTCTTAGCACATTAAACCCACACTGATGCCAGTGTGCAATTTAATGTAAAATGCACTTCAGAGGGCATCCTAGAGATGCCCCCTGAAACCTAACCTACAATCCACGTCTGGTCTGAGAGGCTACCTAGGCTGCCATACAGCAGACATGTTGCTGGACCCCTTGGCAGAGAGCCCTCCGCTCTCCTGGGCCTGCAACAATGCACATCCTTAGGCAAGGTGCTAGGTATTCTCCCCCAGGATGGGCAAGGGAAGCTTCAAAGGCATGCCACCTTTGTGAGCTTCTCCAGGCCACTTGCTGTACTCAGCAACTGGCCCCCACTGGTTCTGACCCCCACTCTGGCAGGAAGATAGGCGGGAAACCCTAAGTGAGGAAAGGGGGTATGCCAGGCTCTGCCAATCCTACCCCTCAGGTGGGGGAGACGAGGTGAAGCATAACTCCGGGCTCCGGCCATCCTGAGGATGGGGAGCCCTGCCCAATCAAAGATAGGCTCCTGCCCCCCTCCCATAGGAGAGGAGCAGGATAGGGGGTGTACTCATCCCAGGACAGGGACCTATTGGTCCCTGCCCTTACCCTACCTATAATGCCCCTAAATTTAGTATTTAGGAGTACCCTGAACCTTCCTTCCTCAGATCCCGATTCAAAATCAAGAAAGAAGAACAAGAAGAAGGATGACCTCCTGTGCAGCTGCTTACCAGAGGACGACCCCAACTGACTTGGCCCCAGCCCGACCGGCCTGTTGATCTTTGAACCTGCTCCTGCTAAACCCCAGCGTCGAAAACCTCAAAAACCCCAGAGGACCTGCCTGCCTTGCTCAACTAAAAGACTAGGAATCCCATGAGCAGTGGTTCTGCTCAAAAAGCAACACCCCTGGTGCCAGCAAGGAACAGCGAATCCAGCACTCTCTGCACCAGCCGAGCCCGGCCTGTGCCTGAGTGGACAAAGACCCTGAGGATGTCCCCCCGGTGATTGTGACCTGGAACCCAGTGCTCAACGACCCTGCTCGATGACCCAGACAACGCCTGTAGCCTCACAACCAGGGACCCCTCCAACCGGAGCCCAGCTACCAAAGCCACGTGGCCCGTTTGCCAGCAGCCACCAACCGAAGGCCCCGTGCCCCTCATAGGATAACATTGGGCCTAACTACCTCTGCACCCGGCTGCCCCTGTGCCGCTGAGGCTATACCATCTGTACCCACCTGACCCTGGGAGACCCCTGAGTCTATGCCCAGAACCGTAACTCTGCCAGACGAGTACTTACCCAAAAGCTGATAACTCACTCTTCTTCCCTAGAGTAACATTGACTGGTTTCACTTGGAAATTCTTTGACGTGTGGAGTTTTGAAAATTTAAAATATTCATCTAAAATCAGCTGAACAATGAATTCCTATTTATTCACCTGTTATCAGGAGAGAACCCAGTGCTGCATCTTTTAGCCCAGCACTTACCCTGAAAAGTAATTTTAACCATACTTACCAGTAACTTGAATTTCCTTCCATAGGAATCCATTGTCTGGTTTTCACCAGAAAAGTTTCTGTGTCGATTTTCAAAAACCACAAATATTCCTTAAAAATCGCCTGTATGACTTAAACACATTCTTTGAATTGTTTCCAGGAGATACATCAGTGCTGGATCCAGGATCCAACACTGAGTAAGATAACTAACAATAACATTACTTACCTGCTAAGTGAATTTCCTCCCATAGGATAAAGTTGGTGATTCTATGTGAGAAAGTTTCTAAGTGTCAACTTTTAAAATACAATAATATTCCTTAAAAATAACTACTGTAACCAAAACACTTTTACTTAACTGTTTACAGGAGATGTCCCAGGACTGAATCTAGGATCCAGTCCTGTGGTAAGAGAAGTAATCTATAAAGTAACTAGTTGCAATTATCTAGAAATTCCCATTGAGCTCAATGTTGCATTGTGTGTGAATTTGTGTTGCCTATTGCAACAACTGTAACTATTGTAATAAAAAAGTCTATTGCCTATTTGAAAAGTATTGAACTAAAGTAATTTATTCTGAGAAAGTATATTTTGATACCTTGTTGTTTCTAAAATAAAACAACTATATGTTTTGATACAAAACAATTGGCCTGGAGTTCAGTTCTTGAGTGTGTGAGACCATTTGCTGACTGAGTGTGTACAACAGATGCTTTACACTGTCCTCTGATACTGCCTTACTGCTCGACCAAGCTACCACTTTAGAGAGTAAGATTGTATCTAACTTTAGCCTCTGCCAAACCTCTGGGGACTGTGGACTCTGTGCACACTGTACCTTACTTTGGTCCAGTATATAAAGAGCCACTTTCTTACAGTCTACTTTAGTAATCCCAGGTAAATTATGTGGCAGTAATCAAGCCTTGATGGGACGTCTGCTCTGGTGAGTTCAGTCTGGTGTCATAACTAAAGGAGAGGAAGGGTGCTCTAAGAAAAATCAGTTGGTGATTGTTTTCTTTTTTAACTCCGCCATGGCTGGTCCCACGCCCAGCTGTGAAAGGAGAAGGGTTATGCATGGGCCTAGCTACCCCACTATGCAAAATAATCCTTGTTACAGAAACATCAAACAAAAGACTAAAATACATCCTGGTCTTGGGGAGAGACTTCACTGAGAGCTATGACACCTTGTGGTGAAAGCCAGAGATCCCTGGAAGCAACAAAGCAGATCTACCTGCTTTCTACCAAGACCCTTACCATTGAGACATGGAATGTGAGGACCATGTACGAGACAGGCAACCTTGCCCTGCTTGGCATCAGTGAGACCATCTTGGACTGAGAAGACTGGCTCCAGGAGGAATGCTGCTGTATACTGCACACGAGGAAGAGAACGTCCCACCTACTCAGGGAATTCCATTGATGCTAACCCCAACAGCCAACAGGGTTCTGATTGGATGGGAATCTCAGTGCCAAGATTGGAAGCAACAACAGTGGGTACGAAGAATTCATGTACATCCATGGCCTTGGCAACATGAACGAGAATGGTGAATGGCTTGCAGATCTCTGTGACCTGAACTGTCTGGTGAGAGGCTGTAGTGTATTCTCTCACAAAATAATACACATGGCAACTTGGGTGTCACCAGGCTATGCAGAAGAGAATCAGATCAACCATATCTGCATTACCAAGACGTTTTGGAGGGCCCTGCAGGATGTAAGAGTGATGAGAGGAGCGGATGTGGCATCAGACCATCAACTTGTCATGGCCAAGCTAAAGCTGAAGAAAGCATAGATGGAACTGGCAAACCAGCACCAGTGATCTAACACCATCCTCCTCAAAGATGCACAGATATGGAGTGAATGCTCAGTCACCCTCAGTAACCTGTTTCAAGTCATGCAAGAACTAGAGGAGCAGCAAACAAAGAGTGTTGTACAGAGTTCCCCAATGGGAGCTAAGAAATTAGCTCAGCCTGTCTTCTCTCTCACTCAGTTAGAACAAAAGGGGGGGGTTTAAGTGCATAGTGTAGACCCTTTTCAGAATGTAAGGATATCTCACACAGGCTATCGGCAGGACCACAACTGTTGTCCCAGCCGATGACCGTCCAGCGTCATCATCGGTATCCTGCTCCTACGGCAGGCTGGCGGTGCAATGCCCGCCGGGCAGCAAGGGGAGCTGCACTTTGGCGGAGATCTTCTATTCCGAGCCAACGGGTGTGTGGGTGTGAGGGGCCTAAAAAAGTGCAATAGTGAGCGTGGTGGTGTGTTTAAAAAAAGTCAGTAGAGTCCTATTGAAGATTATTTTAATAGTCAGGCTTACTGCTTTATTAAAAAGTAAAGGGGTATTAAGGAGTGGTGAACAATGAAACCAACCCTTATTCAACCCTTGTTGTGAAAGCGGTCGACATGTTTCTCGCCCTAAGGGCGATTCATCAGGACCTTCGTGCTCATATAATTGCTTGGATCCTCCAAATTAAGAGGACGCCGGTATACGACCTGTATAGTGTCGTGTATACCAAGAACTAGAGGAGGACAGAGACCCAGTAAAATGTCAGTGGGACAAGATAAAAGAAACAGTGACATCAACCTGACAGGAGATACTGGGTCCCAAGAAACACCAGTATAAAGAATGGATCTCCACCAAGACTCTCGGCAAAATCCAAGACAGAAGGGAAAACAAAACTGGAGTCAACACCATCCAAACAAGAACAGAAAAGGTGAGAGTTCAAGGCAAATACATCAAAACAAATAAGGAAGCAAAGAGAAGCTTAAGAGCAAACACAGATTACCAATGGTTTTTGCCACTGAAGCACAGGTAGCAGCAAGCCATGGAAACTTGAAAGAACGCAACAACATAGCAAGGAAACTCTCTGGCAGCTACAGCAAGCCAGAAAGAACTGCTAATAACAAAGCTGGGAAGACAAGCATCAGTAACAAAGGGCAACAGTGAAGATTGGTGGAGCACTTTGAAGAAGTGCTGAACCAGTCCATTCTACAGTCTCCACCAAACATACAGTCAGCTGACAAGGATTTGCCAATAGACTTTAGCAGACCTACCAAGGAGGAAATACAGCACACCATCAAACATCTGGAAAATGGGAAGGCAGCAGGACCTGACTACATTTCTGCAAATATGTTGAAGGCAGAAATTGAAACTTCAGTAGATATGCTCTACCTTACGTTTGGAAGGATTTAGGAAGAGGAAAAGGTGCATTTAGACTGGAAGGAGTGGTATCGTATGAAGATTCACGAGAAAGCTGACCTGAGTAATTATACAAACTACAGATGGATAACTCTTCGATGAACCCCAGGCTAAGTGTTCACTCGCACTCCGGCTGTGCCCCAGTTTCGATTTAGGTACTGGGCTGCCATTTTGTGGAGTGTTTTTTTACTTCTGTGAGCCCGTGTCTCCTCCCAGCTCCCGCCTCCCAGCTGCCCCTCCCACGCTCCGCCCCCCTCCACTCTCCATTTAAGGCAGATGCACCAACGCGCAGCGTCCACGCGCTGCGGTCGCGCCGAAGGTGCGCCAAAGGTAAGCCCGTCTACACCCGTCCGCGCCTGGACCGCGCCCAGTGCCAGACCCCCTGGTCCCCGCATCACCCACCCCTCCCGCATTACTTACGACGCCCCCACCCTCCTATCACTGAACCTCGGCCGAGTCCCTACCTGCGCCCAAGCAGCACCAGGACACACCCATGGACCCTTCACCTGCCACTCCTGCAAATTCTCCAGCATCAATACCCACACCAAACCCTCAAACACCAAACAGAGATCCAACTCCAACCACCTTAACTGCATCCTTCTCAACACTCGCTCAGTTCACAAACACGCCATCGACCTTTGGAATCTACTCGACACCACTTCTCCGGACATCGCCTTCCTAACAGAAACCTGGATGAATGCCTCTTCAGCTCCAGACATCACCATAGCCACCCCGGATGGCTACAAGATCATCCGTAAGGACCGCACCATCCAAACAGGAGGAGGCATCGCCATTGTCCACAAGAACATCATCCGCGTCTCAACCAGCTCAGAAGACAATCTCGCCATCGCCGAACACCTTCACTTCCAGATGCACACCGACCCCAACACCACACTCAGAGGCACCCTCCTCTACAGGCCACCAGGACCCCGCACAAAATTCAGCGAAGACATCTCTGACTTCATCACCCCACACGCCCTCCCCTCGGAAGAATACATTTTACTGGGAGACCTCAATTTCCATCTGGAAAAGAGCAACGACAGTAACACTACCACCCTTCTGGACAATCTCGCCAATCTTGGACTCAAACAACTTGTCAACACCCCCACACATTACGCAGGACACACACTCGACCCTATCTTCACTTCCAGCAAGCATATCTCCTTCACTCACACCACACCCCTCCACTGGACGGACCACAGCTGCGTCCACTTCATTTACAACAAGACCACGACCCACAACCACCCTCAACCAACTTTGCGAAGAAATTGGAACAAAATCACCATCGACCAGATCTCCTCATCGCTTCTTCAAAAACCCCCTGCCTATTCAACGAACCCTAAACAAGGCGCTATCAACCTCACACTATGGCTAACCCAAACCGCCGACAAACTAGCACCCCTGAAAAAACATCAAATCAAGCAAGGAAGCAAGAACGCCCCCTGGTTTAACGATGACCTTAAGAAATCCAAGAAGCTCTGTCGCTCCCATGAGAAAACTTGGAAAAAAGACCCAAACACTACCACCCTAGCCGCCTTTAAAAATGCCACCTGCAAACACCACCAACTAATCCGGACAGCCATGAAATCAGCACTCATAGACTGACTAGACAACAACGCTCGCAACAGCAAGGAACTTTTCAACATCATCAAAGAATTTACCAACCCTACCGCCATCTCCAACGACATCACCCCCTCTCAAGTCCGCTGCGACTCCCTCGCCTCATTCTTCCATGACAAAATCGCCGACATTCATAATAGCTTTGACAACCAACCCGTAAACCAGTCCACCTCTCTCACCTCCGAACCTGTACCTCCTCCGAATAACCTTTTTGACTGGAACCCAATCACCACAGAAGACACCATTCACCTGATGAACTCCATCCATTCAGGATCCCCTACAGACCCATGCCCCAACACATCTTCAACAAAGCAAACTCTGTTATTGCACCCCATCTCCGAGACGTCATCAACTGCTCCCTCAACTCCGCCACATTCCCAGAAAGCTGGAAACACGCCGAACTCAGCGCCCTTCTGAAGAAACCCACAGCTGACCCCACCGAACTCAAAAACTACCGCCCCATCTTGCTCCTCCCATTCCCTGCCAAAGTCATTGAGAAAGCTATCAACAATCAACTTGCAGCCTTCCTCGAAACCAACAAATCACTCGACTCCTTACAGTCTGGCTTCCGAGGTAAACACAGCACCGAAACCGCCCTCATCGCAGCAACAGACGACATCCGAACTCTACTGGACAACGGAGACACAGCCGCCCTCATCCTCCTTGACCTCTCTGCAGCCTTCGACACAGTCTGCCATAGCACCCTGATACAACGCCCCAGAAACATCGGAATTCAAGGAAAAGCACTGGACTGGATCATCTCGTTCCTCGCTGGAAGAACTCAGAGAGTCCACCTCCCCCCTTTTAAGTCAGAAGCCTCCGAAGTCATCTGCGGTGTCCCGCAAGGATCATCACTCAGCCCCACCCTCTTCAACGTTTACATGAGCCCCCTCGCAACCATCGCACGTCAACACAACCTCAACATCATCTCCTACGTTGATGACACTCAGCTGATCCTCTCACTCACCAAAGACCCAAACACCGACAAAACCAACCTACATGAAGGGATGAAAGAAGTAGCCGAATGGATGAAGCACAGCCGTCTGAAACTGAACTCGGACAAAACGGAAGTCCTTATCTTAGGTGCTTCCCCTTCCGCCTGGGATGACTCTTGGTGGCCAATGGCCCTAGGAAAAGCCCCCATACCGACTGACCACGCACGGAACCTGGGCATCATCCTGGACTCCTCACTCTTGATGAACAGACAAGTCAACGCCGTCTCATCATCATGCTTCAACATCCTACGCATGCTCAGAAAAACATTTCGCTGGATCCCCACTGAAACAAGAAAAACGGTCACCCACGCACTGATCACTAGCCGTCTAGACTACGGAAACACCCTTTACGCCGGTACCACCGCAAAACTTCAGAAAAAACTCCAACGCATCCAAAATGCTTCAGCCAGACTCATACTAGACATCCCTCGCCAAGACCACATCTCCGGTCACCTGAAAGACCTGCACTGGCTCCCCGTCAACAAAAGGATAACGTTCCGTCTCCTCACCCACGCACACAAAGCCCTCTACAAACTTGGACCGGATTGCCTCAACACGCGCCTTTCTTTTTACACCCCCACCCGCCAGCTGCGGTTGTCCAACCAAGCCCTCGCCGCCGTCCCGCGCATCCACAAAGCCACCATGGGGGGAAGATCCTTCTCCTACTTAGCGGCCAAAACCTGGAATTCCCTTCCCATCCACCTTCGCCTCACTCAAAACCACCTAGCCTTCAGAAAACAGCTTAAAACCTGGATATTCGATAAGTAAACCTCCCCCCCTTCCTCAAGCGCCTTGAGACCCTCTGGGTATGTAGTGCGCTATATAAGTTTTGACTTGACTTGACTTCACTTGAACAGGCTTAATAAAGGAATAAGTAGATGCTAAGTTGTGAGACCAGAAAGCTTGGCTCCGCAAAGATAGATCCTTCATAGACCAGATTGCATTACTGCGTATCTTCATTGAGCAGCCAATAGAATGGAAATCCCCTCTTTATGTCCATTTCATTGACTATGAGAAGGCATTCCACAGCATGGACCTCCTCGCCACTGCGGTGCACCAGATAAGCTCATAAGAATCATAAGGAACTCTTATGAGGGCACGACCTGCAAGACGGTCCATAGAGGCAAACTTCCAAGTGAGGACAGGAGTCTGCCAGGATTGTTTGCTCACACCTTCTCTCTTTCTGCTGACCATAGACTGGCTCATGAAGACATCCACAACAAGGATAAGAAATGGGATCCAGTGGACACCTTGGATGCAGCTTAGCAACCTGGACTTGGCAGACTACCTGGTCCTACTCTCCCATACCTAGCTGCAGATGCAAGAGAAGACTGACAATGTGGCTGTCACATCAGCACAATTTGGCCTCAACATTCACAGGGGAAAAAATCAAGATTCTGAAGGCTGACATGGTCGTACAACTGCAGTCACTCTTTCAGGTGAGGCACTGAAAGAGGTTGAGGCCATCACCTACCTGAGTAGTATCATAAATAAGCCGGAAGGCACAGACATCAATGTCAAGGCAAGATTTGGAAAAGAAAGGGATGCCTTCATTCTGATAAGGAAGATCTGAAGCTCCAAGAACCTAAGGCTGCAAACCAAGATCAAGCCTTTAAAACACCAATGTAAAATCAATCCTTCTGGATAGAGCGGAAACTTGGAGAACAACAGTGATCCCCACCAACAAAGTCCAAACCATCAACAACACCTATCTGAGGAAAATCCACCACAGGCCAAACATCATCAGCAACAACAACAAATGGCAACCGACTTTTTAACTCCCTGCCCATGAAGAAATCCTGAAAAGATGCTGGGGGTTGATAAGTCACACCCTCAGCAAGCCTGCATTAAAAACCTCCAGGCAAGCCATGACCTGGAGCCCTCAAGGGAAAATGAAAAGAGGAAGGCCACAAAACACCTGGTGCAGAGGCCTTGAGGCTGACTGCAAGGGGATGGGTTACAGATTCAGATTGAAAGAAAAGACCAGAGCAGAGATGGCTGGTGAGTCATGGTTGATAGCCTAGACCCCAGCAGGGGTAGGAGGCATTAGTAGGCAAGTAAGTAAGATTGGTGTTTTTAATAACCACTGCAATCTAACCTGTAAAGAAGAGAGGTTTGTCGAGCCATCCCTCGAGATTTTTACTTAATTGAATCGTAGCTTGGGCAGCTCTTTGGTCCTCGGAACATAGGAAATAGAAGCTACTCTTTGGGAGAGACCTGGTTATGATGATTTTATGTTTGATGTAGGTAAGTAAATATAGCCCATCTGTCTAAATCAGTGAATGTGTTTTGGGCAAGCTACTTTATTTGTTTCCTTGTCTAATGGTTTGCCCAGACAGAAGTGCATTTGAATATCATCTACATACTCTTGGAAATGCATTTGGTAATGGGAGATGACCTGAGAAAGATAGTTATCTTTTTTTTTTTTTTTTTTGGTCCTCATTTGTCTGTACCTCTTGCCCGCAGACTATATAGCCAACCACCTGTTCGTGCGACTCGGGGTGGAACACACTCACTATCACCACATCTTTGGGGAACATTCTGGCGGGAGACCGAATCTGGGTTTACTGAGGTTTTTGTGACGAGTGACGACCAGCCATACCCGACACAGACTCCATCGAGGTAGGGACTACCGCGAGGTCCTTTTCTTGTCTAACGGAACCGCCACAGTGGACTCTGAAGTTTGGAGGCATAATAATAGGACCGGGGAAAAAAAAAACCCCGGCACACTAACACCAAGAAGATAATAGATTCCAAAAAGAGAGTTTTTTTTTCTGCTGCAAGATCTAGCCAGATCTACCTTTGATGTTTCAATTAAAGATGATAGCCAGCTGGCATGTGTTGGCGCCTTGGAGTCAACCCAAAATTTACATATCTGACGCCTGGCGAGTAAAATTGCATAAAACAGTAACGGCCTTGCTGTACCAGTCACATTATCAACCATTCCAGAGATTATCAGTGTTAATGAACAGGTTAAGGATACTTTAAGTATCGAGCCCAGTGTATCCAGGACTTCCGCCCAGAAAGTCTTGATTGGTGGGCAGTCCATAAACATGTGAACGTCTGATGCGCCCTGAAGACTGCACTTATTACAACATTTACCAGCTTGGAACTTTGCCAGCTTTTGTGGTGACCAATAGGCTCTGTGTAGTGTGAAGAGGTGGTTTCGCCTCAACCATGCCGGTTTGACAGTTTTATATAAAAGAGTGAATGATCTTATCCACCAGTCTTCTCCTTGAAGGAGCGTATCCTCCGCCCATATTTCATCAGGAAGGTCGAAGTCTCCGTCCACCTCCTCCGATATTGCCCAGTACCAATGTACCACTTCTTTGCTTCCCTGTGATTTCTCCACCAACTGTTGTTCTAACATGCTACACCTCCCCACCAAGGCATTCTTTTTAAAGAGCTCTCTAGACCAGCTTACTAGTTGCATGTATTTAAACCTTGATAGCCCTGGGCCTACCTTTTCAAGCAGATTATCCCATGATATTAATGCCCCAGCAGCTAACAAGTCTCCCCATCTTGTGATCCCCCCTTCTCTTAGTGGCATCGAAAGGTTGTCACCCAGACACGGAGGGAGCCCCGGGGAACCCCAAATTGGAGCCAAATTTGAATAGTAGGCCAGCCTTGTTGACCTCGTAATCCTTGTCCAGGCTCTGGCTAGCGACTGCAAGGTCTTCAACCTCACCTTCTTGAAAAATGTCTGTTCTCCAAATTTAAATAAAAACCCGTCCATTGGCAGGCCCGTTCCAGTTAACATGGCCTTGAACATTCTCCCTTCTGATGAGTCTGTTGGGGTTTTCAGTAGCATTCTTGAGAATGATAACTGAAAGGCCCAGGCGTAGTATTGTATGTCTGGAAGGGAGAGCCCACCCTTTTCCCTCCTCCTCCTCAGTTTCTTCCATGCTATCCGAGTTGCCTTATAATTCCAAACGAGTTGATGTCCTGTTGACATTTCATGATTTGTTTTGGGTCAAAGGCTAATGGAATGCTGTTGAATATAAATGTAAGCTTCGGTATAATTGACATTTTTATAAGGCTTACCCTCCCATAGATCGTCAGTGGGAGAAAGGTCCATGCCTTTAGAAGCGCCCGACATTCTCGGGAAACCCGATCCAAATTTACCTGAGCTATATTCCTGACTTCCCGGGTGATCGTAATTCCCAGATAGCGCATTGAGGAAGTTGTGTCCAGTTGTGAGTTGTTGATATTCCACTCCATTATTTCGGTTTTCCCCGCATTTATCTCGTACCCCGAGATCTCACCAAATTCTTCTGCTCTCCTGACAACTGTTGGAAAGGCCTAAATGGGATCTGACGTATATATAAGAATGTCATCTGCATACATGCCCAGACGTTTCACCCATCCGCTGAACTCGAAGGGGATAATACTCTGTTCTTCTCTTATTATCTGCGCAAAAGGCTCTAGATAAAGGTTAAACAGAAGCGGGGAGAGGGGACAGCCCTGCCTAGTTCCTCGTGAAATCTTAAATGGCTCAGTGAGTGTGTCGTTTACTAATAACTTAGCGGTAGGAGCTCTATATAGGAGCTGGATAGTTCGGCAAAACTTCTCTCCTAGTTGGAACTTCCTTAATACTGCCGTCAGATAGGGCCAATTGACCCTGTCAAAGGCCTTTGTGGCATCTAATGTTAGGGTGGCCAGGGGTAAGGAAAAAGTTGTGGCGATGTCTATTGCCGCAACCAAGTCCCTAGTTAGGTCCGCCATCTGACGTCCCCTGATGAAGCCCTTTGATCTTCATGGATTATCCATCCGATCTCGCTTGCCAAACGTGCTGATAAAACTGCAGCAAGGATCTTATAATCTATATTCAGCAGCGAGATCGGCCTATAGGACCCGCAGTCAGTTGGATCTTTACCTGGTTTCGGTATAAGGACTATGGTTGCTTCACTCCATGATTCAGGAGGCACTTACCCTTTTGTGAAGATGTTATTGAAGAACTGAGTCAATGTTGTTACTAGCTCTGAACGCAAAACCCGGTATAATTCCCCTGGGAGGCCATCTGGCCCAGCCGCCTTCCCCAGCTTTAAATGACCTATCACCTTACTCACTCCCTCCTTCGATATCTCCCTATCAAGGCGGTCGATCTGATCTCCTGAGAGGGTGGGTAGTTGGATCCTACCTAGCCATAGATTTCTTGCCTGGGGATCGTCTTCAATATCTTCGGTATATATGTTTTGAAAGAACTCCTGAAAAGCCCTACCAATCTCAGTGTTGGTGCTCCTAACAGTAGTATCTCCCTCCTTACAGATGCCCTTTATAAACTTTTCATCAAAAGCGCAAATTCTGGCTTATGAGGAAGATCTTAGTGGTAGGTGGCTGGTTTGTAAAATAACGTTAGACGGTCAACATTATACACTCGTAGGGTATTACGGTCCGAACCAGGACGACCCATCCTACCTCCAAAATATCCAAGGGGCATTAGTCACCTTGAATCATCCTATCATATGGGTGGGGGACTTCAATATCGTCCTAAACCCCAAGCTTGATAAGTCCCCAAATTCCAGAGCGTTGGTATCATCCAAATCAAGATCTGTTATGTTGTCCATAACGTCGTCTCTGGGGTTGGCAGATGTATGGAGAGATAGGGCTGGGAATGCTCTTGGGGTTTCGTACAGGAACCTCAAGTACAAACATGGTTCAAGGATTGATTATGCTCTCTTTAGTTACAGCATCCAAGAGATGGTGAAGGGGTTACGGTATTTACCCCCCCACCTCTCAGACCACTCAGCAATAATTTTCTCTCTGACACTCACGCAACAAAAAATTTTTTCGTCATGGTCTTTTGATCGGACGATACTCTTAGATCAGGTGGAGACCGACCTGTTGGCAGAAGAAGTGTCAAACTTCTTGGAAATAAATCTGGACTCTGCGGAAATAAGTATTGTATGGGTAACCCTCAAAGCTTTTTTAAGAGGGCATATTACAAATCGTGCATCATTCAGAGGAAAAGTTTATAGGGAAAAAATCAGGAACCTAGAACGGGATCTGGTTAGCCTAGATAGGAGTTGTGGTTCTTTTGGGGGTACCTCTGCAGAGCAGGAAGAGCGAAATAAAGTGAAGTGGGAACTGAATAAAATACTACAGGAAAGAGTAGAGAGGAGGTGGGAGGCAAGCAAGATTTCGAATTTTGAATATGGAGAGGCGGCTGGTAAGGTTTTAGCTTGGAAAGTCAAAACAGACGAATCTAAAAAGTTTATAAAGGGCATCTGTAAGGAGGGAGATACTACTGTTAGGAGCACCAACACTGAGATCTGAAAGATAGTTATCTTGTGTGGGCATGAAGGACCCTAGGAATTCTGTGTTACAGTGGTACACCCAAAAATTGGGTTGGTAGGGGACAATGTTAACCTGAAAAAAATCTATGAGGCAAAGTGTCCTGAGATAAATGTTTCAAAACAGCATTTCAAAATATAGTCAATATGAGCTGAATTGTATTGGAAGATTGAGATTTGAATTTACAAAAATGTAAAGGTACAATATAGAAATAGTAAATTCAGATGCACCAGTAAACTCACTGAGTTACATAGAAATCATTTGCCCTGAAGACTATCATTACAAATAGTATAAAATAATGGGTAAAATCAGATATAGACAATGGGCCTAATTTAGATGTTTGAGGGCGTGCTGTTTCTCCATCAGGGAGATGAGTAAATTAATCTGTCGCCCTGGAGAAGGCACTGCCCACCAAATTGAGAAATGATCACCAAACAGGCAGTCATTTCTTAAAGCATTGGGAGGATCGGCAGACACAGTGATTCCTATCAATGCTTTTTGAAGTTTGGTGCATAGCTCTGTCAACATGAGTCTTGAAAACAAACTGGTTTCTTTTTTTCCCAAAAGAAAATCCAGAAGTGAGATTTAGTTTTTGGCAAATAAAAAATAAAATGCTCCCCTCGCCATGGGAGTTCTCTGCCATGGCAAGGGGAACATTTAGCAATGTATACTTCCCCCTACAGCCAGGGTGAAAACTGACTTCTAATATCACCCATCTAAATCAGGTAGGGGGAATTAGAGGTCAACTTCTGACAGCCCTTACTCTGCAAGGCCGTTGGAGGTGTTAAATCCCAGAAGAGGTGGAGTGGTCTGTGCCGTGATTAAATCTATGGTCTGCACGCATCTAAATCGTGTGGGTAGACCTTTATCTTTCTGGTATGTATATTTTGTCACTGTTGTGACAGAGTATCCATCCATATCACCAAGATATAAATCAGGCTCACAGTTTCAAATGTGCAGTAAAATCATTAAGAAAAGAAATACCATCCTGAGAGGATGCTAAAAGAATCTGGCTCACTTACACAATCAAGGGTTTATAAATAGTTTTCTTGTATTGAAATTACTAAGTATCAGTCAGTTAGTCAGTCAGAAAGGCTTTATTTCGATAAAAACATATCATAAAAGCTTCACATTATAAAAAACACATTTGGAATTAAAAACAAGAAATAATCTATTTACACCAAATTTTTACAGCCAATATTTACAAGTTAAAAAACAACGTTTAAGCAATTAATTAAAAATCAGATTAAACATTTCATTTAAGCCTTTTGTTTCTAACATGCCATGCCCATGATAAAAATTTAGAGAGGCCACAAACATACAATGGCCGTGAATCTGCCATTAAAATGCGCAGTGCCTCATTGTGAGACCCAGTGCCTAACAACCGACACAGAGGTTTGAGCCACCTGTTTCTTGGGTGCATGTACGCCGGGCATTCAAACATAAAGTGCGCTATAGTTTCTGGTCTTGTTAGGCAGATAGGGCAAAATGCTGTTGTTTGAGCCGGGGGTTTCCAGCGAGCTGTTTGGGCACGCACTGGGAGAGCCCCGACCCTAAACCTGAAGTAGAGGGCCCTATCGAATGGCTTCCAGATAATATCCAAATAAAGTTCCCGGATCGGCAAATCCTTGAACTTTAGGAAGTCGTCCGTAAGCCTGCCCAGAGCGTGATCAGTACTAGTTCTAGACGCAACCCAATTCCAATAGAGGCTCTTTAAAGTTGCCTTCGGAGGAGAGGACCTACCAACCCATGCCTCACTAAGGCCCAAATCGCCAAGCAAAGCTTTTACATCTTTTAACCACTTTACTTTATGCCATCCAGGCAATGACATTACTTCAGATAGCCATTTAGCATATTTGGCCAATTCAGGTACTCGCCACAACTGGGCCCATAAGAGCAACGGCCGAAGCTTTGCCAAATCGCTAATAGGGCGACAGCCTAAGTCAAGCAATAAAGGTATCATTAGGGTACTCTGGGGAAGTGACATAAGATCCCTATAGAATGTATTTTCGGACATTGTCAGTTCATCTGTACCAATGGTACCCCATAGCTCTGCCCCATAGAGAGCAGAGCAGAGCTAACTCCCTTTGCTTTATAAATGTCAATGACAGGGGATATTGGCCTTATCGAACAGGAGCGCTGTTCCTTGAGCAGTGCCCCGGCTACCCTCTTATGGGTTAGCAGCATTTTACTAAGGTGTGGGGTCCACTGCATGGTATGCGATATACGTATGCCTAAATAATCAAACACAGGCACAAGGTTCAATGTAGGGGGACGGCCAAGTTTTTTTGGGGGATTCATCAGCAAATACTTTGTTTTATCAGTGTTGATTACTAAACCCCGCCGCAAGCAAAAATCTGGAAGTTGTCAAGGAGGTTTTTTAAGGCCCATTGGGGTCTTAGATATTAAGAGCGTATCATCCGCAAATAGGAGGGTAGGAATTCGCTCGCCCGCCAGAGATGGTTCATCTGAAGGATCTTTTAGCAGATGCTCAACACACCATTTACATATACTAAGTATCAAAAAGTCATCAAGTTGTCATCATTTCTCCAACAAATCACATTTTAAAATGTCACATAACCCCATCACCTTAGCACTAACCCACTACATGACTATTGATTCGCCCCTTCTGAGTTAATGATGGCGACAGGTTGTAGAACAAGTTAAATACATAGCAACAATGAACCATTGTGAATGAATGAAATACTGTGTGGAAAATAATTTAATTCAGAAATAAGCAATCAACATCTTGCTGTACATAGTGTCAAGCACGGAAAATAAACACAGAATGGACATCAAGGTATGGTATTCATTTTGAAAAGGATGGCGTGGAGTCCTGACTGAGACCTGGTTGGTCTAAGCCAGTGAAACACACTTTAACACATTGCAATGATTTTGTTTCATTTGTATTAGCTCAATGTCAGTCTGCACATGCGAAAGGGGATGCGAAACTACTAATATTAGTGCACGTATTAGTTTAAACACCCAAAAACTCCCTCACTTTTTTTCTCAGTTTATGTAAATAACAGCCATGTGTGCATTGTGGACTCATTAAAGGAAACATTTCAAATGAGAATATACAATCCACTGAATAATAGAAAGGGTGTCAAAGCAGAATTTGTGAGAGTCCTCTGAGGCCCTCTGCTGGCTGTGGGTTGTATCACCTTCCAGAAGCCAGTTCTTCCTGTATTGTGGTCGGCTCGTGATAAAAGGAAGAGTGAGAATAGTCCATGCACCTGTGTGTGTGTTTTTTTTTTACCACTGTGCACCCTCGGCAGGCCTGGAGAAGCTTTAGGCTTAAGCCGCATGGTGTGGCTTAGAAAATTAAAGCAGACAGTTGATTGGCGATCATATGATAGTGACGTGTGCACTGCAGAAATCCCTAGGATGAGGTACTGGGCACCGCTAGAGGGAATGCTGCATCTGTACGTCTCAAACAGGAGCAGAGTTTGTGTGTCTGATGATCTGGGGTTTTTAAGATGTTACCCTGCACTAAAATGGGCTCAATGACGTGTGTTTACGGAAGTGTAGGGCAAACAAAGACATGGTGTGGATGTGGACATTCCAATCATGGGGCACATGTAGATGTTTGTCCAGATAGGGGGGCAGGAGCAGGATAGGCCACAAACTGGGAGATTTTACCCGAGTATGTCCAAGGGACAATGTTTGCAGGACAAAGTTGTGAGGGGAGTACAGAGGTCTTAAAATGCCTTGGTGGCAGGACAGAAGGTAAGGAGCAGAAAGCAAAGTTGAGTGGAAGGCAAGTGCCCATAGGTGGGGTCAAGATTAATAAGGGAGAGCTGTTTTTAGCTAGGAAAAGCAGTCACTCTGCGGGGTAGTAACATCAGAGCCATTGTATGAGGGTAACCATGCCTTAGGAGAAGGTACAGCTATTTTAGAAGACATGGATTTGGACCATGGGCATCTGGGATTTTAATAATACAAGTAGGAAAGATCAAGGGTCCAGTGCTGAGTGAGTGAACATTATCAAACAAACTTAAAAACCTACTCTTTGGTGCAAGAGTTTATTTCATTTTTCCAAACTGCTGACGCCCATTCATAAAGGGACCTTAATAAAACATGTTGAGTTGTTCATCTGTCTTTTAACAACTAGATCCCGGAGTTCCCTCTGGAAATGAACACCAAGACTTTAGCCACCCCAAAACTCACAATTTGTTTGTACTTCTTTCGGAACTTTGTTGCTTCTGTGTTGGGTATTTTGTCCAAAGCAGTTTTAGATCATTTTGCCGGAAACTCAGCCGCTGGGGCTTTAATCCACTGAGCTGCCCAGCTTGCGCCCAGAGATGGTGAGAGGGCCTGACGTACTGAGACGATGTTTTGTGTTCTTTTTTCTGGCACCTCTGCTGAATTGACTGAATTGTAATACTATCGACCAGTCTTGGAGGTAACCAAGAGCTCTCGGATACCCCCTAGAATAGCCTTGGTCCGGGGAATCAGCTTTGTATACAAATCTTGCGTGTAATAAGTAAATGTTATAATTACGGCTCCAGTTTTCAGTTTTTACTGATTTTTATGAATAAATACAGACTGAAAACAATGTGTTTCCGGTCTATTTATTTTTAAAGGTGGAAAAATACTGAAAATTGTGCTTCTTGTGAGAGACTCTTCATGCTGTCTTTCTTGAACTCTGGCAAAAGCTGAGCAGATGGACAGCATGGGTAGTTAAAAAACAGGAGGAGATTTCCTGAAATACCGGCATATGTTAACATATATTTGTAGAATAATGCTAATATGCGCCTGTGGATGTTGTGTTTTGTTTTATGCGGCTGCTTAATTGGGCAAAACGTGACAGGCACCCATCGAAGAGTGCATATCCAAGAGTTAAAAAAATGTGGAAATATACAATTTTACGGCTCCATTTATTCTCGAAACAGACAATAAATATGTACATAGGCAATAAGACAGCTAAAAAAGAAATATGAATAAATACAGACAGAAATGTTAAAAAAATAAATACCATCAAACTGGGAGCCCTAGGTATAATCCACTGGCAGCTGTTAGCGCCCCCTGCTTCTATCTGAAAATACTCATTTTAGATGCTCTTTTTGCATACCCGTTAAAAGTCCAATTTCTCTTAGAATCTCCAGCATAATTGGCCATTATGTTTATTGTGTGTTATTTACAGTGTCATGTTGCCTTTAGGTATCTAACCCCTGCCACCTCTAGATTAACACTTGACTGCTTCACTTCCCTGCAGAAGGAGAGTCAGGTGCTCATACAGAGTGAATCGGTGTCTAATTGGTAAGAATTAGTATAGTTGGCAATGGGACAGCAGTGGCAAGTGAAAGCACCCACAAAGAATACTCCATGGCCCTCAAGACAAGGGCCCATGGCCTGTAAAGGAAGTGTTAAAGAGTGGGATGAAAGAGTGAGGTTGTAAAGCACAAGTTTGAGTCAGATAAGTCTGTTTCTAGTACTTTTTGTGTTTCATAATGATGTGTACTTAAGTTTGCCTTTGATTTCTTACAAAAGGGGAGCTGTGTTATGTCTGGGTCATCCAGGTTGCATAGTCTGCATTTTTATTGAATGTTTACAGTTATGGGATTTATTCCAGTATTCTGTGTTCCTTGCTCCTCCGTCCCTACTGGAAGTTGGATGTGGCCTTCCAAGGAAGTAGGGTTTGAGTGATTTTTGAACCTGATGTGAATGCCGGTAAGTTAACGTGCTGAAAAGGGGATGGTGTTGCAGTGAAAAAGATCCAAGAGATGGAAGGCCTAACTAACACGCTGGTATTCTGATGGTGTGGAAGTATTAAGAGCTGGCGGATTTCTAAATGAAGTTACAATTGAGGGGCACAAAGGTTGAGTCGCCATTTTGGCTCAGAACTGAACAGACTTGATTGGCCAAACACAGGGTCTTGACTGCACTGTTCAATTGAAGCCAGAGTCGTTTACAGAAGTGCACAGCTGCTTTGCAGATCTTCTGCTTTGCTTGATCTAATTGTCCCTCTAGACACACCATCCCAGGTTATGCAGCCACCACAGACCATTTAAAGTCTGCAGTATAGTGATTAGCTGGTTTTCACCAAAACCTCTACATCTGCAGCGAGTGAGATAGCTGAGGATTTGATTCTCGATGGGGCCATATCAGTGGGAGAAGGAATTGGCTTTATGTTATTCTGTGAGAAGGAGCATGACACCAGGCACAGAGAGAACACTGGGATTTGATTGGTCATAGCTTGGTGGGAAACCTGCTAAGTGCAATATTTGAATGGAATGTTGTGTTTAACTGTGCCAAGCTTGTTAGTTAGTGAGATCACTTGCCCCCATCCACCTTTCCAGGCAGACGTCTTCTCTCATGTCCTGAGACCAATGCTCCTCATTTTTCTGCTTTCAGAGATATTTTCGAGAGCAAGTGCCTTTCTTCTGATTTCAATTAGAACCTTTATCTGGTTCCTCTCCCGATCCTATATTTGCTGATGCCAACTGCTTTTGAAATTTCTCTGACCTACTCACAACTTTAATTTAGAATTAGGATGTGTCTTTTGTGGAAACGAGTCTTTGCTCCGCTTTTCCTCTGTTGTTTTTAATGCACTAAATCTCAGTATTTCCAATTGAGATTCTGGGATTATTTTCCTGCATGCTGTAGTTTCAAGTGAAAATCTATTTTACTCAAGTGAATGATTTCAGATGTCATTTTACTAATCTGATCAGTAAACCATCATGGTTTGCAATCTATCCGTCTCTGTCTTTACCTGTGGAGCAAAATCTGCTTCACTGTCAATCAAATGCTAATTCATTTGTGATTTCAGCCTCATCTCAAGGCAAAGAACTCTCTGGGTGGGGATAGCGGAGTTTCGAGATTGCGACGAGATTAGCGAGGCGCAGAGACCATCTTTCTTTGATCCAATCTCACTATCTGTGCCAATCAACTCCATTTCCTTTTATTGTTAGTGATCAAACGTTCTTCTTTAACACTTTGCTTCGTGTGCTATTAACTATCCTTTAAGGATTACAAATAATTTTCCTGCCTACCCTGCTTACTCTTCTTTGCACATTTGGGCTGAAAGTGTTGTAGGGATGTAGCATTGTCAGCCTCCAGCAATTCGCCACACAAGAATGCTTGGTGGCAACATTGCACATATGCCATTTTATAAACACAATGCATAATTTTCTGGGCCTTACTATAGACAGCCTTAGCTGTTTGGCAATATCCTGACGTCAACACAACACATACCACAATATACAACTCATATACAACACAATGTACAGGGGTGCTTTGGCAATCCTCTACAGCTAATGACTGTAGAGTGGCACTTTGCAGACGGTACCATTTTTCAACAGTGGGAGCTTGAAGCAGCAAAGGGGCATTTTAGTTCCTGTTTTTTTACTTGAAGTATGATGATTTTTTATTTTTCTAAATTCTTTTTGAGTGTGCTGCTTTCAGCGTTGACAGCATGCTATCTTTTTTTTTAAGGCAGTAATATTTGTATTACAGTTTGTAGCATAGTGTTTAAGCCCTCACAGCTAGATGCATAAAGAAAACAAAGCATTGGCAGTGACAATGTACTTGGCTTTAAAGTGCTAACACATCCAGAATCAAGCATGTACAAGTGCACATTGGAAAATGCTTGTACTTGTATGGGCACTGCCATTGCTTGTTTCTTTTTATATTTTCAGAACCTTTGTTTTTCGTTGTTGAAAAACATGGGATTTGCGTAGGATGAGCATTTTATATTTGTGTGTTATTACTAGCTGCGATGAAATGCAAACTATGGTGCTATACCAGCAAAAAAGTATAGACTCATGGTGAGACCAGGAAGACCCTAAATCAGAATATTACTATCGAGTAAATGTAAGGGAACCTACAACACTGCTTTGCATGTAAAAGGGTCACATGAATGTTAATGAAATGCTACTCTTCTGCCCGCTAGCTTTCCACCCAAAGTTAGCCAAGCCTGAAGATCTCCTCTGACAGGCACAGTGTCCGGAGGAAACCATGATAAATGAAAAAATAAAATGTGAAGGAGCAACCGATCGGTTTCATCTGATAGGTACTATTTAGGAAACTGTTTTTTATTCTGATGGGAAACATGAAAAGAACATGAAGTTCATAAGTGTCATTTATGACTTCACTTTGATGGTCTGGGCAATTCCACGTGGCAACAGAAAGAGGAGAACCTGCCTCGAGAGATGCTGAGTGCCTGCGTTTGTTGTGCACTTGGTGGAAAACCGTGAATATGTTTTATTCTCTTTCCAGCAGGAATGGATATACAGCCACAATTGATCTTTTTCATAATTACCTTCAAGACTTGGGTAAGTGGGAGCATTATTAAGTAAGCTTGCACTTACATTTCTATTCATAAGTTATTCGAGTCTGCGCTTGTACATGCACACATTTTCTTTATGAATTGCAATTTCATCACCTTGCATTTTATTGTAGGCACTAAAGATTGGAGACAGATGCAAGTGCATGTTTCTTCAGTTCGTTATGACATATTATCATGGCTTTTAAACAGCTAGCGCCAAAATTGCAGGAAAATGGGTAAAACTTCAGTGGGTTTTATGTTCTTGCACCACATACTACACTCCCTACACTGCTTATTCTGCCACACTGTTAGGAATGAGGGGTGTTGGTACCCACCCACATGGGTATCCACACTCGTATGACCTCATTAACAAACACAATGATAGTGCCAGGAAGGCACTGTTAGGGAGACAGGGGAAGGCACACTGTGTGAAAAAACACAACACAGCCACCTGAACCCGGGGGTACTTACATTTACCAGGAGAGGCGCAAAACCCTCACCTGGGCGCCAAGGACACTGACTGTGGGACGCCACAGGGTGTACGCCTGGGGCATGGAATACACTTACTCGTAGATAGAGTAACCATTGGCACTGGGACAGAGAGACACGCACACATCGCCAGGGAGTACGCTCACAAAGAGTTATGGAATGGAATATACTGATGCTGGCTAAGAGATACACTCTCCTGGTCGGGTGATACACCTTTATTGGCACAGATAATACTGCACTGCCATTGCATTGTGACAGGAAGCACTTCCATACTGGGATAAGGGATATACTGATATGGTATACGCAGACAATAAATCAATCAATCAATCAAGAAATTTGTAAAGCGCACTACATACCTGTGAGGGTCTCAAGGCGCTGGGGGAGGGGGTGTGGGCAAAATGGAAAATGTAAATTGATACTTGTATAGCGCACTACTCACCTGCAAGGGTCTCTCAAGGCGCTTGTACGAACACCGCTGTGGAACCCGTCCTGGCTTTTCCTTGTGAGGCATCCACTCCTGGGCACCCCCAGGGTGAAGGCCAGGTATCCTAAGCGTTGTGGGGGCCGTTGTGGAGATTAAGCAAGCTATTGCCCAGAGTTGCAGAGTGGGACTCTATGATTAGAATAGGCACCGAGGCGAAAATTATCAGGTCTGTGGAATTTTGAGCCCAAGACCCGCCGAGGCGGGGAATTGAACCCTGGTCCCGGGCTAGACCTCTGCATCAGGGTCTGCCGCTCTAACCATTGAGCCACACTTCTCCACACTGGGTGGGGGTGGGGGGGAGGGAGCCACTTCTGATCGAAGAGCCAGGTCTTGAGAAGTCTTCTGAAGGTCAGCAGGTCTTGGGTCTGTCGAAGGTTGGTGGGGAGGGTGTTCCAGGTCTTGGCGGCGAGGTGGGAGAAGGATCTGCCGCCGGCGGTCGTTTTCCGGATGCGTGGGACCGTGGCGAGGGCGAGGCTGACTGAGCGGAGGCTGCGGGTGGGGGTGTAGAAGCTGAGATGTCCGTTGAGGTATGCTGGTCCAGCGTTGTGTAGGGCTCTGTGTGCATGGATGAGGAGTTTGAAGGTTATCCTCTTGTTGATAGGGAGCCAGTGTAGGTTTCGCAGGTGGGGGGTGATGTGGCTGCGTCGGGGGATGTCTAGGACCAGTCATGCTGAGGCGTTCTGGATGCGTTGCAGCCGTCTCAGGAGCTTGGTTGTTGCTGCGTAGAGGGCGTTTCCGTAGTCCAGCCTGCTGGTGACGAGGGCCTGAGTGACGGTTTTTTTCGTTTCGGAGGGTAGGGGAGGTGGAGGGGGAGGGGAGGTGGAGAAGTGTGGCTCAGGGGTTAGAGGCGGCAGACCCGGAAGCTGAGATCGGCCCTGGACCAGGGTTCAATTCCCCGCCTCGGCAGGTCTTGGGCTCAAAAAATTCCACGGACTCGATAATTCTCGCTCCGGTGCCTTCTCAACTCACGGGTTCACACTCTGCGACTCTGGGCAATAGCTTGCTTAATCTCCACAACGGCCCCTCGTGGCGGGATGCCTGGCTTTCACCTTGCGGATACCCTGCCGGGGTTATCTCACAGGGGAATACCAGGACGGGTTCCCTAAGCAAGCGCCGGGAAACCCTTTGTGGGTAGCTGTGCGCTATATAAGCTCAAATACATTTACATACATTTACATACATCCACTTGAAGATCCTGCGGAGCATTTGGAGGGTGTTGAAGCAGGATACAGAGACGGCGTTGACCTGCTTGGTCTTGGAGAGGGTGGAGTCGAGGATGACCCCCAGGTTCCGTGCGTGGTTGGTGGGTGCTGGGGCTGTTCCCAGCGAGGTAGGCCACCAGGAGTCGTCCCAGGCTGAGGGGGTGGAGCCGAGTATGTGGACCTTCATCTTGTCAGAATTCAGCTTCAGCCTGCTGTCCTTCATCCATTCGGTGACGGCCTTCATTCCCCTGTGGAGTTTGGCTTTGGCGGTGAGAGAGTCTTCGGTGAGTGAGATGATCAGCTGGGTGTCGTCGGCGTAGGAGATGATGTTGAGGCTGTGCTGGCAGGCGACGTGGGCGAGTGGAGCCATGTAGATATTGAACAGCGTTGGGCTGAGAGACAGTACGCCGCAGATGATCTCGGTGGTCTTGGAGCGGAAGGGTGGGAGGCGGACGCTCTGGGTTCTATCGGAGAGGAAGGATGTGGATTCCGGTGTCGTGAAGGCGCGCTGTTAGGGTGCGGTGGCAGACAGTGTCGAAGGCGGCTGAAAGGTCCAGAAGGATGAGGGCGGCTGTTTCTCCTTTGTCCATTAGGGTCCTGTTGTCATCGGTGGTGGCGATGAGGGCGGTTTCGGTGCTGTGGTTGCTGCGGAAGCCGGACTGGGATTGGTCCAGGATGTTGTTGTCTTCGAGGTATCAGGTCAGTTGTCTGTTGACAATTTTCTCTATGACTTTCACCGGGAACGGGAGTAGGGAGATGGGCCGGAATTCTTGAGGTCCTTGGGGTCCGCCTTAGGTTTCTTCAGTAAGGCGTTGATCTCGGCGTGCTTCCAGCCTTCTGGGAAGGTTGCTGTCTCGAAGGAGATGTTGATCGTTTTCCGGAGATGGGGGCGATGGCTGTGCTAGTTTTGTTGAAAATGTGGTGTGGGCATGGGTCAGACGGGGATCCGGAGTGGATATCTTTCATGGTCTTGATGGTGTCTTCGTTGCTGGCGTTGGACCAGGTGATCAGGCGGCTGGTGCACATGGTGGTCGCAGGGGTGGTGGTGGGCTCGGCGGTGGATGTGGGGGTCGTGGCGTTGAAGCTGTTGTGGATGTCGGCGATCTTGCGGTGGAAGAAGTTGGCCAGCGAGTCGCACAGTCTTGAAAGGGAGGAATGTCGTTAGTGTTGGAGCTGGGGTTGGAGAGTTCTTTCACGATGTTGAAGAGCTCTTTGCTGTTGTTTGCGTTGTTGTCAAGGCGGTTCTTGAATGCGGTCCTCTTGGCGGTCCTGATGAGTTGGTGGTGTCTGTGGTGGCGTTCTTTTGGGCCGTGTAGCTGTTTGGTGTTCATTCGCGGAGCCAGTTCTTTTCCAGTTTTCGACAGGTGTGCTTGGAGGCTTGGAGGTCTTCGGTGAACCATGTAGCTTTCTTGCTGGGGGGTTGGCGGCGGGGGTCCTGAGTGGAATGAGGGTGTTGGCGCAGTCGTTGATCCACTGTTTGAGGTTGAGGGCGGCGGGGTCGGGGTCGGTGGGGTTGGGGGTGGTCTCAGGGCGAGGGTGGTGGTCAGTTGGTCTTCAGTGACCTTGCCCCAGAAGCGGCGTGGCATTTGTTGGGTGCAGTGGTGAGTGGTGGGTTTCCTGAAGGTGAAGTGGACGCATCTATGGTCGCCCAGGGGGGTTCAGTGGTGTGGTTGAAGGAGACGTGGGGACTTGCGGAGAAGATGTGGTTAAGCGTGTGTCCAGTGGCGTGGTTGGGTGTTGTTACGAGTCCGAGGTTGGCGAGGTTGTCGATTAGGGCAGTGGTGTTGGCATCGTTGTTGTCCTCAAGGTGGAAGTTCAGGTCCCCGAGGAGGATGTAGTCCATAGAGGCGAGGGCGTGGAAGCTGATGAGGTCGGCAATGGAGTCGCTGAACTGTGGTCGGGGTCCGGGTGGTCTGTAGACGAGGGTTTCTCTGATGGTGGTGTTGGGGTCGGTGTGTATCTGGAAGTGCAGGTGCTCGGTGGTGTTGAGGGTGTCGTCGATGTTGGTCGAGACTCTGATGGTGTTCTTGTGGACGATGGCGATACCCCCTCCCACTTCATTGGTGCGGTCTCTGCGGGAGATCTTGTAGCCTTCTTGGATGGCGATGGCGATGTCTGGTGCTGAGGTGGTGTTCAGCCAGGTCTCCGTCAGGAAGGCGACGTCGGGCGGTTGAGTCGAGGAGGTCCCAGAGTTCGATGGCGTGTTTGCGAGCAGAGCGGGTGTTGAGGAGGATGCATTGGAGGTGGTTGGGATCTTTGCTTGACGGTTTGGTGGGCTGGATGCTGGTTAGGCTGCAGTTCCGGCAGGAGAAGGGCCCATGGATGCGCTTCGGTGTGGCCCGGTAGCAGGTGTATTCTTGTCTGGGTTGAGTGCGTGGAGGGTGCTGGCGTCGTAGTGCAGTCGGGTGCAGGGGTGTCTACGGGGTCCAGGGGTTCTGGGCGCGGTGCAGGCGCGGACTGGCGCACACCGGCGCCTTAAGAAGGGGAGGCAGGAGAGAGGAGCAGCTGGGTGGGGGGAGTGGACCAATGGGGGTGGGGGGCGGGGCCGCAGGGGACACAGCGGCGGGGAGCAGGGTCTGCGAGGGAACGGGCACAGGGGAGGAAACAAGCACAGGCAAAGGGAATAAGAGGCACAAGGCAAATACAGTCACAAAGCAAAAAGAAATACCAAACAGCGGTCACAGGAAAGAAGCAAACGGGCACAGAGCAATGGGGCAGGGCGGCAGGGGACGCAGCGGCTGGGAGCGGGGTCAGCGAGGGAACGGGCACAGGAAACAAGCACAGGCAAAGGGAACAAGAGGCACAAGGCAAATACAGTCACAAAGCAAAAAGAAATACCAAAACAGCGGTCACAGGAAAGAAGGGAGCGGGCACTGAGAAATGGGGCAGGGGGGCGGGCCGCAGGGAACGCAGTGGCAGGGAGCAGACTCGGCGAGGGAACGGGCACAGGGGAGGAAACTAGCACAGGCAGAGGGAACAAGAGGCACAAGGCAAATGCAGTCGCAAAGCAAAAAGCACTACCAAACAGCGGTCACAGGAAAGAAACGAGCGGGCACAGAGCAACGGGGATGGGGGGGCGGGACCGCAGGGGACGCAGCAGTGTGGAGTGGGGTCGGCGAGGGAACGGGCACAGGGGAGTAAACAAGCACAGGCAAAGGGAACAAGAGGCACAAGGCAAATACAGTCACAAAGCAAAAAGCAATACCAAAACAGCGGTCCCAGGAAAGAAGTGAGTTGGCACAGAGCAATGGGGGCGGGGACGCAGGGGACGCAGCGGTGGGGAGCGGGGTCGGCACACGGGATGAAACAAGCACAGGCAAAGGGAACAAGAGGCACAAGGCAAATACAGTCACAAAGCAAAAAGCAATACCAAAACAGCGGTCACAGGAAAGAAGGGAGCGGGCACAGAGAAATGGGGCGGGGGGGGCGGGGCTGCAGGGAACGCAGCGGCAGGGAGCAGACTCGGCGAGGGAACGGGCACAGGGGAGGAAACTAGCACAGGCAAAGGGAACAAAAGGCACAAGGCAAATGCAGTCGCAAAGCAAAAAGCACTACCAAACAGCGGTCACAGGAAAGAAACGAGCGGGCACAGAGCAACAGGGATGGGGGGGCGGGACCACAGTGGACGCAGCGGTGTGGAGTGTGGTCAGCGAGGGAACGGGCACAGAGAAGTAAACAAGCACAGGCAAAGGGAACAAGAGGCACAAGGCAAATACAGTCACAAAGCAAAAAGCAATACCAAAACAGCGGTCACAGGAAAGAAGCGAGCGGGCACAGAGCAATGGGGACCGGGGGGCGGAACCGCAGGGGACGCAGCAGTGGGGAGCGGGATCAGCGAGGGAATGGGCACAGAGGGAGGAATCAAGCACAGGCAAAGGAAGGGAGCAAGTGGTACAAGGCAAATACAGTCACAAAGTAAACAAGAACAGCGGACACAGGGAAAAAAACGAGCGGGCACAGAGCAAACCTAAGGCCTACCACTGGCCACCAGGGATGAGGCGCAGGTGGTATCCTGCGGGTGGAGGCGGGCCTCGACCACCCTTAGAAGCAGCGGCTGGTCACAGGAGCACGGGCGCAGTCAGGTGGAGCTGCACGGCATGGGGAGCGACCTGCCTGGAAACAGGGTCAAGAGTCGCTGGGGGACAGTTTAGATGGGACAGTTAATATATTTTCAGTTGTTTTAAGGTGGTAAGCATGTTGGGTTTAGCTCAGATCCACTAATCTGACTTCTTTTTACACCAGAACATTCACAACTTCGAACAAACAGAAGATGAGTTGCATACCTCTGAGATACATCTTCGCCCCCTGTCCACCTCCTGAACCCCACTGATGAGAGTGTTGAAAGTCACATTTAGGGTAACCGGAAGAGACCAAAGGGGTCCAAAGCCCTTCAAAGCTTTTGCTGTTTCCCCTCATAGGATAATATTGACCATAGAGTTAGCAGTTGTTTGCATTAGCATTTATACAGTATTTTATGCCACTGAGGCACCCCCACAGTACAGGAGGTAACTTTGTGACATACTGCTTGTATGCAGCACAGAGCCTCTTACATTGTGACCAGAGTGAGAGCTAAGTTCATGTTAACTGGAGTAAACTCAGTATCTGGGATCTGGATAAGCACTTCTTCAACATTAGTGGCAGTTCCAGGAGCTACCAGGGCATCTGCTTTCTTCTAGAGTGTTTACTACCCCTTCCTACTTTACTTACTCACAGTATTTTTGTAATAAGATACTGTGCTGTTTGTGCCATGTATTTGTACAGATGTCATCACACTGTACACCTGCTCATCATTCCTTTAGTCTAAAGGCCTCAGGGGTGGCATAGTTTTACAACTGATACTTTATTTCTCCATATTCTCATTGTTATTGTATGACAATATGTTTTATATTCATCATGAGTTTTGATAGTTTGCTTTTAGGTTTCATGTTTATATTCTTGCATGCTGGATAGTCTTTATATAGCAGTATAGAGAGACTCAATGTGTAAAAAGGGAAATAATTGTCATGAGGTTTCTTTCACATTATATCACAAATAAGTTTTTCTCACAATGGATTCTAAACCCAATATAAAAGCAGTGTTTGCAGCCGGAGAGACACTTATCGACTGCGGGCAACTTTTCAACAAGGCTGGAAATGGAGAATATCCTTGTTTCTCAGAGTTGTAAACTATCCTTGCAGGCAGCTCCAGGCTGTTTACCTTCGACTTTTAGGTATGTGTCCAATGTTGTACACTCTCAATATGACATCTCTATTCGGTGCTAATTATCATTCCATCAAATGTATATTGTTGTCTGTGTTCAAAATATTTAATCTTCACTCATTCACAATCACTACATTTTATTTAACATCTGCTACAATAATTTTACAAATGCCATGTTTTACATTGGTTTAAAAAAGAAAGCAGAGGACAGAGGCAGATGGAGGAAAGTTAGGGGGGGTACTCATACCTGTGGGGGAGGGGGCTATGGATGCCTGTTTGGGAGCTGCCCTGCGCTGCTGCCCTGGGTGAGGACCAGTGGGACTGAGTAGTTGGCTCCTGGGGGGCTGGCACTCAGTTGGTCGGGTGGGGCTGGTGCTCCGGTGGGGGGAGGCGAGGGATGAACCCTTGTGATGGTGCCCCTAGTGGCACGGACAAGGTGGTGGTGGCAGTGAAAGATGAGGAAACAGGGTGGAGCCCAGCGGCGGAAACGCAGCAGAAAAAACCCTTGAGGTAACTCCTTATCCACCCTGCCATAATAAGAACAAAGTCCCAGAAAATAGGTCTGATGGTGTCCCGCCAGGGATGATGCCTGTACAGGGGGAGACCGAAGACTAGAGGCTCACACTGCGACCATCCTGGATGCGATCCATGACATCTAAATGGCACTGGAAAGCAAGATTGAAGTGGTTGTCATCGACCTGGGACTCCTGCTTGCTGACCACTCGAAACTGGCAGACCAAGTAACTGAAACAGAATCTTCAATTATCAAAGTTCGACTAGCACTGTTGGAGGCTGATACCAAGAAAAATGCAACCAAAGATCGACCAGCTAGCTGAACGAGTGAAAGATGCAGAGGGAAGATCACAGCAGAATAACGTGCGATTGGTGAGGCTCCTGGGGTGTATTGAAGCCCCCAGCATGGAGGTGTACCTGAAGGAATGGCTAAGTTCGATAGTGCTCAGGGGCAAGACTTCCAACCTGTTCACAGTAGAACAAGCCCATTGAGTGCCTGGTAGACACCGGCACCAGAGGCACTGCCCTGGATGGTGGTGGCACGGCTTCTCAGTTCCAGAGACAGGGATCATGTCCTTTAGGTGGCCCGAGCGCATGGTCCATGGGAATGGGGGAAGCACAGTGAGTATATACCCTGACTATACTAATCTAGTGCAACGAAAGAAAGAGACTTTCCTTGCAGTGAAACGCCACCTAAGAAAGCTGAATCTGAAATACACATTGTTCTTCCCCGTGAAAACTGAGGAAACCAACTAGGAAGGAGCCCCACTTCTTTAATTTGGCAATAGAGGTGTGGGAATGATTCAAAAGGAAGGGACACCAAACCCCAGAGCAATGGGATAGAGGGCACCACAGGCGATGGCAGAAACAAAAAGAACGGCCTCGGCCACAATGGCAGCTGTGGGCTGTCCCCTCACAAAATCAAGTGAAGACGCAAATGGTCAGAGTGGTTGCAGATATCCACTAGGCTGCCATGGCGAAAGATTCAGAGGTCAACAATTATTGAGAGTAGAACCCACTATCCTCGAGGCTGAGCACTCTTTTTACGAAGAAAACAAGTTTCTACTCCAAGTTTTTCTTTTTCAAGTTCATCAATTTTATTTGCATGATTCAAATCGTAGTCGTTGAAACGTTGTATATTTATAAGCAAAAATTCATAGCGAACATAATTCCATTCTTATGTCGTCATAAACTGATTCTCAAGGAAGTTTCCATTCACCCAATGCATTTCGGGTCCACAACAACATGACCCTTCGTAACGGGTCTGAAAATTAAGCGCAAACAGGACCAAATTAGTCACTCTTACGGTATACTACAACATTAAACATAACACTTTGTCACAACGTGATATCGAGAACTCATCAAGTGATAACTCCATGAAAATTAAACCATGAATCACAAACATTTAAAGTCGACTAGCGGCTACATTTAACTCTGACGACTAAAACTCAAAAATTGTATTTTAAAACACTAAATCAAACCCCAAAAAAAGTCTGACACGGCATCGTCGCAAGAAAGTGTTGTTTCTGATTCAGATATCTCACAAAATCGACCACCAATCACCAAAACAGCGAAACAAGCAGCCAAACCTTCAACTAGTTCAACTAACGTTCAACAACAGTCTTTTTTAGACATAAGTCCGACAGCAAATGCACCTCCGACGACAAGCCACGTACAAGAAGGTCAAAAAGAAAAAGAAACAGAGGAGGAAGTGGCCAGGAGGACACGGAGTCAATTACAGAAAGCAACCTAGTAATCAACATATCATCCAAACAGCTAACTAAAATGCAAATATCAGTGTTGAACAAAGGAACCACGTTCGTACCAACATATAGAACAAACGCAGGTGAAACAGAAATATCACTTTTCAAATTTCAACCTGAAACTGCGGTATTTTTTCAAGGATACGGAACCGATTCAAACACCAGAACCTTGGGACCATGAGTTTAAACCGCCCAGTGTATTTTGTGCGCCAACAACTCACAAAACCATTGAAGCATTTTAAAGGGCTGTATCATCTGACATACAGAAACTTGCTTTTGCCAAACCTAAGAAAAACAATTTAACCACCAAAGAATGGAACACACTGAAAAACCTCACCCAAGACAAAAGCCTCGTTTTCCAAAAAGCTGATAAGGGCGGCGCCCTTATCGTGATGGATAGAGAATTTTACCAAATGAGTGTGGAGGACCACGTTCACAATCAAGACATTTATTTACCATTAGCTGGAGATCCAACTCAAGAGTATCAAAAAGTGTTACAACAAATCTTGGAACATGCACTTACCATGAAATGGATCAGTCAAAAAACATATGCGTTTTTCCAATTGCAACACCCTAGAAGGCCAAAACTGTATATGTTGCCTAAGATACATAAGGATCCTGTTAAACCGCCATTTAGACCCATTGTCTCGGCCTGCGGGTCAATCTCGGAACCTTTAGGGAAATTTGTAGACAAATTTCTGCAATCCCGAGTTCAACAGGGTGAGACATACATCAAAGACACAACGGCTTTCTTAAACATGCTCAACCAAGTCAAGCTAAACCTTGAAGAAACTTATTTGTTATGCACCATAGACGTGGTTGCGTTATACACTTCCATCCCACATAAAGATGGTATTGAAGCCTTAGAGTGGAGTTTGCTCAACAGCGATCTAGAGGAGCACCAACAAATCCTGATCTTACAATTGATGCAATTCGCATTCTATCACAGCTATTTCGAGTGGAATGGTCAGTTTTTCAATCAATCAAACGGAACCTAGATGGGTTTTGGGGGAGCACCCTCCTATGCAAACATTTTCATGCAAAAATTCGAGAAAGATCACATTCTGAGCAATCAAACCTGGACAGATGGCTTGATTTTATTCAAGCGCTTCATCGACGATATCTTTTTGATATGGCATGGGTCTAAAGAATCTCTCGAGTCCAACATCATCAAACTCAACACTCACAATGAAAGGATCAAGTTCACCTACACAATTTCAAACGCAACCATAGCATTTTTGGATGTTCAAATTACTTTTTTTTTTTTTTTTTAATTTTTAAAACCTTTATTTGAAAATGCACACAGCTATTTAGCCTGACATCCCGGAGGCAAGGCAGCATGGTGAATCAGGAGAGCAATAGTGCAAAAACATTCGTTACAGTACAGTGCAGGTTGTTTTTATATTTTATATAGGAAGAAAACGTAGAACAAAGAAAGTAGAAACGCCAAGCGGCGCTAAAGAGTGGCAATGGAGTAGAGGAATCTATCGAGGAGTTGGTAGCGGACAGGGGAGAGCAAGCATTGAATCGCTGATACAGGAGAGTGAAGCAGGATAGTAGAGGGGAGGAGGAAAAACAGGATCAGACAGTACAACGTATCACAGTTGGTGTCACAGGCTATGGTGACATATGTTCATCTATGGAAACAGGCTCCGGCGGCAGGCAAATATCTCCCCGGTAAGCATTCCAGGCCCCCCACACTTTTGTCCATTTCTGGGGCCTACCCCTGGCAACGTAGACCGTCTTTTCCCTGAACATGCACCAATCCATGTTGGCCTTCCACTGTACCACCAGGGGAGCCGTGGCAGCACCCCATTTTTGCGCAATGTGTTCAAATGACTTTGAATAACAATGTCATCAGCACCAAAGTTTTCCATAAATCTACAGACAGAAACGCCAGTTTGCTATTTACGAGCTTTCATCTTGAACCCTTAAAGAAACATCTGCCTACCTCCCAATACATCAGATTGAAAAGAATCAATTCAGATGAACAGGAATCAAAAACAGCAATACAGAAACAAACAGAAAAGTACAAGTTGAGAGGTTATCCTGTTGATATTTTGGAAAAAGCATCAACTAAAGTTGAGAAAATGAAGAGAAGTGATCTATTGGCTACCAAGATCAAACAACAACAACGGAAAACTATTTGTGTGTTAAAATATTCTTCAGATTCCCGCAAAATTCAAAACATTCTAAATAAACATTGGCATTTGATCCAAACTGAACCGGATCTTAATACCTTGTTCGACAAGAAAATCACGTTCGCCCTTCAAAGGTCAAAAAACCTGAAAGAATTGTTGAACACTCCGACCAAACCCAAAACAGCTTGGAAAGGCATGTCCAAATGTTTCAATTGCATTCATTGCAATAATGTTATTACGGGTAGAACAATCAGTCATCCGACAAAAGGTTTTCCAATCAATTTGTATCACTCCAGTACATGTGATACCGCCAACTGCATTTACCTAATCAAATGCCCATGCGGAAAAATCTACATTGGCCAAACGGAGCGTAAGATCAAGGTCCGCATCACGGAGCATAAAAGCAATATCAGACTGAGCAACGTGAAATCAGTGTTGGCAAGCCATTGGAAAGAAATGGGTCACCAAATTTCTCAATTAAAATTCATGGTTATCGAGAGCATCCAGCAACGCCCAGACATGGATCCTGTGAAACAGAGATTAAGGGCAGAATTTCATTGGATAAAAAAACTGAATTCAACCCAGCCCTTCGGGTTAAATGACCGGATTGAACATGCATGGTTTTTATGATTTGGAACTTTAGCGTTGACTTTTGACATTTTCTGATCCCCGCACATTTTCCCAGTATCTCGATGGTTGAATTGTCTGTTGATTATAACAAGCATTTCAGTAATTGTTTAGCACAACACAATGTGATATATTTAAAGTTTTGAGATTCAAATTCTGAACTTTCTTTCAACTAATGGCTCGGAAAACGGAAAAGGTTTCTCACATGATCGGAGTCACTGGGCCGTCATTGGCCGCGGGCCCGATCAGGTGATTTAAATCTCGTGATCAGAACTTCCGTTCACACACGCGGAATTTGAATCCCAACCGTGAAGACGCTGCCGCGTCCCGTTACTCGTAAGTGATAAAGTGTTTGATTTAGTGTTTTAAAATGCAATTTTTGAGTTTTAGTCGTCAGAGTTAAATGTAGCCGCTAGTCGACTTTAAATGTTTGTGATTCATGGTTTAATTTTCATGGAGTTATCACTTGATGAGTTCTCGATATCACGTTGTGACAAAGTGTTATGTTTAATGTTGTAGTATACCGTAAGAGTGACTAATTTGGTCCTGTTTGCGCTTAATTTTCAGACCCCTGACGAAGGGTCATGTTGTTGTGGACCCGAAATGCATTGGGTGAATGGAAACTTCCTTGAGAATCAGTTTATGACGACATAAGAATGGAATTATGTTCGCTATGAATTTTTGCTTATAAATATACGTTTCAACGACTACGATTTGAATCATGCAAATAAAATTGATGAACTTGAAAAAGAAAAACTTGGAGTAGAAACTTGTTTTCTTCGTAAAAAGAGTGCTCAGCCTCGAGGATAGTGGGTTCTACCCTCAATAATTGTTGACATTTGTAAGGCACGTTCAGACTACGTGCGACGACTTGAGCACCGCCTTAAGAGTTAATGAACTGTGTCGAAACATATCAAAAACGAGTGCACCGGGATAATATTCCATTTTTGAAAGATTCAGAGGTGCCAGCAGAAGACTCGGAGGTCTCTACTTGAGATGTAGATGATGATGCCCCCGCTGTGGTCACCCGGATGACTGCAGACACTTTGGGCTGAGGATTCCGCGTGGCGCCCATGCTGAGGCCAGGTGGGTTGCATGGGGAAGTGCTATAAGCAGAAAGCTACAGGAGCATGCATGTGACCGACAACAGTCTATATTTGTTCAGTGGGGCCCTGTACCCCCACGCTATTGACACTTTGATACTATATCGCTAATTCCTCTTTGACTGTATATTTTTGCTAACAAGCAGCACACATCTATATTTTTGGGGAGCGACAGACTCTTTGGGCATTGTGGTGGCAGGCATTTCAAAGACTGTGGAGCAAAGTAGTAGGGGGTTAGAAGTTTAATGAGGCGCACTGACTCACGACGCAAACTTGACTATACCCGGATATACTTATCCTACAACAGCACTCAAGGGGGACAGAGGAGTGGGAACCCTAGCAGGCAGAACCCCCGTTTAGGTGGATGACCAGGGAATGCCGTAGGGTAGTCCGGGGATGATGGAATGGGGTGTTTAGGCAGTGCTGATGTCCTGTTGCCTACCACCGGGCCTGCAATCAACAGGAATAGATAGATTGGGTAACTGGATGGTGTGGCTCTCTGAGATTCTCCTGCTCATTGGGGGGAACCTAAACCTAATGACGAGGGGTGAAATGGACCTTGTGACAGCTATGGGGGAGAGACCTCGGACAGAACTCTGCCTGTCTCAGTTCCTAGAGCATTGGGGCTGGCTGTTTTGTGGGCAATGACCACCCAGAGACACGCTAATTCCTATGCTACCAACATGATGGCCTCCTTGTCCAGGCTGTATTACCTTCTGGTATGGATGATTTACTCACATGGCCTTTCTGCAGAGAGGTATATCCAATTACTCCCCTATTATTACGTACTTGACCACCTCCACCCCAAGACCGACAGGGGAATGGAGACTTGATCCTTGGCAACTGACGGACTGGAACACTCGAAAACGTTTGACTACTTCTCAGACAACAAGGGGACGGTTGACTGTGATGTGATCCTTTGGGAGGCGTTTAAGGCAGTTGCAAGGGTCCAACTAATTGGGCACGTCAGGGAAAAAGAAAGAGACAGTAAAGCAGGAGAGTTGGAGGACATGTTGACAACCTGGGAAGAGGAGTATGTGGCAGCCCCCTTTCCAGAACTCGCCCATAAGATCGGGGGGCTGAGGGCAGATTTACAGGCACACACCCAACAAGAAGCGAGGGCAAGATTCCGAGTTTAACAGGGCAGGATATATGAGACAGGTGACAAGGTGGAGACGTTTCTGTCCCATTCTGCCGTACAAAGAGGAGGGGCAATGATGGTTGTCGGTGGTCAGGACTCCTACAAGCAATGTGGCTGAAACCCCAGCTGCGATCACACAAGCTTTTACTGCCTATCTGGAGGATGTACATAAGACCCAGGCGGGAGCGGGTGAAAAAGACCTGAGAGACTTTGTGACAGACCTCCCAATCCCTAAATTGGGGACGGACATGATTGATAGATTAGAAGCTGAGGTTACAGAGATAGAGATCTCAGAGGCTCTAGGCAAAATGAAAGGTGGAAATCTCCCGGCCTCAATGGTCTGCCCTCCGAATTCTTCAAGTGTGTCCAATCTCACGTGGAAGGTCCAATACGAGACATTTCTACACAGCCTGACAAGATTTGACCCTCCCACGGGATCTGAGGAAGGCAATAATAGTGATGAATCACAAGCTGGTATAGCCCCCTAGGAGTGTGCCTCCTATCGGTCAATCTCCTTGATCAACCTAGAGATTAAGACCCTGGCAAAGGTCCTTGCAAATTGCTTCATGCGAGAGAAAGAATCTCTGGTGAAGCCTGACCAGTCTGGATCTATGCCCTATAGTATGACAAGACACAACCTAAGATGACTGGCGGGTTCCCTAGCCCTTAGGCACCAAATTGCTGGACAACCATCCTACTTGCCCTGGACCAGAGTTCTTCAAACTTTTTTACTCCAAGCACCCGCTAAGCAAAATGTTTTGAGGTCGGGCCCCCCTCCAAAACTTTATGACTGGCAATATTTGTATTTGTAGCTTACTGCTGTATTTGGGTATTAAACTGGTACTAATGAGGTGAAATATTTCCCCTGACAGCGTTACTTTGAGTTAAAATGACAAAATAATTAAGTAATGCTAACCACAAAATGTGGCGCATTGTGCCGCATAATTTACCTTTTTTTGCATAATTTAGTCAAACCTGGTGCATAATGTGGTCCTCTTCTGCTAAATATTTCCAGTGGCTCTGCTTAAAGCTTCGTGATTTATTCTTTTTGAGCTGTAACGTAAGGGTGTTTTCAGATGAGATATGGAATAGTGGAGACACTTACAATTTTTTTTTTTTAAATTAATTTTTATTGCAGATACACAAGGAGCCATTGCACAGTCTTTCTGTGGAACTCAGTATACATCAGCTGTTGATGCATTACACCTTAGAAGATACACAGCCGTTTAGCCCACACCGCTTTAGGTCGGGCGGCGAAAGTTTCGGGTGTAATATGTTCATCCACAATTACCAATTACAATTAGACTCCGGCCATCCCAGTTTCTGCGTTTTTGATTTGGTTATTGAACATACCTCCCACCCCCTAGGTGTTCGGACATGAAAAACTCAAATTAGGATTCTACGGTACACAAGTATATTGCAAGACAGCATCAATGGCACATTCCCGCCCCTCCCTCCTCCTCCCCATCATCATCACGGTATGCACAGTCGTGCAAATCCGGCTTTGCCCGTTGGCTCACCGATCCACCAGCAATCGATAGTCTGTCTGTACCAGTCCCCATATGTACCAGTCCCGTTATTACCTCTTTCAAGCGGACCGCCAAGATGGTCGCCAGCACTTTCACTTCCGTGTTGAGCAAAGATATCGGCCGATAAGAGGCACAGTCATTCCGCGGCTTACCCTCCTTATACAATGGTATTATGGTGGCCATAGTGAGATCTGGTGGGAGTATTCCCTTCTCAAGAGCACTAACGAGTAGGCCCCGGAGATGGTGGGTCAAGAGGTCTGACGTGCGCTTATATTGTTCTGCAGGGAATACATTTGGGCCGGGAGATTTACCTGGTCGGAGCCTAGCTATAGCACTCGTGACATCATCTAGCGTTATGTCTGTTTCTAGCGCCTCCATGTCTTCCGGTAGAAGGACCGGTAAGGCGGTACCTTCAAGATAATGGAGGGCCTCCTCGTACGTCGCCAGGTCGCGGGTGGCGTAGAAGGTTTCGTAATGGGTAGCAAATGCTTCTGCTATTTCTGCGTCTGTGTTGACCAAGATTCCTCTTGTAGTGTCAATGCTGTCTATCCACCTTTCAGCTCTCTCTTTCCTGCTGAGCCACGCCAGCAGTTTCCCTGACTTGTCCCCCACATCGTATAGTCTGTGTGTGGTAGCTAATGACTGGGTCTTGGCTTCATTTGTCACTAGTTCCCGATATTGTTTCTGGACGTCGAGTAAACGCCGCAGGGTGCTTTCGGACTTATGGGTTAAGTGTCTGCCCTCCCATTCTAGAATAGATCGTTCCAGGGCTGCCCCCTCAGTCTGTCGTCTCCGTCTGTCCTCCCCTAGTCGAAGTCTAATCCTGTCGCGTAGGACTGGTTTTAGGGCCTCCCATAGAGTGATTTTCGAGGCAACCGAGCCCTCATTGTCCGCAAAATATAACTTTATGTCTGTCCTCACATCTCTTAGTAGTTTTGGATTTTGAAGATCCCAGGCTGCGAGGCGCCAGGATCCCGCGTCCCTAGCCCTATCTCGTCCTATCCTTACATACATAGGTGAATGGTCAGATATACCCCTGGCCCTATAATCAGCGATGTCCCCCGTTTTCAGACATTGTCTAGGTAGAAAAACATAATCAAGGCACGAGAACGTCTGATGCGCCCCCAAATAGTAGGAGTATGCGCGCTGCGTTGGGTGTAACCATCTCCATACATCTGTCAGACCCATGTTGGACATCAGGTCAAATAATGCAGTCCTGCGTCCGTCGCCTAGTGTATTGCCAGATCTATCCAAGTCGACACTCATCACGTCGTTAAAGTCCCCCCCTACCACCTGTAGCGTAGCGTGTCCGCCGTGTCAAGGAGGATGTTCGCGATTGAGGCGTTCGTGCGCGACTGCAGTTTGGGTGGTGCGTATACAGATATCAGTGTGTAGGTGTGTCTATTCCATGTTCCCTGCACTCCCGCATATGTGTCCTGCGGGTCGATCCACGTACTTGTAATGGAGAAGGGCTGGGATTTCCTAACTATTACCGCCACTCCCCTGGAGTCTGATGTATAACCCGCATGGACCAATACCCTGTACCTGCCCCTAGCAATAAAGGCACATTGAGTACCCCTTAGGTGGGTCTCTTGCAGGAAAATAATGTCGGGGTTTGCTTGTTTAATGTATGTATTCACTAGTCCTCACTTTACCTTAGATCCCAACCCATTAACATTCCATGTCAGGATGTTCAGCCCCTTGCTCGTCTCTTGCGACGCGCCTACATTACCTGCCATTGGAGAGTGCTGTAACTATAAGTGGCCCAACTCTGGCAGTTGGAGGTGTATCGAAGGCATAACTTGTGTGAGTGCTTCTCTACCTGAATCCTTTGTGTCCCCCACCTAGTCCCTCCCAACACCCCATCCCAACAAACATGAAAATCTTTTTCATTGAATATCACTTTAAGTTTCGCCGGGAACAGCAGCATATATGAAATTTTGAGGTCTCTCAGTTTAGCCTTCACTGAGTCGAAGGATCGCCTCTGCTTGTGCACCTCCTGGCTGTAATCTGGGAAGATCATGACGTGCGAGTTTTCTAGCCGGATCTCAACATTCTTCCTTGCCTCTTTTAGTATCAAGTCTCTGTCCGCAAAGTTCAGAAAACGTGCGATCACCGGACGCGGTCGTGCCCCCTCAGGAGGTTTCGCCAGGAGAGCTCTGTGCGCCCTTTCTATTATGAAACACTGCGAGAATTGTGCTTGCGGAAATGTGTCCCGTAGCCATGTATGCAGGAAGGATATCATATCATTCTGTTCAATTCCTTCTCGAAATCCAACAAAGCGTAGGTTATTACGCCTCGCCCTATTTTCGGCGTCGTCCACTTTCCAGACAAGCTGACGGTGGGAGGCCTGCAGCTCCACCATGTCCCTTCGGAGGGTCGTGATTGAGTCCTCGGCCTCACCCATTCGCGTTTCCGCCGATGTGGCCCTGTCGGACAGATTCCGAAAGTCCTGCCTCAGTAGTGTCACTTCTGAATCCACCTCTCCAATTTTGACTTCCTGCGCCGCTCTGGACTCCTGGATATCCGAGCGGGAGGCCTGGATCACCGCCATCAGTAGATCAGTATCGGAGCGTGCGGTCTGCGCTGTTGGGAGGCCCTCCGCCACTGGACGCGGCGCCGCAAAGTTGTCCATAGGGCCTTGTTTGGGGCCTTTCGACTGGATCTCCTTTTCCCCCATGTTTCGTCCTGCAGTTGCCGCCAGAGCGTGTCTGCTACCAGTCGTCGGCCTTCACCCGGGTGTTGGATGCGGTCTCCAGGTACTCCCCTCCTACCCAAGCTCTCCTCAGTCCTCTGTAGCTGCCCGGCCGGGTACCACCTCGTATGACTTCCTTCTTGATCCCCACTGTTCCGGGGCTGAGACTCGGGCTCTGTCGTTATATCCCGACCAGCTGCGGCCTTGCCTGCGCCTCCCCGCCAGCTCAGATCTCGTCAGCCTGTCGCGGGTGTTGAGCCTGGCGCCAAGTCCACAGGCCTTATCGTGGGCAGCCGCTTGATCACTGACCGCCCGGTGTAGGTTCCCCTCGGCCGCACGCCCTCTCTCAGCTTTGGATCACCGACCGCTGATCTACGCCACTGCGTCGCGACCTGTTTGTATGGTTGCTGCGAGGCGGTGCACCCCGGTGGTCTCCCCTTCACCTCCGGCTGCAACGGTGGTGTGTACGGCTGGTCGCGCCCAGTCGCGCTGCCGGGTGCCTTCAAGATTGTCCGCAGGTGTCACCTCTCTGCTAGGGAGTGCTCACCCCCCGCCCGGCTCCTGGCTCTGCCCTGCAAGTGTACCAGTGTCCCAATCTGCAGGGTGCAGGTGACTATGTACTGGGCGGTCTGGCCGGATCTTGGGCCCTCTTTGGCCTCACCTCTCCTCGCTGGCTGCTCCGTCGGCCGTCTCTACCCTTTGCCCCTCAGACCTCTCGGGGAACGGCTTGTGTCCGGGCGCCCTCGCTGGTCCCGCCTACTATGGTGCAGTCCGGGCGGGTGAAGGTCGTCTCCTCCGGGCGTCGCACTTGTGGCGTGTAAGCCCCATCAACCACAGGGGCTCCCGCTATTTTGTCCAGCAGGGGGGGTCCCGGCTCTGATTTTGCACCCCCCGCCTGGCCACCAGAGTACACGATCCACTGTCAGGGCCGCGGGCGGGCTAGGCTCGCACCCCCTGAGCGCCTCTCTCCCCGTGCAGGTGGTACACCGCTCACCCGCAGCGGCGCTCGCTTCACACCGCAACACTCACCGGCCTTTCCTCTTCCAGCCAGCCGGGTGCTCCGTTCGCGTCTCCCGGAGCTGACGTCCCGCCTACACCGCTCTGGGCGCCATGTTGGTGTAGGTCCCCCTACGATGTCTGCTCCACAGCCGGATAGGGGAGTGGGGGGGGGGGTCGATGTGAGGGCTCTCTTCAGACCTATTCAGAAAAGGGGGTGGTGATGGACAGAGTATCTGAATTAAACAGAACACTCGTACCCAGTCAACAGATCAGGGCTTGATCCATCACCGTTTTTTAGCTCACTGCACCATCCCAGTTCAGAACCTGGCTACATGCAAATTAGTCTGTCCCTGGCCCAGTGCATCATGGGAACAGGGCAGACCAAACTACCAAGCCAATTCTTATACTGGGAAGGAAACAAGCTTCCGGGGACCGGTTTCTGGCATTACAGCCGTCTTCGGCCCGGCTTGCTTGAATCCTGATGGTGCAGTGAGCAAGGGACTCACATCTGAGTATACCCTTCCACGCTTATGGTGGACAAAACGATTCAGAAAAGGGGGTGGTGATGGACAGAGTATCTGAATTAAACAGAACACTCGTACCCAGTCAACAGATCAGGGCTTGATCCATCACCGTTTTTTAGCTCACTGCACCATCCCAGTTCAGAACCTGGCTACATGCAAATTAGTCTGTCCATGGCCCAGTGCATCATGGGAACAGGGCAGACCAAACTACCAAGCCAATTCTTATACTGGGAAGGAAACAAGCTTCCGGGGACCGGTTTCTGGCATTACAGCCCTGATCTTTTGACTGGGTACGAGTGTTCTGTTTAATTCAGATACTCTGTCCATCACCACCCCCTTTTCTGAATCTCTTCAGACCTGGCTGTCGTATCTCACGTCCCCCGCCGCCGCACACTTAATCAGGGGGCAGGTCAGGAAATCAGCGCTCACCACTTTCCGCGCTTCCAGGAGCCGGCGGCCGCCATGTTGGTGTAACCGGGCAAGCGAGCAGGTCACTCCGGAGCATTTATTTCGTTCTTGGCATCAGAAACCTCCGCTTTTTTGTCTCGAGCCGGTGCAGGATACACTTAGCCCCAGTTCAGCTGTTTTTTAGGAAGTGCAGGATATGTTTTACGCCGGATCACGAGGCCGCCTTGCAGGAGCTCCACAGCTGCACGTCCTAACCGGCCATGCTGTTGGCCACGCCCCCTGAGACACTTACAAAAATGTCTGCATTAGATACCGTTTTATATCTCAATCACTGTATCATTTTGCAGCAGCGTAGCTTAGAGTATGTAATTACTGTTTTAAAATAATTACATATATTCACAGTCTTCATAGCACTATAAACAGGGCGACTGGAATTATGCTGCAGAAAAAGGTCAGATTATGCAGCAGGGTTGATTAAATTCTGTAACAAGCAAAGACTGCATAATACTGCTTATTTTGTAATAAAGACACCAAACCACTCTAGTTTTCAAAGTGTTTTTTTGAATGCATCAATTCAAAACGAATGCCCAAACAACTTTTTGTTCTAAACTATTGTTGTGGCCTTGTTTGGGTGTTAGCATTGGCCCAACTCCTCTAAATTAAAAAAGCTTATTTTGTGATAGCATTACTGCATTATTTTTCAATTTTTACACCTGTTAACACTGTCCTGGCTTTTATTGCCCCTCATAAGTACCACATCAACACCCACATATAGCGACAAGCAACAGAAGGTGACCAGTCAACCTTTAGAAAGGGCCTTCCACTGCAAGGTAGCATGTGTTGTTGCATTTTTAGTAACTTTTGAACCGTTTGAGCTAGAAACTATTTTTTTATCTGCAAATTATACAGCAGATGATGGATGGATCATGTGGCAAATGCGGGAAATCTATAACTATGCTCAAAATGCCCAAACCGCACAATTGCATAGTTCCAATGGCCCTGACTATAAATACAAAGGTCACTATTCCTCTGGACCACCAAGGGTTCAATTATGTGTTGCTCAGCTTTAACACACACAGACGTCTGCAGTGATGATAGTCGCTAACTGAGGTTTCATAACCTAAAAGAGTGCGTTGATTACCAGTCAGTTTAACTTGCATTTATTATCCAATTAAGCTGTTATAGAATTATTTTATACCCAATTGCATGACTGTGAAAACACCAAACACTTAAGCTTTTTAATTATTTTAGCAACCTTTTTGACCTTGCCAGCACACCAGGGGCACAACTAGGCCTGAACTTTGGGGGGCTAACATCCCAGCCAGGGCTGGCCCTAGCACAGGTCGCACATGGTGCAACAGTCTTTTTTTGGCGCTCCTCTCCCATTTCCTCCTTCTCCATTAATTCCCTCACTACCACTCACCAACAATGCACCTCATCTCTCTGTAGCACCTTTCAGACAAACATTTCATTTTTTTTTATAGTGCTACTCATAGTTTACTCACACTCAGTTCTGTGATCTGCATGGTACATGTTCTTTGTAGCAGGCACAGTAACCCTCTGCTCTGTGTGGGTGGCAGGAGTGCCCATGTGAGAGCACAATGAGCGATGCGTAGGGTAAGAGGAGTGACTGCAGTGTGAGTGAGCTAACCATATGATTTTGGGTGCGGATGTAAGGTCAGAGTGGGACAAATGAATGAATGGTTAGTGATGGGCTTGTTTGAATGAGATTGCAGATTGAGCAGTGGGGGGACAGGTGAGTGAAGTGTCACATGAGTGCAGGGTGAGTAGTGTGCTCGTGTGACTACAGGGTGAGGTACAGGGTGAACAACACAAGTGCATTGTGAGAGCAGAGTGATCACTGTGTGTGCAGGGTGAGCATGAAAGTGAAGGGTGAGAATGTGGAGTGAGTTGTCGGAATGCAGAGTGCATTCCCAGACACTTGAAGTAAATCAGCATGTTATTGACAGCAGCGTAGTATTTTAGATATATGTTAAACTATTGCTATTATGGCATTAATCAGGGATCGAGGATGGAGAAAATAAATTATTTGCTGACCCCTGCACAGTGTGATGTTGGATTAAACCCAGATCATTTGACTGGGGATGAGTGTTTAATTTGCTCAAACTCTCAGTCCACCATCCCCTTTGGTATAGCTTTGTTAGCCCTAGCTTTGTATGCCCAGACGTGGATCCCTTGCTCACTTTGCCACTGGATTCAAGCTAGCCTGGCTGATGACGGCTGATTAGCCAGAAACCGGTCCCAGGATGCTTGTTTCCGGTCCAGGGAAAACATGGCTTGGCAGTTCGGCTGGACTGTTCCCATGAGGCACAGGATCAGACTGATTTGCCTATGGCCATGTCTGAACTGGGGCGGTGGAGTGAGCTAAAGAATGATGATGGATTAAACCCAGATCAGTTGACTGGGGGTGAGTGTTTGATTTGCTCAAACTCTCCGTCCATCATCCACTTTGGTATCGCTTTATTCTAGGAAGGGAACAGGGTGTAATTGTGTACTCACAGTCTTCTAATGTTTGTCTGAAAAAAGACATTCATGACAATTATTAATAATTCACTATACTTGAGCATCCAAAGAAGGCCACCAGTAATGTTGTTTCAAAGATTTGAGCATCTTGGTGATTCCCAAATGTCCCTGATGAGCTGTCACAGCGAGAGGTCTCCTTAACTCTTCTGGAGGTACAATCAAACCATGATGCATGACCATACCCTTCACAATGGACAGCTCATTAGAAACTTGTGAAAACACCTTTAAATTACCAGTTCAATTCCTACCTTCAGGCTACCCATTAATGATGAACTTCTCAACTCAAGATAGTTTCTCACCACATGAATATGCTTTACTCCACTCTGCCTCTGTTGTCTTTAATGCACATGCATCAGCATCATCTAAAACTGCAGCAACACACATTCATTGTCTGTGTCAAAGTCATTGTTCATTCTCGAAACCTCAAAAGCCGTGCATGACAAACAGTCGCATGATACTTTTTTCCACCATATGTTTTATCTCAAATGTATATTCTTGAAGCTTCAAAAGTAACCATATGAGTCTTGCAGACGCTTTACTGGTACAACTGCCTTGAAGTATATGAACTAAGGGCTTATGGTCAGTAAAGATTTCAAATTTTTAACGCCAAATGTATGACCTGAATTTCTGTACAGCCCACGTGCAAGCAAGCACCTCACTTTCGATAGTGCTGTAACGTGTCTCAGTCTGTCTCAACATTCTGGAACCAAACACCACTGTCTGTCCTCTTCCAGATACCCATTGACTCAAAACATCCCCAAGCCCTGTATGGTTGGCCTCCATAGTAATAGCTGAACAATGCAAACATTCACCCCCAGTCACAAAGATCTGGTTTTAATCCATCATTCTTTTGCTCACCACGCCACCCCAGTTTGGACCCAGCCATATGCAAATCAGTCTTGACCCTGTTCTTCATGGGAATAGTCCATCCTAAACTGGCAAGCCAGGTCTTCCCTGGGGAAAATCAAACATCCTGGTACCGGTTTTGGGGTATCACCCCATATCAGCCAGGCTAACTTGAATCCAGTGGTGCAGTGAGCACGGGACCCACATCTGGGCATGCCCTTCCCACTTAGGGTGACGAAAGCAAAAGGAACAATTGATAGACGGAATACTGAACAATGCAAACATTCACCCCCAGTCACAAAGATCTGGGTTTAATCCATTGTTCTTTTGCTCACCACGCCACCCCAGTTTAGTGGTGAACTGTTCAAATAAAAAAATTAGGTCAAGACTGATTTGCATATGACTGGGTCTAAACTGGGGTGGCATGGTGAGCAAAAGAACGATGGATTTAACCCAGATCTTTTGACTGGGGGTGAATGTTTGATTTTCTCTGCATTCCGTCCATCATCTGTGTGTCTTTTGATTTCTCGCCCTAAGTGTGCCGGGTATGCCCAGACATGGGTATCGGGCTCACTGTGTCACTGGATTCAGGCTAGCCTGGCTGATGACCAGTGCCAGTATGCTTGTGTCCGGGCCAGGAAGGAGACCTAACTTGGCGGTTCGGGATGGACTGTTCCCATGAGGAACAGGGTCAAGACTGATTTACAAATGGCTGGGTCTAAACTGGTGTGGCACGTGAACTACAGAATGATGATGGATTCAACCCAGATCTCTTGACTGGGGGATAATGTTTGATTTGCTCTGCATTCCATCTATCATGTGTGTGTCTTTTGCATCAGCAGTAATAGAGCTTATATGACCTTCTTGAAAAACACTCAACATCGGTGATTCTTCTATCAATCTTTTAATGCTACTGACCACTTCATCCAACTTGGTGGACCACTGGAATTTTGCTCCTTTCCTAAGTAAGACCCCCAATGGTTTGGGCATAACCACGAATAAACTACTCATAATATTACGCCAACCCTAAAAAGGAGCAAAGAGCATCTTTATTTTTTGGTGGTGCAGCATCTCTAATGGCCTCAAATTACTTAATTTGTTGTAAAATTATATATTTCCTAAGAACAATCACAATGTGACCTTGTTTTTTGAGGCTACTAAGTTCACTATAATGTTGACCAACTCTGCTTTAATTAGTATCCATTGGGAAGGAATCTTATGTCCCAGATAATTTATTTCTGCTCATATTAGCGTTCTTTTTTTTTCCTTTTTCACAGTTAGACCTTATTCTTTGAATTTATTTAATACCAGCCTGCCATCAACTTGTGCTTCTGATTCAGGGTGCCAGTGTGTGCCAAACGAAGCAGTTATTCTAGTTTTCCAATTAGGGCTTGGACTGTGGCCACCAAGGTCACTGAACAGCTGCCGTGGATTGGCAACCGAGATCCCTTTTGTGAGCTGGCACTGATTCAGACTGTTCAAATGAACGTAAAATGGTGGCGTCCTCGCGCCTGTTGAACATAAAATGGTGGCGTCCTCGCGCCTGTCAAGTTCGGCCTAGCTGTCTGGATGTCCCTTTACTGTGTCCATCATATATTTAAATCAACGCGGAAAAGTCACGGAACCTTCAAAGTACCTCCAAAGGTAGGAATATTTTCCCATAGGCCTGAATTGGGGCGGGGTAATTAAATTACCATGCCTTGAAAGGGAGACAAACACATTACTACAGTCCTGATTGTATTATTGTGATGATTTTATTAATCATACATTTGTTTGCCTGTACATTACTATAAGCCTTAGATCGTGCGTCATCTGTGTTCCCAGTCAGGTCAGAAAAAGACTGAAACGCGCTCACCGATGTATGTCATTAAATTATAGATCCGTGTTTTTCTGTAGCTTAAGCAGCTGGCGTTCAGCCCGCAGGCTACACCTGGCAGCCGGGGCGCCAATGATATAGAAAGACCCGGGATGACACGGTAGGATTTAGACGTGAAGGGAAAGCGCGCACACCGAGGCCGTGAATGGACTTGAGACGCAGCTGAGCAGGCGCGCGCGCGCGCTCTTGCATCAGGCCGCAAAGGTCTTGCATCACATTCTTCCATCGCACGGACTATGATCTCAGTCTCCGACTGACGCAACAGCACCTGTGGATACAGCAGCCAGGGAGCTGGAGCTGCTGTGATGGGCGGATCAGAACAACAGTAATCAGAAGGCTGCTAACAGGCAACAGGGACTGAATTAAGCACTCAGCTCAAGAGGAAGCAGACGGAACAGACTCTTTTAAGTTGCTGAAATGTAATGCATGCGACTCTGGAATGCAGTCATATTTTAAACACTTCCAGCAATTGCTCGATAGTCCTCTTCGGTTTTGTAGGCCTGTGCCTTAGTAGCTCATTCAGTGCTTTAGTAGATCTTTGTGTGAGGAGCTTTTACTTTTACTGCCTGCTCTGAGCTTGTCTAGTTGGTGTAAGGGAGGTTGGTTTACTGCCGCCCTCATGTACCTGCCCGTATGTGAGACAAACGTGTACTGCTGTTTAGCGTGAAGTATGTGCTCTGTATGTGGCAAAGGTTGTATTGCCTCAGCCTCTGCATGTGCGGCACTTGTTCTGTGTGTGAGGGAAGCTCACAGCACTGCTGCTTGTTCTGTACTGCTTCCGATGTGAGGGAATATTGTACTAAGGCTGCTTTTCCTGTGCTATTCTGTATGAATGAAGTGTGTGCTTGTCTGTGTATGTGTGGGAAGTGTGCATCGCTGTTGCGTATTGTGTGTGTGATCGGGCTTCTGTGTGTATGTGAGAACGTATGTGTGAGGGAAATATGCCTGGCTGTTGTCTGTCCTGTATCCATGGGCGTCCGCAGAAATTTTTCCAGGGGGGGGCAAAATGTTAACATCATCACCATCCTCCGACATGATGTGTGCCAGATGGGGCACAAGAAGCACTGTGGCGCAGGAGGAGCTATGGGGGGCAGGAAGCAGGCCGCATATGATCTCATACACCATAGGGTTCTTGTGCCACAGCCATCTCTTTCTTTTGTGGCACCCCAAAATCCATACCTGCCCTGGTCCCTAAAATTAACCCTTAGCACCCCAAAACCCATACCCACCCTGAACCCTAAAATTTCCCCCCCAAAACTCATACCCTCCCTGAACACTAAAATTACGCCCCTTGCACCCCAAAACCCATACCCACCCTGAACTCTAAAATGACCCCCTAGCACCCCAAAACCCATACCCACCCTGAACCCTAAAATTACCCCTGCCCCCCAAAACTCATACCCGCCCTGAACCCTAAAAAATCCCCACCTGGCACCCATAACCTATACCCACCCTGACCCTAAAATTGTCCCCCTGGCACCCCAAAGCCCATACCCACCCTGAACCGTAAAATTGTCCCCCAGGCACCCCAAAACCCATACCCACCCTGAACCCTAAAATTTCCCCCCCCCAAAACTCATACCCTCCCTGAACACTAAAATTACGCCCCTTGCACCCCAAAACCCATACCCACCCTGAACTCTAAAATGACCCCCCAGCACCCCAAAACCCATACTGAACCCTAAAATTACCCCTGCCCCCCAAAACTCATACCCGCCCTGAACCCTAAAAAATTCCCACCTGGCACCCATAACCTATACCCACCCTGACCCCTAAAATTGTACCCCTGGCACCCCAACCCCCATACCCACCCTGAACCGTAAAATTGTCCCCCAGGCACCCCAAAACCCATACCCGCCCTGAACCCTAAAATTTCCCCCCTTGCACCCCAAAACCTGTATCCGCTCTGAACCCTAAAATTACTCCCCTGGTATCCCAAAACCCATAACCACCCTGAACTCTAAAATTTTCCCCCTGGCACCCCAATCCCTAACCCACCGTGAACCTTAATATTACTCCCTGGCACCTTAAAACCCACACCGACCCTGAACCCTAAAGTTACCGCCTGGCACCCCAAAAGCTGAACACTACATTCTGATTGTGTATTGCACCGTCTCCCTCAGCTCAGGGAGGGTCTGCTGGTCCGGTTCTGCTCGCCCTTCTCTGGAACTGTTCTGCCTGCCCTGTCCCTCTTCCATACCCACCGAGCCTGCCTCCATGCACACTGCCTGTACCTACTCTGTCTGACCTGGTTCTTCCTCCTTTGGACCCGCTGTCTTCACTGGCGGAGTTAGATCGCAGGTCTCACTTCTCCCAAGCTGTTCTCCCTCACCCAGACCGCCCACTCCCCCCTCCACTTGCTCTCTCATCTTCCTTCCTCCCTACTTCTCAGTCTCTCTTTCCCCACTGCTTCTCTCTCTCTTTCTCTACTCCTTCTTCGTTCACTCTCACCCCCCACCGTATCAGTCTCCCCAACCCCACCAAGTCTTCCTCTGTCCCCCCTACTCTCTTCCTCCTTCTCATGTCGGTGATAGGGAGCGCGGGCCTTCTCTGAAAATGCTAGCTGGAGGTGAAGTTACGTGTGAAAGTACCAAGGTGTGAACGTTAAGTGTAAAAGCACCAAGGTGTGAACCGGGAGAAGAGGCGGGTAAGGGTTGGGTGGCAGGTAGCGGGTCAAAGGGGGCACAGGCTCTCAGAGAGGTGAAAATGGGCGTAGAGCAGCCTGGCACTGGTCGCACCGCCCTAGAGCCGGCCCTGGCAGGGGGGCAAAGAGGGCACTTCGGGTGGCACCCCTCCTTGCCCCCCTGCGGACGCCCATGGCATGAAGTAGACACAAGACCATTCAGCATTTATATTCAGATACCCTGGCAGTGACAATAGCAGGCTACTAAAACAAATATAGCACCCCTGTACTTGATATTGTCTTTCATCATTTTATTTTAAACAATTAAGCACTGCCAGAGGAGCGAAATGATCTGAACCTAAAACTGGATCTCATTTTCAAAGAATGAGAAAGTGCCATTGAGGTAAGCATTATTAGTGATAGAATGTGATCAGAAGATCAACTGAGGAGTATATTCCATAGCAACTGGAGACTTGTCAGCAAGGTTACAACCGCTATTCAATAAATCTTTCTCAATCTAGCCAGCGATGTAATGGCTTGACCTACTGGTCAATCATGATATGTACTTGTCTGGGCTGGGAGTGTTTGCCAGGTTGACAAAGTACGGACACCTCACTGTCATCCTTAAGCTGGGTTAGACTTGAATAATATTGGAGACTGGATTTTTGTACCCGATACACGCAAATATGGATCCCGGTCCATTCTGGGTCTAGCTTGCCTACTAGAAAGCCTGTCAGGTCTCAGTTTGTAAGCAGAAGAAAAACAGATTAAAATGATCTGCTGAAGCCGATGGCAATTTCGGCCTGCGTTTAGAGTGTAAAAAAATGTCTAGTGAGGCATACTGAGAAAATAGAAATAATAGATACAGAATATAAATTGTAATGCAATAGAAGGTAAACAGGCTAGGAAAGGGCAGGTGAGTTGTTAAATTCATTATAGGAGCACCCTATTCAGAGATTCACACTAATTAGCAGCGATCTGGAACAGAGAATTGATATACTTATATTCTCTAGTATTAATGCGCAGCAAGCACAGCACGGACACGACTAGAGTTTCCTGCAGGGAGGAAAACAGAAGGCAGCACCCCTCACCATCTTTCAGATTCAGAAAATGCTCCAAAGGCCTGTAAACAGCAGGTCCGACTGAAGGGCTTTACTCATCTTGCTCACATAGATGAAACTGCAACAACTGCAATTAGACAGGGGGTCCTCGCTTTCAACATCATGAGTATTGGGTGTGGATATGTGACAAGTTTAATTTTTGTATAAACAATTGTATTTGGTTTTCTCAGTTACCAAAACATAGAGCACCTTCTTGCACACTCCTCACCTCAACCTAGTACAGCGCAAAGCAATCATTGCAGCTCTCTTAGTGATCCCATCCATCCCATTAGCCCAAGTTCTTAGTAGTATTCCCTTCATTTACCCCAGATCGTCGCTTGCTTATTTGGGGGGGGGGGTAACTTTTGTAAATGTAGATGTGTAACTGTTGAACTTAAACACGGTGCTGATCGAGCACCAGAATGGCCCGCAAATGACACAGGGGCCTCACAACAGACGCATCAGCTGCGCAGCCACCAGTGCGAAGGAAGAGGGAGGTGAGCAGACCAGTCCACAGGTTTCAAAAACATCACGTCGGACTCGTCGTCCCCTCGCTACAAAATCAGCTATTATAGCCCGCAACTTGCAAGGAAAACATGCTAGGATGCTATGATGACTCACTTACTTTCAACTTCTGGGAGCAGGCAAGCCCGGGCCTTCAATCGTTGTAAATCTTGCCGGTCAGGCGTCAGCTCAGCAGCCGTTTTCCCTAATTCCTGAGTCACGGCCCTGGAAACAATACCACTGCACTGTGGGGGTGGGGGCTGTGTGACCTTACGCGCGGGCGTGAGCGCGGTGCTTTGCAGGCAGCGTAGGATAGGTGGCGCAGCACTCTCCGTCTGCCGCCATGATGTCATAGGGATTTGGTGCTGCTGCCTGCTGCTGGCCTAAAATTATACAAAAAATAGGCCTGCCTGGTTGCATGTTCACAAAATTAAAAGTTCCGATAGACGATCATCATTCTAATATATAACAATGCTGCATGGAAATAAAAACGGAAAATAAAAATGCCACTGACTCAGCACCAGACATTGCAGGCCGCGTGATCCAGGGGGGGGCAAGTGCCCCCCCATTGCCCCCCCCTGCGGACGCCCATGCCTGTATCTAATCTAATTTATTTGTTCTCCGTGTTACCCTACTGTGCTGTACGTGCTGTGTGTGTGAGGGAAGCGTGGACAAGCCAAAGGTCCGGATTCATTTTCAGAATGGGATAGAGGGATTGTGAGAAATATAAGCCTCAAGCAAAGAATACGTGTAGTGAATGGGCCAGGCCCATGCAGCAGGAGAGTGGAAAAGGTGTAGCCTGTGTCCAAAAAGGCAGTTAGGACCAGGGCTGGCTCAAGGTAGTAAGACCGGTGCCACTGCACCGGGCACTGACTTCAGGTGGGGGCGCCTTTTTTTGAAAGCATATTATAGTTGTTAAGCCCTGCTGCCATGTTCATGGTTTCAGGCAACAATGAAAATGTCAAGATATTTCCAGTGATTAATGTTGTTCCTGGAGAGAGATCAGAGTTTTGTCTAGAGAAACTTTCAACTCATCGTAAGGTAGTGCAGAGAGTTAATATGCCTGTTGCAAAGAATGTGTACTCATTTATTTATATGTTTCATATAGCGCCTGAATTCCCCCCCCCCCCGAAGGGATATCTCTGCGCTTCGAGCAGTGCTGCTTTTCGAAGTGCAGAGATATTCCTTCGGGTGTGGTTCAGGCGCTATATAAAACATAAAAAATCAGATAACAAAGTGCATATAATGTAAATAGGTCAGTGGGTTACTGTTTTTGTCAGAGAGCTCCTTTTGTTATTTGCAGTTTATAAGTTAAAATCCTAATGTAGAACAGCCAGCTATTAACTGACATCAAAGAGCTGCATGAAAACTTCAGGGTATAGATTAAAGCGTTATGAATTTTCCCCAGTTTTTCATCATCTTAATGTTGCAAAAAGTTTAATTTGGGCAGAAATCAATTCTAATTATTAAAGAGAACCCTCAACAATGGTGTTAAGTTTTAAATTCTGAGTTTGTGCTTCTCTAGACGACGCACTCTTAAACTATACTGCCCACCAGTATGGATGACATGTAACTCCTACACCTGTAGTCCTTTGTCTTATGTAACATTTCCTATACACTGATTTACACATGTATGATTAATTGTCTCAGTGTAATGGTTGTGTGATGCAAAGCGCTCTAACATTTTACACTGGTATGAGTGGCGCTATAGAACAAAAGAAATGCATCTGAGCGAGAGCGGTTATGGAGACTTGAGGGCACTGTTAAAGGGTGGTAGTGAGAAAATCCATGATGGAGGTGGTAATTGGTGGGCGCCAACAAACATTGTTGCACTGGGCTTCACCAGTACTACCATTCCCGCTGTAACGAGGAGGTGAGAGAGATCGTTGCGCTACAGCTCCAGAACTAAGAGGCCGTATTCTAACCATAAAAATAACAGAAGAGTGCCCGTGGACCCATAGCGTGTATGTAAGCGCACAACGGTCTCCATCGTGTTGTCACGCTTCAAATGACCGACAGCAACTTTTAAGGATTGTGCCTCCCTACGCGAATAAAACAAATCCTCAAATATCCTTGTGTACTATTCGCAATATGACGACCTAAGTGGATCTGAATGCCTGAGACCTCTCCCTTGTCTGTACATTTTTAAAGGAATGACGAAGAATGATGATAGGTAGTAGTAAGATGGAGGCAGTGAACACTGACTAAACAGTTATCACATACCGAATCCAAATCTAATGAAGGAAAGGTGCCTTACTCCCTAGAACTACTATATATCCTCTGAGATTTTATCACTTTTGAAAAATTGGCTGAACATCCGTTTCTGTCCTGACGAAGACAACCAAGTTTGTCGAAACGCGTTGACACATGATATACAGCCATATGTTATGAACGAAAAGGATTTTTTATATAAAAAAAGACTTTATGAAGATGTTTTGATAACAAACAAATGAACTTCATGATATGTCTATTGTGTAATTTGTTTACTTTTTATGTATACGTCTATCCTATATTTATATTAAAATGTATTTTTTGATATCATTTCAGTCCATTGCTTAAATCATTTTTTATATCAATTTTGTGCTATTTTAACATTGTTTATACAGTCAGCCAGCTTTTGTATTTCTTCAGTCTGCCTGGGTATTTATCCCTACAAGAAATTGTTGTCCCTGACCCAGGAGTCGTATCCTTATCAGGGGGTCCTTGATACTTACAAAACTTCACCAGTACTAAAACATGCCCTGTTTAGCACCACGTTGTCGGAAATATATTACTAAAGTGTGGTGTGTTAGGTCCAGATGCATCAAAGGGTTTTGCCCATTCTGTGTCTATGGGAAAATGTGTTCATGCATATGGCCCTTAGAGCATTGTCATTTACAGACAGCACATTTCCTATTGAAATCACCACTACATTTTCACAACTATACGGCTTTACTTATAAAACTATATCGAGCCTAAATGATAATGTGTGAAAAACGTGTTTCAGCGAATATTTAGCATTTGCGGAACACTAAATAAAATATCTTGATTCATTTTGGTCCTGTTGAAATCTTTATTTCCGTGACATTTCAGCATTAAAAGTGTGCCATTTGTGCTTTTCTAGCTGCTGATATATTTTCGACATATTTGTACAGTTCATTTATAGGTAGTTAAATGTTATATGTTACAACCAAATGACATCCTATTGCCTTTTCTTTCACTATCCCTGTCCCCCAGCAAAACTGTCATATAGTTCACTTTACAAAATCCTCTCACTTTGCAGACAGAAAAATAAAATAAACACCAACATCTCTGTTAAAGGAATAAACAGAAACTTGACCGATATCCTGACATTTGACCCCTGCGTTCAGCACATTGCAAAAAAAGCCATCTGCTGCTTGGGCTTTACCTGTCCTCTGTTAGGAAGCGTGCCCTATTGCTCCCTGTGCTTTGCTTCTCTTCTGCTAGTAAGTGTGTAGTACTACTTCTGCCTGTACTTTACCGGCCTCTGTTAGGAAGCGTGCGCTACTGCTGCCTGTGCTTTTCATGTCCTCCGTTAGGAAGCGTGTTCTACTTCTGCTTGTGCTTTATCTGTCCTCTGTTAGGAAGCGTGCCCTATTGCTGCCTGTGCTTTACCTGTCCTTTGTTAATAAGGGTGCACCGCTGCTGCCTATGATTTATCTGTCTTCTGTTGAGAAGTGTGCACTACTGTGCCTGTGCTTTACATGTCACGTGTTAGGAAGCTTGCACTGCTGCTGCCTGTGCTTTACCTCTCTGCTGTTAGGAAAAGCGCACTAGTACTGCCTGTCCTCTACCTGTCCTCCATTAGTAAGCAACCACTACTGTTGCCTGTGCTTTTCATGTCCTCTGTTAGGAAGCGTGTACCACTGCTGTCTGTGCTTTACCTGTCCTCTGTCAGGAAGCGTGCACTACCGCTGTCTGTGCTTTACCTGTCCTCTGGTAGGAAGCGTACAGTACTGCTGTCTGTGCTTTACCTCTCCTCTGGTAGGAAAGCGTACAGTACTGCTGTCTGTGCTTTACCTGTCCTCTGGTAGGAAGCGTACAGTACTGCTCTCTGTGCTTTACCTGTCCTCTGGTAGGAAGCGTACAGTACTGCTGTCTGTGCTTTACCTGTTCTCTGATAGGAAGCATACAGCACTGCTGCCTGTGCTTTACCTCTCCTCTGGTAGGAAAGCGTACAGTACTGCTGTCTGTGCTTTACCTGTCCTCTGGTAGGAAGCGTACAGTACTGCTGTCTGTGCTTTATTTGTTCTCTGATAGGAAGCGTACAGTACTGCTGCCTGTGCTTTACCTCTCCTCTGGTAGGAAGCGTACAGTACTGATGTCTGTGCTTTACCTGTCCTCTGATAGGAAGCGTGCACTACTGCTGTCTGTGCTTTACCTGTCCTCTGATAGGAAGCATACAGTACTGGTGCCTGTGCTTTACCTGTCCTCTGATAGGAAGCGTGCACTATTGCTGCCTGTGCTTTACCTGTCCTTTGTTAAGAAGCGTGCACCGCTGCTGCCTATGATTTACCTGTCTTGTGTTGAGAAGTGTGCACTACTGTGCCTGTGTTTTACATGCCACGTGTTAGGAAGCTTGCACTGCTGCTGCCTGTGCTTTACCTCTCTACTGTTAGGAAAAGCGCACTAGTACTGCCTGTCCTCTACCTGTCCTCCATTAGTAAGCATGCACTACTGTTGCCTGTGCTTTTCATGTCCTCTGTCAGGAAGCGTGCACTACCGCTGTCTTTGCTTTACCTGTCCTCTGGTAGGAAGCGTACAGTACTGCTGTCTGTGCTTTACCTGTTCTCTGATAGGAAGCGTACAGTACTGCTGCCTGTGCTTTACCTCTCCTCTGGTAGGAAAGCATACAGTACTGCTGTCTGTGCTTTACCTGTCCTCTGGTAGGAAGCGTACAGTACTGCTGTCTGTGCTTTACCCGTTCTCTGATAGGAAGCGTACAGTACTGCTGCCTGTGCTTTATCTCTCCTCTGGTAGGAAGCGTACAGTACTGCTGTCTGTGCTTTACCTGTCCTCTGATAGGAAGCGTGCACTACTGCTGTCTGTGCTTTACCTGTCCTCTGATAGGAAGCGTACAGTACTGGTGCCTGCGCTTTACCTCTCCTCTGATAGGAATCGTACAGTACTGCTGCCTGTGCTTTACCTCTCCTCTGGTAGGAAGCGTACAGTACTGCTGCCTGTGCTTTACCTGTCCTCTGATAGGAAGCGTACAGTACTGGTGCCTGTGCTTTACCTCTCCTCTGATAGGATGCGTACAGTACTGCTGTCTGTGCTTTACCTGTTCTCTGATAGGAAGCGTGCACTACTGCTGTCTGTGCTCTACCTGTCCTCTGATAGGAAGCGTGCACTACTGCTGTCTGTGCTTTACCTGTCCTCTGATAGGAAGCGTGCACTACTGCTGTCTGTGCTTTACCTGTCCTCTGATAGGAAGCGTACAGTACTGGTGCCTGTGCTTTACCTCTCCTCTGATAGGAAGCGTGCACTACTGCTGTCTGTGCTTTACCTGTCCTCTGATAGGAAGCGTACAGTACTGCTGTCTGTGCTTTACCTGTCCTCTGATAGGAAGCGTGCACTACTGCTGTCTGTGCTTTACCTGTCCTCTGATAGGAAGCGTACAGTACTGGTGCCTGTGCTTTACCTCTCCTCTGATAGGAAGCGTCCACTACTGCTGTCTGTGCTTTACCTGTCCTCTGATAGGAAGCGTACAGTACTGGTGCCTGTGCTTTACCTCTCCTCTGATAGGAAGCGTACAGTACTGCTGTCTGTGCTTTACCTGTCCTCTGATAGGAAGCGTGCACTATTGCTGTCTGAGCTTTACCTGTCCTCTGATAGGAAGCGTACAGTACTGGTGCCTGTGCTTTACCTCTCCTCTGATAGGAAGCGTTGTTAAAACTTAGGCTGCAGCATCAACATTATCGGCGCCATCTTGCCCCCTTTTCGAGCCCATTCGTGCGCGTAAGCGGCAGCCATTTTGAGTACCATGGCCTCTCTGCCCATCGTTGATAGCCAGCGCGTCTCTCTCTCTCTCTCCTGACCTCGCAAAGCATCCCCCGCATGCTGACAGCCCCCGCTCTCACATGCCTTGGGTCATAAACCCTTCTTCCACGCAGCTCTGCCTCGGAACCCCATCCTGTTCCCAGCGCGACACCTCCCTCCATTCCTTTCATGGTCCCGGATCCTTTGATAAAACCCCTTTCCTTTGTGCCCATTTGTCTTACTCGTTCCCAGGCCGCCACCTGGCCCTGCGGATACTGTTATTGCCCCCCCCCTCCTGTACAGTAGGAAGCTTCCCCCATCAAAGGATCCATGAGTTGATCAAAGCCCCCACCCCATGAGATCCGATCGACCTCATACATTCCGTGAATCGGCGGAATGTCCAGCTGCGCGATAATCATCACCTGTTGTGACCGGGGTGGGGACTTCAACTGTAAATGTGTGTGGGAACGGGCCTGAAGCGGGCATTCCGAGGATGTCTTTCCTTACATCAAAGTAATGACAGAGATGTGTTTGACGTAATAAAACAATAAACTTGTGTATAAGAGGCCAGGCTTCAGAGATGCGGTGAGAGCACCTCGAGAAGATACCCTGTTGTCTGATTTGATGTGTTCTGCTCCGTCGGAATAAAACTTCTGTTTCCTGCCTTCCAGTCTCCAGCGCCTGCCTCTTTGTTTGGTAACTTGAGTGGGTATAGAGGCGGTTAACGCCGGGCAACTCTGAAAAAGGCCGCAGCCCTACCTTTTTCCACAATTGGCGTCCCAAACGTGGGGCCCATCAGCGACTCGTGGATCCAGTGGGAGAGGTCCCAACGACAGAGTGAACGACTGCAACGATCGGGAGAGCTCCTGTCCGATAGACCCTCGTCTGACAGCCGATCATCCGAACTTCACTGGTTCCGAACAGACCTCTCTCGAGTGGTCTATGGTCCTGACTGGGAACCATCAGGAGTGCCGCGAGGATCACGAAGAATAGAGGACGATCGGGCGCTGGATTCGGAAGACAAGAAACTGTCCATGCGGTCCGGGGAAGGTCGTGTAAACACGACGAATTGCGAAGTGATTGTTTGATTTGTTTTGAAAATACTAGCATTACTCTTTCGATTGATTTGTTTGGAGATTCACTGTCTGCAAACGGGGAAACAACAGGCTCTCTCTTTGCAAGCAGTGAAGGATAGGTAACGCAGACTTTTGTCCCCATTGTAATCCGTCGTGCCTATCTTTTCTCCCCCTCTGATTGATTGTTTGAACCCGAACTATTGTTCGCGGATTGTTTTCTGGAGATTCTCTGTCTGCAAACAGGAAAGAACAGGTTCTCTCTTTGCAGGTAGTGAAAGGGTAGGTAACGCAGACTTTTGTCCCCGTTGTAACCCGTTGTGCCTACTTATTCTCCCCATTGATTGTTTGATTGACCGAACATTGACTGTTCGATATTGGTCCTTGAGGTATTCACTGCCTGCAAACAACGAAGAATAGAAATATTCTGTCTAGTCTTTGCACGCAGTGATAAGATAGGTAGTGCAGACTTTTTGTCCCTATTGTAATCCGTCATGCCTGTCTTCTCCCCACTGATTGGTAGCCTGTTTAGCCCGGACCGCTTATTAGAGATGAACCATCCGGCTCCACTGGAAGGCACCCCTAATAAGGACATGTTCATGAAGCATGGATTGACCGCTATAGCATATAGCAAGCTGTGGCATAAATATACGAAAAAGGATCGAGAAAGTCAGTGGCCACTGATAGGGTCCTTTGATGAGGATAAAATAAGCGCGCTAGAAACAGCCCTTGGGAAAAACAAGACAACGCCCACTATGCTTGATAGTCTTGGCATGTGGCGCAAAGAAACCGAACAGCGTAAAAAGAGAAATGAGAGTAGGTTGGGAAAAGAGCTGCGAAAGGCAGCCCACCTAGCTGCTAAGAAACTAGAAGAAGAGATTAAGGAAAGAGAGGAAGCCAAACAGAAACCAGAGGTAGAAACATCAAACCAGTGTCCGGCTAGAACGCCCCCTACGCTCTATCCTGAATTGCCCTTGAAACAACGAGCCAACGATGATCTTTTGTTAGGTCCTCCGATCATCTATATGCCCCCTCCATACGCCCCTTCCCAACCCTTAGCACAGCACCCACTACCCCCAGGCACGAACGAGAGTAGTGCCACAGCTTCGGCCCCCTTCACCTCTGTACCGGCCGAACTCCTTGTATTGGATACTACACAAACGACAACGTTAGGCGACCCTGAGACCCGAAGGGCTGGTTCCGCAAGAACTAGCAGATTAAGCAAAGATGAGCGAGCAGGGATTGACAAGATAGCAAGGACATTAGTAGAAAGAAAGGAAGATGAAGAGTACATCACGGATATGTTCAGCTCGTATACAGGGAGTCACAGGCAACATTTTACCGTACAACTGTGTTATCATGTCTTGAACGCATACGAGGACCGATATCGAGACAAAGGTCCCGAGAGTTTAACGACTCTGTACCGGAAGGTCGATATCGGGGATGAGGGTGAGTGTGATGTGACGGACCTCCTTACGCGTACGCTTGAGGTTTTCCGCCACCTCACTGAACAAGAATCGGGAGCTAAACCCACGACATACGTAGCAACCGAACCACAAACTGAGCGATCTAACGCCATGATGCTGATACGAGAGGCTGCCCCTTACTGGGTTCCTCCACGAGGTGAAGGAACTAACGATGATGTTAATCACAAAGATGCAAGAGGGAGGGTAGTGTACAACTGGGTCTACCGGCCATGGGATCGGCAAGATATTCTGACGTTCCAGAAATCTCTGCCTGATCTACGTAAAAACCCCACTGCCTTCTATACTGAATTAGGTACAGCCCTAGGTTCAAGAATCACAACAGCCCTGTACTCTTTATGAGGACAGGGTACTAAGCACAAACCAAATCTCTTTAGCAAATACTTCAAGTGCACAATTAAAACAAGTGTCCGAGGACACGGAAAGGTTAAGGTCTCGGGCGGACCCGATAAGGCAAGTCGGAAGCGAGGGACTCGGGACCCTAGAGTAAGGAGGCTATGCAGGCACCGAAATGCCGAGTTACCTAGCCACGAGGGCTGCGGCTGCACAAGTCTTACAGGCGTCGGGGTCTTCGCTGACGAGCCAGGAGCCGGAAGAAAGGAGTTGCTGGCCGGCGACCAGTGCTGAATAGTTCGTAGAGATCCAAGCCTGGATCGGAGATTGATGAAACCTGAAAGCAGAGGGGACCAAGTTCGTACTACTAGCCAGTAGTCAGAGGGTACCAGGAAGGCACCGGTTGGCCGTCACCTCGACTAGGTGAGTGGGCGACGCTAGGCTCTGCAGTCTCACGGACCAGGAGGCGTTGTCGGCGACCACGGTGGAGGTGCGAGCTGTCCCACGAAGGATGATGCTGTCGGCGTCGCTGGGCCCAGGATGGGGCAACAAGCCTTGGCAGATCTCAGGGCCACGGGGTGGGCCTAAGATGGCGTCTTGAGTGGACCAGGAGGGTCCGGGGTGCTTCTCGAAAAGGTGGAAGCAAGGGCCAGTCTGGAGCAACCAGACCAGCAGTGATGATTCTCGGATGTCGTCACAGAAGGGCACAAGCCAGCGGCGAGTGACCAGACAACGGGCTGAGCAGCGAGCAGAAGGGCCCCACGCAGATCGTGGAGATGCTGGGAGACTGCACTTCGGTGCTAGAGCGGCTCAGGGTCGGGGCTTCTCGGACCCCAGAGCACTCACCAGAGAGTTACCTCGATGGTCGTGCTGGTTTTTAAGAGCGTGCAGGTTCTGATGATGGCCGGTCCCTCGAGGTCTCGTCACACCCACAGATCACAGCTGAGCTGATGACGTGGGTAGAGGTCAGAGGTGCCAGGGAAGCCGGTTCTCGTCGAGCTGGGCCGTCGGATCCTTGAGGAAGGACTTGCAGCAAACCGCAGAGTTCTTAGTTGGTGCCCGCTGATGCAGGGTGACTACTCCTTAGCCACAAGGGAGAAATCTTGAGAAGAGTCTTGAGTGTCCTTTCGTAGAAAGTAGTTCTTGATTCAAAGATGATCTAATTTGGAAGGGTCCCCGCTCCGGTCTTTATCCTAAAGAAAGGGGTGGGTACATGACTAGGTCCTGCCCTAAGGGTGGGACCAGGAAGGGGGGTAGTTACGCCCCTCTCCCCTGCCGGGCTTTCCCCAGGCCAGGGCTGTCGCCCCTGGAACTGGTTCTAACCGGCAGATGCGTAGTGAGCACCGGGGTGCCACTCCGCAGTCACCTTCTCGCCAAAGCCCTACCTACCCAGAATACACAAACCCTGTCTGGGACGGTGCGAACAGCGCCCTCGACAGGAAACCCTTTGTCCAAGTGCTCCTCGCTGGAAGGACTCCCAGCAGCGGGAGGTCAGACTTGTGTCTGTGGTGGCAGCATCCATTTTGTGGAGCTGAGGCTTCAGTTAACTTTAACCGGGGTTCACAGTTACGTACATGTCGTGTCCCTCTAGAAGGGTGGGATACTAACCTCATCGCCAGAATTGGTGAGAGGGCAGCACCCCGATTCGTATGACACCTTACTCGACATGCTTTGATAACGCGATACCGGAGTTACCGATGTGGTACGCGTTATCATGGAACAGCTATTGGGTCTTGATTCCGCAAGCTGCAGCCGGGCTCGGCTCGGGCCTAGTGTGGTGTAAGTGATGCACCTACCTACACTATGTGTTTACCTACTGTTCCCTTGCTAAGAGTTGTAGCCAAGGTGTGCTAAGCCTTGAGGAGCTACAACAGCTGGTTCAGTAGAACTCAGAGTATTCTAAGCTTTTAGTTATATGTACTAACAGTACTTGTGCGATCTTTCAACAAGATATTCTTAGGATACGTGTGGTAAAACAACAGCAAGCTCAAATCCCACCCGCTGCTCACCAATGTGAGAAGTTGGCCCGATATGCAACGTTCGCTATTCTAGCGACCGCTATGTATCGTTCCAACGACCCTTATGGTGTTTGGTTGTAAGTCAACCTATAGACCAGCTATCCTAGTAGCGTGGATACGAGCAGTCTAAGGCTAAAGACTCGAGAGGGCGTGTTAAGCCAGCTGTTTACCACACATGTACCCCTTGAACACCCAGTGAAAGGACACCACACAAGTGTTATGAAAATAAACAGGATATTTATTAAGAATCACAACAGCCCTGTACTCTTTATGAGGACAGGGTACTAAGCACAAACCAAATCTCTTTAGCAAATACTTCAAGTGCACAATTAAAACAAGTGTCCGAGGACACGGAAAGGTTAAGGTCTCGGGCGGACCCGATAAGGCAAGTCGGAAGCGAGGGACTCGGGACCCTAGAGTAAGGAGGCTATGCAGGCACCGAAATGCCGAGTTACCTAGCCACGAGGGCTGCGGCTGCACAAGTCTTACAGGCGTCGGGGTCTTCGCTGACGAGCCAGGAGCCGGAAGAAAGGAGTTGCTGGCCGGCGACCAGTGCTGAATAGTTCGTAGAGATCCAAGCCTGGATCGGAGATTGATGAAACCTGAAAGCAGAGGGGACCAAGTTCGTACTACTAGCCAGTAGTCAGAGGGTACCAGGAAGGCACCGGTTGGCCGTCACCTCGACTAGGTGAGTGGGCGACGCTAGGCTCTGCAGTCTCACGGACCAGGAGGCGTTGTCGGCGACCACGGTGGAGGTGCGAGCTGTCCCACGAAGGATGATGCTGTCGGCGTCGCTGGGCCCAGGATGGGGCAACAAGCCTTGGCAGATCTCAGGGCCACGGGGTGGGCCTAAGATGGCGTCTTGAGTGGACCAGGAGGGTCCGGGGTGCTTCTCGAAAAGGTGGAAGCAAGGGCCAGTCTGGAGCAACCAGACCAGCAGTGATGATTCTCGGATGTCGTCACAGAAGGGCACAAGCCAGCGGCGAGTGACCAGACAACGGGCTGAGCAGCGAGCAGAAGGGCCCCACGCAGATCGTGGAGATGCTGGGAGACTGCACTTCGGTGCTAGAGCGGCTCAGGGTCGGGGCTTCTCGGACCCCAGAGCACTCACCAGAGAGTTACCTCGATGGTCGTGCTGGTTTTTAAGAGCGTGCAGGTTCTGATGATGGCCGGTCCCTCGAGGTCTCGTCACACCCACAGATCACAGCTGAGCTGATGACGTGGGTAGAGGTCAGAGGTGCCAGGGAAGCCGGTTCTCGTCGAGCTGGGCCGTCGGATCCTTGAGGAAGGACTTGCAGCAAACCGCAGAGTTCTTAGTTGGTGCCCGCTGATGCAGGGTGACTACTCCTTAGCCACAAGGGAGAAATCTTGAGAAGAGTCTTGAGTGTCCTTTCGTAGAAAGTAGTTCTTGATTCAAAGATGATCTAATTTGGAAGGGTCCCCGCTCCGGTCTTTATCCTAAAGAAAGGGGTGGGTACATGACTAGGTCCTGCCCTAAGGGTGGGACCAGGAAGGGGGGTAGTTACGCCCCTCTCCCCTGCCGGGCTTTCCCCAGGCCAGGGCTGTCGCCCCTGGAACTGGTTCTAACCGGCAGATGCGTAGTGAGCACCGGGGTGCCACTCCGCAGTCACCTTCTCGCCAAAGCCCTACCTACCCAGAATACACAAACCCTGTCTGGGACGGTGCGAACAGCGCCCTCGACAGGAAACCCTTTGTCCAAGTGCTCCTCGCTGGAAGGACTCCCAGCAGCAGGAGGTCAGACTTGTGTCTGTGGTGGCAGCATCCATTTTGTGGAGCTGAGGCTTCAGTTAACTTTAACCGGGGTTCACAGTTACGTACATGTCGTGTCCCTCTAGAAGGGTGGGATACTAACCTCATCGCCAGAATTGGTGAGAGGGCAGCACCCCGATTCGTATGACACCTTACTCGACATGCTTTGATAACGCGATACCGGAGTTACCGATGTGGTACGCGTTATCATGGAACAGCTATTGGGTCTTGATTCCGCAAGCTGCAGCCGGGCTCGGCTCGGGCCTGAACCTAGCTCACACGAGCCCACGCACTCTGCCTTCAGGATTGATAAGGCCTGCCATAGGAGTGACTGATAGGGACTCGGGTGTCCATTGTATGGTTAGATATAGGGCTACTATACCTAAAGCGAAGGGTGGTTACACGTCTTCACCCCAGCTGTCGTGCAGCCAGTTGTGTCAAATTTAAGAGGCCAGCCAGGGGTGGCATAATACATGCTGCAGCCCCTGGCGGCCCTGGGTACACCTATGCCCTGCGTTACGGGGTCTGATAAGGTGGCCCAGTACCAATTGGTAAATGCACCCAGGGTACATATCGTAATTTAGAAAGAGAACAGCCAGGCTGTGGGTCTGATTAGCAGGCCCACAGCCAGAGAAAGTCGTAAACCAGTGAAACAAAAGCAAAAAATCTGGGTGATCATAGGATTGCAGACCCTACTCTCCTACAGTGTACAACTGGGTCTACCAGCCATGGGATCGGCAAGATATTCTGACGTTCCAGAAATCTCTGCCTGATCTACGTAAAAACCCCACTGCCTTCTATACTGAATTAGGTACAGCCCTAGGTTCAACCATTATGACCCTAGCTGACATCGACCTGTTTTTCGGGTTATGTCTACCAGCTGATGTGTGGAAGCAAATCCGGAAAGTCGACCACCATGAGCTGTTTGGACATACCTGGTCACAACTCGATGGCATTGATAGACAACGAGAACCTGGACAGAAGCCTTTGAAATCCATTTTAGACCTCCCAGATCCTAGCTCGCGACCGCGATGGCCGCCTGATTCCTCGGCTCCGCGGACCCTGAAGCTATCCTCCCGGTTTCCGCACCATCCTGCCTCCAAATTGCACACTACGTTACAGCAGCGGAACCGGGAGGCAAACCTGGTCACGCCGGTGTGTCTCTTTCTCCGCTCCCGGCAGCAGAAGCTCCGGGACGCCTTCCCCCTCCGGACGCCGATCAGTGCAGCCTGGGTCTTTGTTTGCGGAGGCGGCCGGCCCTGGACGCGAAGACGGCGGCCATTGTGGGACGGACGGAGCTGGTAACAGTATCTCGTCGGTGGCGCTTGATTCTTCCACCTGGCCCCACTGCTTCTGATCCTGGGCACCGCCGCTACCGGAGCAACAAAGTATCTATTCTCCAGCCCCGGGACGGCTCCTCCGCAACATTGTCTCTCCTGACGCCGCAGTGAGCGCCATCTTTTTGCCTGCTCTCGGCTCCTACAGCTGCAAGCCCAGGCTACCGGTGAGACGCGGGCATCGGCCAGCACCGTTTCACGACTGTGCCGGAATGGAGAAGGCAGCCCCTGCACCCCCAGACTGTCTCCACCGCACCTCGACCCGGCAGGGGGCTCAAAGGCTCGCTGAGGGTGTGGATGTACGACCAGTGGGACTGCCTCTCGTCTGCCATACTCGAGTTCTGGAGGGGGTTGCGTCCCTGCCCTTTGAGGCGCCTTTGCAACTTGGAGACATTCTGAGCGCCCTAGATGACCTCAGGTCTGCCATGCGTACTGTTACCTGTGAATTGGGGGCTCAGATGGATGCCACTCTGCTTGCTGCCCCCCAGTCTGTCCGCATGCGGGACACCGCGCCACATCCTACAGCTGCAATTCATGGCTCCCTCGCCAACGTCGCCACTGGATCACTGCGGTCACGAGACCCGGTCATTGCTGGGGTGCTGGCGGAAGCACCCCCCAAGGTACGCAAACTCTCTGGGGTGGCGAACTGGCCTGGGAGACGCCGCGAGACACCACGCTTGGGGGCTTTCTTGGGGACTCATGGCGGACCTCCATTTTTCATCCTGGAACGGCCACTACCGGGTGGACCAGCTGCCCTTTGTGAACCATTGTGGTGCTATGGATCCTCTGCTACGATTGTGGACCACATGACTACGTCTTGGATGGACTTTGGTGATCGTCCCCTCATTCAGCTGTGGTCCCTTTGTCTGTTCCCGTCTTCCAAGAGGTCTACCGCGCAACTGGATTGTATAGTAACACCGCATCGTAGGGGACAGGGTTGAGGCAGCCCCCTCCTGTATCAGGACCGTTTCCTTTTTTGAACTGCTGGGTTGCTGACGGACTGCCGGGGATATTGAGTATTGGTATTGTACTGGTCTTGGGGTCGGGGTAAGGGCGGCCAGGGAACTGTTTTACTTGCGTTGGATATATCTCATTGGCCCTCCTCCGGTCTTATGTGAATTGCATTCTTTCTTCTTTCTCCTTTTTCCTCCTTTCTTTTTCTCCTTCTCAATTTCTCTTCTCATACTATATTTCGGGTTCTGGGGAGACAAACACTCTGCTAGGGGGGGGGGTAGGCCGTAGCCTCTGCATGTGTGTAGGGTGGGGGGGTAAGTTTTAGTTCATGTTTTTTTCTATGGTGCCTTCTTGTTATCACTTAACTTCTTCTTTCTAGGCCCGTGTTAGGCATACTGGGGGATGGGTGGTAGCGTGGTGTTAGCTGGGATGTTGCGTCTTCTTTAGGAATGAGCATAACTTGTGGCCATCCTCTGGCTGGAACTTGCATGTTGCGAACTGCACTGACTGGTAAGGATATCTATTGTCGAGTCCCACCTACATGGACCTAATTTCTCTTTCTTACTTGTATAAGTACGGAACAGTAGACCTGACCTTAATTGTTGCGCTGAAAACTTTTAAAAACTAACCTTCGCTGATTCTGGGACACGGTAATATGGTAACTACAGTGTAACCTTATTAATGCTTGCTTACAATGAGAGATATTACTGTGCCGCCGTAAAGTTGCATAGGTGCTTAACTGTTTTCGTGGCCGGCCGGCAGGTTGTAGGCCCGTATTTGTTCTGATTTGATGCACAATAAAGGTTTTCAAAAAAAAAACAAAAAAAAAAAAAACCCTGATTCCAGAAAAGAAAGTGGACTGGTCGATAGTAACGGCCTGTCGCCAGAAACCCCAGGACTACTTCTCCCGGTTTGAAACGGTGTTCTCCGATTACAGCGGCCAGGACATGACCACTGCAACCGGACACCATCTGTTTGTCCAGAATTATGTTAAGGGTTTGTCACCAGAAGTCTTCCAGAAACTGCAGGCCAGCGAGAGTAGTTGGGCAGCCTCCAAACCTGCGGCTATCCTCCAGATGGTCCAATATTACGAACATCAGAAAAATGAAAATGATAGAGCAACAGAGAAAAAGAAGAAAGACTTGAAAGAGAGGGTGATGATTGCACAACTGCAAGGGGTGACTATAGGACGAGACCAATACAAGGGAAACTATCAGACGAACGTCCCTAGGACCGCACCTCCCAAAGACCGCACTTCGACTTCCCACATTGGACGTACAGACATTAGAGAGGACCAGTGTGCTTTCTGTAAAGGAACCGGCCATTGGAAATCCCAGTGCCCGGTTCTTTTGGAAATAATCAGAAACAAAGACCCCAAGGACACAGCAAGTGGACCGATAAATAGGGGACAGCAGCGAGGGCCCACAAATGACACGACTAACGATAGATTAAGCAGACCAAATACATTTGATCGACCCAGACAGAACCAGTGCCAGCAATCTGACTACGATGACGCCCACGACTTTGCATAGGACTGCCAAGGGCAAGGGAGGGATCCAGTCGAGCTCTATGTTGACCAGCAAGGCCCTTATGTCACTGCTAAGGTCTTGGGTACAAAGTCTCCATTTCTGGTAGACACTGGCGCAACACGTAGTGCGTTATCTAAACGACTGATTCCAAGGGTACCCTTGTCTGGCTCACTTATAACATCGACAGGTTTCGATGGAACGCCCTCCACTAACCCTTTGTCCGCTCCGATCCTCTTCAACTTAGAAAACAACACCACTGACACCACGTTTTTGCTTTCCTCCAATAGCCCTGACGCCATTATGGGACTTGACTTATTGAAACACTTCCGAGCAACAATTAGATGTTCTCAAGACGGAGTTCGAGTTTTCCTTTACGACAACCCCGTTCTGCTTAGACATTGCCCTCCCCGACGCATGTTTTCCATCACTGACGCTGATACATCCCTGCTTGACACTCTGCCTCCGTATCTGTGGGCCAAGACAGATTCGGACGTAGGGCGCATGATGATTGACCCAGTGCACATTACTGTCCGACCGGACGCGATACTCCCAAAACTTCCACAATATCGGATATCGCCCGAGGGCGAGAAGGCATTGGTAAAGATTATTCGGTCACTGATAGACGCAGGAGTGTAGAGGAAGTGGTAAGCAACGTTTGCAACAGCCCTATCTTGCCCATCATCAAGAAACAAGGAGAGGGAGATGAGAAAGCATACCGCTTTATCATTGACCTTCGAGAGATCAACAAAGTGGTTGTACCCCAGTACCCCGTGGTCTCAGACATCACCACCATCCTGACTTTGATTCCTTCTACTGCCACCACCTTCACTGTCATTGACCTCAAGAATGCATTTTTCTCTATCCCCATCCACCCAGACAGCCGATATCTCTTCGGCTTCACCCTAAAAGCCCGCTCATATAGGTTCTGCCGAGCACCCCAAGGCTACACGGAAAGCCCCAGCATCTACAGCCAGGCCCTCAAGAGACAGCTGGATCAAGTCCAGTTACCCGATGGAGTGGTGTTGGTGCAATACGTCGATGACATCCTTTTGGCGGCTGACACCACTCCGCTAGCAGTCACAGCCACCATTCAACTCCTGCACTTCCTTGCGGAAAATGGCCACAAGGTTTCCAAGAAAAAGTTGCAATTCTGCCAACCCCAGGTCACTTACTTAGGCCACCTCCTGTCCAAAGACGGAAGGAAACTCACGACCGACCGAATCCAAACCATTCTCGACACCCCTGTCCCTAAGACTCAGAAACAGGTTCGCTCCCTACTAGGCCTCACCTCCTTCTGTCGACAGTGGTTACCAAACTTCAGTCTCATTGTAAAACCGTTGCTTTCTCTGCTTGCCAAAGATGTCCCTTCCCCCCTCCCTTGGACTACTGAATGCCAATCCTCCTTCACGGAATTACGAGATGCCCTTTGTTCGGCCCCTGTCCTAGGTACCCCTGATTACACAAAGCCCTTCTCCCTTTACACTCACGAAAGGGAGGGGTGCGCTTTATCTGTCCTGACCCAGTTCATTGGCCCAAAGCAACGACCGTGCGCTTACTTCTCTGCCACTCTTGACCCTGTAGCCAGAGCCTTACCTGCCTGCCTTCGAGCTGGAGCTGCCGCTGCTATCTCTATCCGACAGAGTGAGGGGATCGTACTCTCGAATTCCCTCACGGTACTAGTACCCCATGCAGTTGACACCCTCCTGAACCAGACCAAGACCCAACATCTGACGAGTGCACGACTGACTGGATACGAGTTGACTCTGCTTGCACCCCATATCACTCTGAAAAGATGCACCACTCTGAACCCAGCAACTCTGTTACCCCTACCAGAGAATGATCCCGATACGCCCCCTGTGCATGACTGTGTGACCCTTAAGGACGAACAGACTAGAAGTAGAATTGACCTCAGAGACACGGCTTTTCCTGACCCCGACGGAGAGCTGTGGGTGGACGGCTCTTGCATCAAACTCCCCGATGGCACCACTTCAGCTGCCTATGCAGTCACCACGGCTCGAACTGTAGTCGAGACAGCCCGGATCACGCAACGATCTGCTCAGGCAGCGGAACTGATTGCCCTGACACGAGCCTGCATTCTAGCAGCAGGAACCACAGCAAACATTTACACCGATAGCCAGTACGCCTTCGGGGTGGTTCACCATTTTGGGCTCCTTTGGAGGGAAAGGGGATTCTTGACCTCACACAGCACCCCCATCTTACATGGAGATCTAGTCTCCGCCTTGATCGAAGCTGTCCTTCTCCCCAAAAGACTTGCGGTCATCAAATGCCAGGCACACAAGAAAGTGACAGACATTATTGGACAGGGAAATGCACTAGCCGACATCACTGCTCGAACGACAGCTGAAAATAGGACGACAACACGTATGTACGTGACCAGGTCACAAGCAGAAAAATGGACTGATGCTAGGGACACTATTAGAGACATTCAAATGGCTAGCACACAACACGAATTGACTGAGTGGGCACGGGTGGGATTAAAAGACGACGAAGGCTGCTGGCGGACAAAAGACACAAACAAATGGTTGCTACCTGACTCATACCTGATTCCCATACTGACTATGGCACACTCCCCTGCCCACATAGGATCAGCCCCCATGATTGAACTTGTCTCCAGAGTTTGGCACAATGATAAAATCACAGACTCCGCCAAACGTCTGGTCCAACAATGCTTGATATGCCTGCAACCCAACCCCGGGAAAGGAACTGTAGTACCCCGGGGAGGGTTTGGGGTCCCAAATCACCCGTTTGAAGTCCTGCAGATGGACTACATCCAGCTAGACAGATGCCAAGGCCTGAAATACGTACTTGTTGTGGTGTGTGCATTTAGCAAGTGGGTGGAGGCATACCCAACCCGTGACAACACCGCTATGGCCACCGCAAAAGTACTGTTAAAGGAATTCTTCCCTCGCTACGGCCTTTGTCGAATTTTATGGAGTGACAATGGTCCCCACTTCATAGCCGAAGTCATCCAGCTCATCTTAAAGGGGCTGGGTATCAAGCAGAAGTTCCACGCAGTCTTCCACCCCCAGTCTGCCGGACTTGTCGAACGACACAATGCCACATTAAAATTAAAATTAGCCAAGATAGTAGCTACCACAGGACTGAAATGGCCAGACGCTCTCCCCCTGGCATTGCTATCGATGCGTTCCACCCCCACCAAGCACCACTTGACACCTTACGAGGTCGTTTTCGGCCGACCCATGAGCGTCTGGTCTGCACCAAAACCGACCTCCATTCATGACGTCCCAGATGTCCTAATGTCTGATTATCTGTATAAATTGACTGAAACTCTGTCTGTCATTCATCAGCAGGTGCAGCAGGCCATCCCCGATGCTTCCAGGGGTCCGGGCCACGACATCCAACCGGGGGATTATGTATTGATCCGGAACTTTCAGCGGGCGAAGAGTTTGGAACCCCGGTGGACGGGCCCCTGGCAAGTACTGATCACCACCCGGACGGCTCTTCGAGTGGAGGGGAAACGGCACTGGCTGCACGCACACCACTGCAAAAATGTCTCCTTGACCTTGGCCACAACAGAAAGCATCGACAACCAAGAAGAGCTCCTGAACAAGGACCGACCGTCACTAACCTGCTATCCTGATACCGAGGCACTTGAACTTACAAAATTCTCTGATCCCACTGTGCCATCCAGAGAAGGGTATTTCCTGCGTCGAAAGGAGGGAGCTTCGGCTAAGTAGACCACGGACTAAGTTAAATCTCAGAACGGTGACCTAAACACCACCAAGGGTCACCCGGAGAGAAGCTAAACGAAGTCTGTGGTTCTGCCCGCTACCGAGCACCTGGAAGATGATGGAAGCGCCAGATAAGAAGATGATGGAAGCGCCAAATGAGAAGATGATGGAAGCAACAGGAAATACCCACTACAGAAACCCAAAAACAGACAGACTCCACAGCTCAAAGACAATTGCACTTTTCATCACAATCCTTTTCTGCTTTCTCCTCATGACCACACTCTGGATTGTGGAAGAAAATGCACCTGCTCATGAAACATTCCTGACCACTGCTCAGCCTACCACCATGAAGGAACATTATCTGATTTCGCTCTCTCCTCAACTCAGAGAGAGGCGAAAGGAGTTTTGGAATAACTCCTTTGTACAGCTGCTGCACCAGCACAATCTTGCCACCAATGCCACCAACTGTTGAATCTGTGGGTTGCTACCCCACGCCACTGGACATTCAACACCTTTCATCCCTTCGCCCTTCTCAATTCACGGCTCCTGCCTTGCTTGGCTGATCCTCCTGCAAGAAAGCTATAAGGACAATGCCACCTCCAGCAAAACCATAACGCATTTCTTCCACGAGGTCTGGCGAAACAAAACAAAGACTCACTTCTGCCCGCAGACCTCCAACGACTCTATCCACATGGACATCCCTGCTAAAGAACGAATTGAAATGCAGGTGTTCAACAATCCAACCAGACCCACCTTCCCCTACCTACGGAAACGAACGGCTGCCACCCTGACTGTGGCTCTATCTGTCATCAACGTCACAGGCCACATGTGCATAGAAGGGCTTGGGACACAGTTGGTAGGCCGCAGTGCTTGCCGTTTTACCAGAACTTTGGACTCCGCTGACCCACCTTCCTTTGTATCGTCCCCAAACATGTACTTCGTCTGCGGCACAAAGGCTTACACCTGGCTCCCCAAAGGCTGGGGGGGGCACTTGTTGCATCTCCTTCATCCTTCCTCCGACTTATGTGGCTCCAGCGAATCACCACAGACAAAAACGAGCCAAGGACATTGAACAAGCCGACTCAACAGGAGCACAGTTCCTTGATGCTATGAAGGGACTTGTTCCGCTCTGGGGCCCGATGGCAAACAGCCGTGCCCTCCGACATCTGACTCAGGCAGTTGAGACAACAATGAACATCACAGCTGGTATCCTTGCTAACAACACCGCCGAGCTTCAAGCGGTCCGCTTGGTGGCACTCCAGAACCGCCTTGTCCTAGATGTGGTTCTTGCGGACCGTGGTGGAGCATGCCGCATTATTGGGTCCAGCTGCTGTACATACATACCGGACAATTCACCCTCAGTGTACAAAGCCATCGCACATCTCCACAGACTCTCTTCAGAAGTCCACCAGGAGCAGGAAGAATGGTCACTTGGTGGATGGTTCTGGAGTACTGTTAAGAACTGGGGCTGGAGACTGTTTACCATTATCCTGATTCCTGTAGTTGCAATATGCGGTCTATGCTTAGGAATTCAATGCCTGCCACCTCTGTGTTCATTATGTACAAATTGTATTTGCCCTAAGACTGTGGACTTTGGAAATGAACGCATGGGAGCATTGTATGATACCGAGGTCAGGAATTTAATGAAGATCGATATCGAGTAGGCAAGCTGGCTAGATATGTTGAAAAGGGAGGACTGTTAAAACTTAGGCTGCAGCATCAACATTATCGGCGCCATCTTGCCCCCTTTTCGAGCCCATTTGTGCGCGTAAGCGGCAGCCATTTTGAGTACCATGGCCTCTCTGCCCATCGTTGATAGCCAGCGCGTCTCTCTCTCTCTCTCCTGACCTCGCAAAGCATCCCCCGCACACTGACAGCCCCTGCTCTCACATGCCTTGGGTCATAAACCCCTCTTCCACGCAGCTCTGCCTCGGAACCCCATCCTGTTCCCAGCGCGACACCTCCCTCCATTCCTTTCATGGTCCCGGATCCTTTGATAAAACCCCCTTTCCTTTGTGCCCGTTTGTCTTACTCGTTCCCAGGCCGCCACCTGGCCCTGCGGATACTGTTATTGCCCCCCCCCCCTCCTGTACAGTAGGAAGCTTCCCCCATCAAAGGATCCATGAGTTGATCAAAGCCCCCACCCCATGAGATCCGATCGACCTCATACATTCCGTGAATCGGCGGAATGTCCAGCTGCGCGATAATCATCACCTGTTGTGACCGGGGTGGGGACTTCAACTGTAAATGTGTGTGGGAACGGGCCTGAAGCGGGGATTCCGAGGATGTCTTTCCTTACATCAAAGTAATGACAGAGATGTGTTTGACGTAATAAAACAATAAACTTGTGTATAAGAGGCCAGGCCTCAGAGATGCGGTGAGAGCACCTCGAGAAGATACCCTGTTGTCTGATTTGATGTGTTCTGCTCCGTCGGAATAAAACTTCTGTTTCCTGCCTTCCAGTCTCCAGCGCCTGCCTCTTTGTTTGGTAACTTGAGTGGGTATAGAGGCGGTTAACGCCGGGCAACTCTGAAAAAGGTCGCAGCCCTACCTTTTTCCACAGCGTACAGTACTGCTGTCTGTGCTTTACCTGTTCTCTGATAGGAAGCATACAGTACTGCTGCCTGTGCTTTACCTCTCCTCTGGTAGGAAGCGTACAGTACTGCTGCCTGCGCTTTACCTCTCCTCTGGTAGGAAGCGTACAGTACTGCTGCCTGTGCTTTACCTGTCCTCTGGTAGGAAGCGTACAGTACTGCTGTCTGTGCTTTACCTGTCCTCTGATAGGAAGCGTGCACTACTGGTGCCTGTGCTTTACCTCTCCTCTGGTAGGAAGCGTACAGTACTGCTGCCTGTGCTTTACCTCTCCTCTGGTAGGAAGCGTACAGTGCTGCTGTCTGTGCTTTACCTGTCCTTTGATTGGATGCGTGCACTACTGGTCCCTGTGCTTTACCTCTCCTCTCATATGAAGCGTACAGTACTGCTGCCTGTGCTTTACATCTCCTCTGGTAGGAAGCGTACAGTACTGCTGTCTGTGCTTTACCTCTCCTCTGATAGAAAGCGTACAGTACTGCTGTCTGTGCTTTACCTCTCCTCTGGTAGGAAGCGTGCACTACTGGTGCCTGTGCTTTACCTCTCCTCTGGTAGGAAGCGTACAGTACTGCTGTCTGTGCTTTACCTGTCCTCTGATAGGAAGCGTGCACTACTGCTGTCTGTGCTTTACCTGTTCTCTGATAGGAAGCATACAGTACTGCTGCCTGTGCTTTACCTCTCCTCTGGTAGGAAGCGTACAGTACTGCTGCCTGTGCTTTACCTCTCCTCTGGTAGGAAGCGTACAGTACTGCTGCCTGTGCTTTACCTGTCCTCTGGTAGGAAGCGTACAGTACTGCTGTCTGTGCTTTACCTGTCCTCTGATAGGAAGCGTACAGTACTGCTGTCTGTGCTTTACCTGTCCTCTGGTAGGAAGCGTGCACCGCTGCTGCCTGTGCTTTACCTCTCCTCTGATAGGAAGCGTGCACTACTGGTGCCTGTGCTTTACCTCTCCTCTGGTAGGAAGCGTACAGTACTGCTGCCTGTGCTTTACCTCTCCTCTGGTAGGAAGCGTACAGTACTGCTGTCTGTGCTTTACCTGTCCTCTGATAGGAAGCGTGCACTACTGGTGCCTGTGCTTTACCTCTCCTCTGATAGGAAGCGTACAGTACTGCTGCCTGTGCTTTACCTCTCCTCTGGTAGGAAGCGTACAGTACTGCTGTCTGTGCTTTACCTCTCCTCTGATAGGAAGCGTACAGTACTGCTGTCTGTGCTTTACCTCTCCTCTGGTAGGAAGAGTACAGTACTGCTGCCTGTGCTTTACCTCTCCTCTGGTAGGAAGCGTACAGTACTGCTGTCTGTGCTTTACCTGTCCTCTGATAGGAAGTGTGCACTACTGCTTCCTGTGCTTTAACTGTAGTTTATTAGGAAGCATGCACTACTGCTGCCTGTGCCTTACATCTCTTTTGTTAGGAAGTGTGCACCACTGCTGACTGTGCTACGCCTAACTTCTGTTAGGAGGCATGCACGACTGCTGCCTGTGCTTTACATCTCTTTTGTTAGGAAGGGTACACTACTACTGCCTGTGCTTTACCTCTCCTCTGGTAGGAAGTGTGCTCCGCTGCTGCTGTGATTTACATTACCTCTGTTATGAAGCATGCACTACTGCTGCCCGTGCTTTGCCTCTCTTCTGTTAGGAAGCGTGCACTACTGTTGCCTGTCCTTTTCCTGTCCTCTGTTAGGAAGTGTGCACCGCTGCTGTCTGCGCTTTACCTGCCCTCTGTTAGGAAGTGTGCACCGCTGCTGCCTGTGCTTTACCTGTCCTCTGTCAGGAAGCATGCACCGCTGCTGCCTGTGCTTTACCTGTCCTCTGTCAGGAAGCGTGCACCGCTGCTGCCTGTGCTTCACATGTCCTCTGTTAGGAAGTGTGCACCGCTGCTGCCTGTGCTTTACCTGTCCTCTGTTAGGAAGTGTGCACCACTGCTGTCTGCGCTTTACCTGTCCTCTGTCAGGAAGGGTGCACCGCTGCTGCCTGTGCTTCACCTGTCCTCTGTTAGGAAGTGTGCACCGCTGCTGTCTGTGCTTTACCTGTTCTCTGATAGGAAGCGTGTACCGCTGCTGCCTGTGCTTTACCTGTCCTCTGTTAGGAAGTGTGCACCGCTGCTGTCTGCGCTTTACCTGTCCTCTGTCAGGAAGGGTGCACCGCTGCTGCCTGTGCTTTACCTGTCCTCTGTCAGGAAGGGTGCACCGCTGCTGCCTGTGCTTCACCTGTCCTCTGTTAGGAAGTGTGCACCGCTGCTGTCTGCGCTTTACCTGTCCTCTGTCAGGAAGCGTGTACCGCTGCTGCCTGTGCTTCACCTGTCCTCTGTTAGGAGGCGTGCACTGCTGCTGCCTGTGCTTTACATGTCCTCTGTCAGGAAGCGTGCACCACTGCTGCCTGTGCTTTACATCTCTTTTGTAAGGAAGAGTGCACTACTGCTGCTTGTGCTTTACCTCTTCTCTGGTAGCAAGCATGCACTACTGTTGCCTGTCCTTTTCCTGTCCTCTGTTAGAAAGTGTGAGTGGGTAATCCCTTCAAACACATCGACACCGCTTCCGGTGTGCGCGTGAGACGAGCCTTGTAGTCTGCTTGCTACACTTTGTACAAGTTTTGAGTTGCCAGGCTGGGCATTGTGTGGCTAGCACCTGTACTAGTGGTACTTGAGTGATGTGTTCTCGAGACCGTGCACTGTCTGAAATCTCTAGCAGTGTCATCTGTTGCACGAGACCTCTTGTTTCTTTATTAGTTTCATTTCACATATTTATTTATTTTTTATTTAGAAGTTTTCTATAGCGCTAGCAAGACCCGAAGGTAACAGAGCGCTTTACAGTTAGAGACTGACAAATGAACAACATGACATATAAAAAGTAATAGCAGTCAACGAATGGCAATATAAAAGGAGTTGGTAACAGGTTTCAGCGTCGCCACATAATTCTGGGCATGCTTGCTCATCCGAATTAACCGCAGCCAAGGGAACGGATAAGGAACAAGGATTTAAGTTGACTCTTGAATTCCACATAGGACGGTATGGTTCTGATGTGCGGTGGGATGGAGTTCCATATTTTGGGGGCGTTTCCTGTGAAAGAGCAGTCCGCTGTTTTCTTCTTTCTGGTTTTAGGTAGGATGAGCAGCAGGGAGTTAGAGCTCCTCAGATTTCTGACTTGACCTGCTTTTTTGAGCTTGTTTGCCAAGTATTCCGGTTTGCCGGTATGGAGGGCTTTGTGGGTTAGGCAAGCCGTTCTGAAGGTGCTACGCATTTCAACTGGAAGCCACTTGAGTTCTTTGAGTGCCGGGGAGATGTGGTCAGATTTTTTGAAGCCGGTGATCATTCTTGCTGCCGCATGTAGTGTTGTTTTTAGTGGTTCCAGGTGTGCTTAAGGGATGCCTGTTAGGATTGAGTTCCCATAATCCAGTCTTGATAGTACCAGAGATTGCGTGGCTAATTTGAGGTCCTTTTTGGGAATGTAGGGTTTGATTTGGTTCAAAAGTCTGAGGTTAAAGAATGCACTTTTCGTTGAGTTCTTTATGTGATTTGTCAAGGTAAGTTTGGGGTCTAGAGTGAAGCCAAGAGATTTTACGGAGTCAGCTAGCATGAGATTCCCTTTAAGCGCATCGATTGACTTTAGCCACTCGGTGATTTGAGGGTTGTCTTCTTTGTTCGAGATGAGGAGTGTCTCGGTCTTGTCAGGATTGAGTTTCAAGTGGTTATTTGTCAGCCATTCTTGGACATCATTAAGGACGTCATTTCGTCTGTGGATGTCATTAAGAGAGGAGCTTTCCAAATATATCTGCGTGTCATCCGCGTAGAGGTGGAAGCGGATGTTGGCTTTCCCGAGTAGCTTGGCGAGCGGTTCCATATAAATGTTAAAGAGCTGAGGAGACAGTACTGAGCCTTGGGGGACACCCTTGTTGACTAGCTGGGTTACGGAGGTGAAGTTCTTGATTTTTATTATTTGCGTGCAGTTGTGTAAAAAGGAAGAAAACCACTTGAGAACTACCTTGCCGAGGCCAGCTCTTTCTTGGAGAGCCTTGATGAGGAGCTTATGATCCACTGTGTCGAAAGCTGCGGAGAGATCGAGGAGAATGAGGAGGCAGCATTTGTCTGCGTTGAGAGATCCATGAATGTCATCAATGATGTTCAGCATCGTGGTTTCTGTGCTGCGGCCTTGTCTGAAGCCAGATTGGAGAGGGTCCAGGAGATTATTGTTGTCCAAATGTTGTGTCAATTGTAGGAGTACGCAGCGTTCAAGTGTTTTAGAGAGCAAAGGGAGGTTAGATATCGGTATGAAATTGTTCAAGTCAGTTGAGTCAAGACCAGGTTTTTCAGCAGAAGGGTGACTTGCCCCATTTTTAGACAATCAGGGACCGTTCCGCTTTTTAAGGAGCTGTTTATGATTTTGCCCCAGATAGGTGCTAAAGTGAGCTTCATTTTTTTAATTAGTAAGGAATGGATGGGGTCCGAGATGTGGGCTGATGGTTTGGAGGTCGAGATCAGCGAGATTATCTCTGTTTCCAGGATGGGGCGAAAGCTGAGCCAGGGGGAGAGAGAGGGGCCGTAGGGGAGGGCCTGTGGGAAAGCCGGGCTGCTCTTCTTGAGGTGTGAGTTGTTGATGTGAAGAGATAGTTCGATTTTTAGGACCTTATCGTTGAAGAAGTTGGCGACGTTATCGCATAGATCCTTGGACGCCTGTGGAGGTGTGGACAAAGGCTTGGATGTTTGTTGTCTGATTATGTTGTAGAGCTCCTTCGGTCTGTTTTTGGCTTTAACCAGTGCCTCATGGAAGAAGCTGGATTTCTTGTTGTTGATATGATTGTTGTACTTCTTGCGGGCTGATTTTAGTTGGAGGCAAAGAATGGTGGTTGGGTTATTTCTCCACTTTCTTTCCTTGGCTCTGAGGTTTCTTCTTTCTGCATTGAGGTCAGCGTTGAATCAGGTTCTGGATTGAGTGGCTCGGCTTCTTTTGAGCTTTAGAGGCGCTAGTTTGTCGAGAATGGAGACTAGCTCAGAATTATAGTGGTCGGTTAGATCACTGGTCGAGAGGTGTGAATTGTTGTCCGGAAGAAGTGAACTTAACTGATCTTCCAGGATATCTAGGGGTACTTGGGAGAGGTTTCTCGACCATTTGGGGGGGGGTCTTGCGGGGGTTTGAGAGAGATAATGGGGTGGTTGATATGAAATAAGATCATATGGTGATTTGACCAGTCAACAGGAAGTATGTGGTTGACCGTGATTGAATTCTTTTGTGCAATGATGGCATCCAGTGTGGCTCCTTTGTAGTGGGTCTCTTCCGTACAGTGTTGGGTAAGGTTGTTATCATCAAGGAGGCTGGATAGCGATCTGATTAGAGGATTATGAGTCTCATTCCATTGGAGATTCAGATCACCAAGAATTAAGTTTTTGGAATCGCCGAGTGCGTCTTGTGCTATCAGGTCAGATAGTTGTTCTCCAAACTCATTGTTTCTGCCCGGGGGTGATAGAGTAGGTGAAACAGTAGTGAATCGTTGTCTTTGGTCTTGATGATGGCGGATAGACATTCAAATGAATCGTACTCGAAGGAGGAGTTTCAGTGATGCCCCAACTGTCCTTGTGGATGATGGCGACCCCACCTCCTCGTTGTTCTATCCTGTCTTTGGAAATGAGGGAGAAGCCAGGTGGTACCAGCATGTCTAGGCAGGGAAGAGATGTCTTATTTAACCAGGTCTCCGTGAGGAACGCAACGTCAATGTTGTGAGTGAGTTGTGTCCTAAATATGAACATACTCGATACAAATAATTATAACTCACTGAAGGAGTACAATGCGTTGATAATGGTCAGCTTAATTATATTTACTAAGCTTCATACATTCATAGTATAGATATCAAATTATACATCCGAAATAAAGAAGAAATCATTAAATAATTATTTTGGCGAGGGGAGGACAGAAGAAAGGCAGAGATTAAAGCTGCACTTTTGCCATAACCGTTTGCATGGACCATAAATCGCATTTCACCATCGGATGGGCCGGTCTTGCTAGCAGGGCATGTGCTGAATGTGGGTCATATGACAAGACGTCAACCTTTGGAGCATCTACGTGTTGATCATGGGACTTTGGCCATGCTCTGTGCTGGGTGGGGTTTCTGTAAAGTAAATCGGCGATGTGTTGCTCAGGTGATGCTACATGCAACTTGCTTTGCTCGAGTCGCAAGGGGCATCAGTCTGTGTTTGATGGACATTATATGTGGTCTTTATTGCAAGATTCATGAGCCACGTCTATGCGTTTTATGTTATGTGACGCAACAAGAATAAACCATGCAATATACGTGCAATGAGTTGTGCAAGAGACATGCACCATTTCGATTGTCCCCCATTGTCAGTGCGTGCGGTTACAAAGCCAAAGCGTTTACCGTCATGTATCTATGTCTTATATTTATGTGTTTTTTAGGAAGTGTATTCAGCAAGTAAGAACAAGTATGTTATTAAAAGCACTCTCACATATATATGCAAATGTGAGTAGACAAGCCTCCTTATGCCTGAATGAAATCGAAGACCAGTTGTACAGTTGATCGATTGTGGTGTACTTTCTTAGCATCAACAATCCTAAAAAGATTCTATTCCCAACAACACCTACAATTTGTAGTATACAACTGCGCGTCACTGCTTTAAACTAGGCAGCACTATTTTTAGCAAGCAAAAGCGAAAGCATGGCGCTTTGTGTGTAACCTGACCCACCAGGAATTCAGCTGCCACCCTGCACGCCGATGCTCGCTCCTGAGAGCAAAATGCCGTGGGAGTAACACATTGGAAAGGAGGTGGGACATGCGCCCACCTTTGGCCATTTGCGTGCTTTCATTATGCCTGTTCGGTCTGAACTGTTCCCATGGGGCACAGGGTCAAGACTGATTTGTATATGACTGGGTCCAAACTGGGGTGGCGTAGTGGGTAAAAGAATGATGGATTTAACACAGATCTTTTGACTGAGGGAGAATGTTTGCATTGTCAGCATTCCGTCCATCATTTGTTTGCTGTTACAACTTATCATTGAAAGACACACGCAAAGTCCAATCCAATGTCTAGGTGGGTTTCAGACCTACATGGAGAAGTTTAGAGTGCTCACCAGAAGCCTCCCATAGGGCAGCGCATGCGCTCTGCGCTGGCCTTGACCTAATCATGATGGAATGGCCCCGTGAACTGAAGTGCCGGATCCTCGGTGAGGTTTATGTGGGACAATCATCTTCTGACTGCAATAACACAAATTACTGGCGTGGTTGTAGTGGTTGGGCAAGGGTTTCAGGGTGGATGCAGGGAATGTGCCTTTTATGGATCTGAAAAGTAAGGACAGCAGAATCACAAAAGCTGAAAACCTAGTCTAACTTGGTTTTAACTCAATATAATTTTCTAGTAGTATTTACATAGGACCTTCCCAAAGGATGCAGTTGAGGGTTTCAATTCTTTCAGGGAGTACAGCCTATCAGTAAATAAATAGCTGTCGGACACTGCATCCCACTCCCAAAATCCCACCTTTCGGCAGCACTCACTCCGCTTGTCATTCGCATGAAGTCTATGAGGGCCAACTCTGGGAGTTGCTGCTGGGAAGGAGATCCGGAATGAGATGCACTCTTCATGATTCAAGTGCTTGATAAGGAGTATTGGAACCTCTTCACAAACAACATACCGCAATTCTCATCTATTATATATATTTCAGTAGGCACCAAGTAAACTATTCATTAAGCCAGAAATGCTGAGGCTGAAACAGAATAAACAGACCACATAGAGTAAAAGTATATTCTTTGTGACATCTACCTTGGGAATCTATTTGTGCAGCTATGTATTGCACTATTTGATTCGTCACAATGTTTACCTGAATGTTCAGAGACCATCATCAAAGGCTTTACTCCATGTCCCTGTGAGGTTTATCAGTCCTGCAGGGCCCATTACTTTGGCTGGGACTCTTTAGACATGTAATGGAATCCCCAGTCTCTTTGTCGTGTGGATCTACCGCCAAAGTGCACCATAAAAGCCCTAGTGGCGGGGTGTGTGCATGCGCTGACAAAGTGCACCAGAAAACAGTCTACTCATAAGATACACCGCTGTACATGCAGTTTGGTGCTGCTGCACTATACTGGATAAGATAGCAAAATACAAGTTGCCCTTGATTTCTGGAGCTAAATCTCTGGACGAAGAACCAGTCTCCAGTAAATATGTGCCTAGCTTCACAGGCAGGACCTGTATTTTGATGGATGCATGGCACTGTAACACCTGCCAGTCTGAGCATCGATGAAGAATTCTGAAAGGTTGGCTGAGAGACGATGTTTGAAACACAATATTCTAGTGGAAAAACTAAAATGGAGGCGTGATATAGAAAAGACTGGGTAATGAACTGATGCTGACAGATTACAATGAAATATTTATAATCCTGTCATTAATGGTATTTTGGAATTAAACCAGTAGCAGCTCGTGGAGGAAGTGCTGCAGGGCGGTGGGGCAAGGAGGATCAGGGTAGGGGGTAGTAAACTACAGAATAGGACCGAACGTAGGTAAGTAAACAAATAAATAAATAAAACGAATTTCGTTGAGCGCGCTGCATCGCATTTGGCAATGCAGCTCGCGCAGTGAAATTCGATTTTTTTTGTTTTTATTTACTTGCCTCTGTTCGGCCATATTCCGTAGTTTACTACCCCCCACCCTGATTCTCCCTGCCCCACCGCCCGCAGCACTCCCTCCACGAGCCGCTACTGAATTAAACACTTGCAAGGTAGGACAATTTTGTGAATTTTCTTGCTTTTTCGGATGGAAACGAAGGACCATAATAAATTACGATTCATGAACTGTTAATCAAGTTTAGTAGAATTAAGTTATAAAAATGTAAGTGTGGTTAGGAAACAATGATACATTCATACTCTTGACCATTGCGCATTGGTAAAATGGCAAGCTAAATCCCTTTCCAATTTGTTTATAATGATATTTGTTCTTTATACTTAGCCTCTGCTTTAAAGCTTATATATGTTAGTGGTCAGCATCCTGCGTCCCCCAACCGTCACAATAAAGTGCAATAATCGTGTTGTTGCAATGATAGTTGGGACCCCTCGTATTTCGGTTTTTCCCATCTTCTCAAAGGCATCTTCTCTTGAAATATGCATGTCTGAGTACTGTGAACCTCTCATGCCATTTTTATATAAATTCTGTGTACCCGTTTGTGCCTCAAAAGTTAGCTTAGTTAGCTTAGTGCTGCAGCGCTTCATCAGTATACTAAATGTGGTAGATGTTCATATTTATTTCATCTTCTAGGCCTGTGCCCATAATAGGTGGTTCACTAGATATATACCTTGTCCTCTGGCTCAGAAGGGACAAGAATGACCCTGTGCCATAAGGTAAGGACCCAATTTCATGATAATACGAGGAGGTCTGCTTCTTTTAAAGATTCTAAAGATTCGAAGGGCTAGGAAAGGAGGTCGATCCTTCTCCTTACTTTCAGCCGAGACGTGGAACAAGCTTCCACTTACTCACTGGGTGTCTCTTCGTAGCCTTGTTTTAAAAAACTGCTGAAAACCTGGTTGTTTCTAACTATCTAACTTGAGCTTTCTTTAGTTGGCAAATAAGCTTCTTACATAGTGCCAGGAAGTCTTTGTCTGGGTAGCTGTAGCGCAGTAGAGAGGTGTGGCTCACTGGTTAGAGGCGGCAGACCCGGAGGCTGAGAACGGCCCGGGACCAGGGTTCGATTCCCGACGCGGCAGGGTCGAGGACCAGGGTCAGCGGACTGATAATTCTCGCCTCGGTGCCCACTTTGGGCAGTGATCACACTCGGTAACTCTGGGCATTAAGCTTGCCTCATCTCTACAACGGCCCCCCACAGACGCCGGGGATGCCTGGCTTCACCTTGGAGATACCCAGCATGGGACCATCTCACAGGGAAAGCCAGGACGGGTTCCCCAGCGGTCATTCGCGCCAGGATACTCCGGTAGTAATTGAGCGCGCTACAAAACACCTTACATTTACATTTACATTTACATTTACAAATCCTTCATTCATACATTCATTTATTCACACCTCCATTTCCACATGAGAATTGATGTTGCTCATGCTTAGCACATGGATCCAAAAAGGCTGACCAGTAGTCACTACTCTAGGATCTTTGCAGCTGAAAATAGTCTTGAAACTAGAATGTTGTACTTCCTAAGATCCTCCACGGGGTGTAACTAGGACATTTACCAAGAGGTACAGTAAAGTGGGTAGCAATATTACTGGCTAACCCAGTCCTTCCCACCACATCAATGGGCAAATTCAAATCTCTGCAAGTGTTTTGGGAAGTGTATACAAATCAGCGTAATAGTTAAGGGTTACATAACCCTTTTTCGTTGTGTAAAAATCAATTTCCAAGTATCGAGTACTGATAAGCCATCCACTTTATTAGTGGGTCTTCTACTACATCTCATACCAACAAAAAGTGGTGGTAACCATGAAAGCTGATCCTTCTTTCCTACACAGTTAAAGTAATAAGCTGCTGGCGGCCCTTTGCCCCTTTCCCATCCCCTTGGCCACCACACCATTGTAACTAGGCCAAAAGATCAAAAAGAGTTATTATTCTTATTGCAGTCCCAGCAGACATCAATGTCACTGGTTGCAAGCCCACAGGTGTCTGACACACTGGCATGTAATATTGTCCACAGATCAACTATTCCTGAGTACGCCATAGAGAATGTATAGCGATTCATGGAAATCACACAAAAAATTGAGATAAAATCTGAATCTGACAATGGTGGACCCACAGCCCATGGCCTGGCATTAATTATTTCAGTCCAATGAAGATTATTGTGATTAAATTTCGGTAATCTAGAGAATGACAAAATTAGAAATTCACCTAAGGACAAATGGAGGAGAAGATACAGGTACGAGATCCAGGGGTTATTTAATCCTAATTGCATAGCTAAATACGTTAATTTGCTTCAAATTTTAACCTGGATATTCCATGTTAGACATTTATATTTACTTCTGTCGTAGGACATTTCTATCCAGTGATATCCCTAGCAATGGCAATTTTTGACAGAAATTGCACTGAATCTCCACACTGGAAAGCTGCCTTTTGGAGAGGATAATTTGCACTGATAATAAAGTCTCAATGTCTTCCCCTACTCACATGCTGAAGCACATTTGCTGCATACACTCCCTTCCAACCTAACACAGGTAAAGAGTGAAAGAGCAAAGATTGGCCATGTATACTGCATCCCACTTGTGGACAGCACAGTCAATTATGTTCCAGTATTCCCTCTTGCTTGATGCTGTTCTTTTTTTTGTCCGCAATTATGCTTTCTCTGTGTTAAATCATGTACATAGTATTTCCCTCTGCGCCAAGTCACTTGCAGGTGTGTACATTAGGGGGCCTCTCTTGTAATGTATTCACAGTCTAGCAAATGTGATATCCCACCTGCTCTTATCTATCAATATGTGGGTTGTGGCCATCGAATGCATCTTGATCCCTGGGACATATCATTTCAATGAATCCATCTATCAAGGCAGACCCTCCAGGATTTAGTGATTTGCAAAAAAATAGCAATATCAGCAGTTTTGAAAAAATACATCGATTTTTACGAAACTGCCCACGAAATTTGGAAAATGCGCCAAAACACTGAAGGTCCATACGAATTTCATCTTAAAGACGTAGATTTGTGAATCCCGAGAGACACTGAAAAGCCGTTGATACATGGATGGTGTTTTGGAAAAATATTCCGAGTACTGAAGCAGGAAGCCTGTGAAGAGCTCATCTGACTAACAATTGGCTTAAAATTAGTTCCATCCAGAGAAGCGATGCTGAGACAGATCTGGTAAAAGGCACTAGAGACTTGGCAAACATATTTGGGGGTTTTCACGGGGCGTAACAAACACCCCCGCAGCCCCCGCGGTGGGGGGGGGGGCCCACTCTCTTCAGTAAATGAAGGGGGCCCGGGCCCCTCAGCTCTTCAGAGAGCTGTGAGAGAGGCCTCTCTCCCTCTAAAACAGGTGCAGGCTGTCTGCAGCCTGCGAGCCCCTCGCCCCCTCCCTCTGACTGAAGAGAAACAAAGTAACAAGCTGCAATGTTTCTCTTCAGTCAGAGAGTGAGGCCGCAATTAGGACACAGAACAAGTCATGAGGTCAGGTCTACCTAGCTGTGAGAGGGGAAATGGAGATGGTGTTCTTCCCAGTTTTGAAGGCACATACCACACTCATGACAAGAGTATGGATGCAAATGTGCATGTTATTCATGAACTGGTTGCCATTTCCTAAGGAAGAATGGGCAGACGGGTAACAAGCTGTCCCACACACTTGCAAGACTATGTTTTGAATTAATGGTTTCAAGATCCTATCTTCTCAATGTTGTCAAATATTGTAGTACTATTTCACAACTTTGGTTGTCATGTCACACTGCACCTTTAGCTGCAGCTCTCCACTGTGAAGTATTTTAAACAATAGCTTGATTCCTATAGGAAATCTTTGGGTTGGATATTTTTGAGCTTTCTGGTGAGGGTGGTGTGGACAGTTTGTATTCTTTAGTGAATTTGCCTCTATAACATCAGTATACTGTTTCTCTGAATTTAAACTGTGAGAAAGGTGGAGTATGTCTTGAGTCGGTATACCCTTTGGGAGTGGGGGCCCTCAGAGTCAGACTGTCAGCATTCTCAAGGGCAATGCGCATATGAGAAGGGATGAGGCAGCAAAATAGTGCCCTCAGGTAAGCACTCTTGTTAGAACGCACCATGTGGGCATCCGCAGGAGGGTTTGTAAGGGGGGGCCGAGAAGGGTGCAAGGCAGAGGGGAGAAGGGTGCAAGGTAGAAAGGAGATGAGTGCAAGGCAGAGAGGACAAGGGTGCAAGGCAGAGAGGAGATGGGTTCCAGGTCTTGTGAGAAGGGTGCAAGGGGGAGGGGAGAAGGGTGCAAGGTAGAGAGGAGAAGGGTGCAAGGCAGAGAGGAGATGGGTGCAAGGCGGAGGGGAGAAGGGTGCAAGGCAGAGAGGAGATGGGTGCAAGGCGGAGGGGAGAAGGTTGCAAGGCGGAGGGGAGAAGGGTGCAAGGTAGAGAGGAGAAGGGTGCAAGGCAGAGACTAGAAGGGTGCAAGGCAGAGAGGAGATGGGTGCAAGGCGGAGGGGAGAAGGGTGCAAGGGGGAGGGGAGAAGGTTGCAAGGCGGAGGGGAGAAGGGTGCAAGGTAGAGAGGAGAAGGGTGCAAGGCAGAGAGGAGATGGGTGCAAGGCAGAGAGGAGATGGGTGCAAGGTAGAGAGGAGAAGGGTGCAAGGCAGAGGGGAGAAGAGTGCAAGGTGGAGAGGAGAAGAGTGAAGGGGGACGGGAGAAGGGTTCAAGTCAGAGGGGAGAAGGGTTCAAGGCAGAGGGGAGAAGGGTGCAAGGCAGAGAGGAGAAGGGTGCAAGGCGGAGGGGAGAAGGTTGCAAGGCGAAGGGGAGAAGGGTGCAAGGCAGAGAGGAGAAGGGTGCAAGGCAGAGAGGAGAAGGGTGCAAGGCAGAGAGGAGATGGGTGCAAGGCGGAAGGGAGAAGGGTGCAAGGGGGAGGGGAGAAGGTTGCGAGGCGAGAAGGGTGCAAGGTAGAGAGGAGAAGGGTGCAAGGCAGAGAGGAGATGGGTGCAAGGCGGAGGGGAGAAGGGTGCAAGGCGGAGGGGAGAAGGGTGCAAGTGGAGGGGAGAAGGGTGCAAGGCGGAGGGGAGAAGGGTGCAAGGCGGAGGAGAGAAGGGTGCACAGCGGACAGGAGGTGGGTGCAAGGCAGAGGGGAAAAGGGTGCAAGGTAGAGAGGAGAAGGGTGCAAGGCAGAGGGGAGAAGAGTGCAAGGTGGAGAGGAGAAGAGTGAAGGGGGACGGGAGAAGGGTTCAAGTCAGAGGGGAGAAGGGTTCAAGGCAGAGGGGAGAAGGGTGCAAGGCAGAGAGGAGAAGGGTGCAAGGCAGAGGGAGAAGAGTGCAAGGGAGAGGGGAGAAGGGTGCAAGGCAGAGGGGAGAAGGGTGCAAGGGGGATGGTGATGAAGTTAAAAATGTGCCCCCCCCCCTTCCCCCCTCGGAAATATTTCTGCGCACGCCCATGGAGTGGGAGAGAGAGTGGAGTGAGAGAGAGTTGAGAGAGAGTGGAGAGAGAGAGTGAAGAGAGAGAGAGAGTAGAGAAAGAGGGTGGAGAGAGACAGTGGTGAGAGAGATAGTGGAGAGAGAGTAGAGAGAGAGTGGAGAGAGAGAGTGTAGGGAGACAGTGGAGAGAGAGTGGAGAGAGAGAGTGGAAAGAGAGAGAGTAGAGAGAGAGTGGAAAAAGAGACAGTGGAGAGAGAGTGGCGAGAGAGTAGAGAGAGAGTGGAGGGAGAGAGTGGAGAGAGTGTGGAAAGAGTAGAGAGAGACAGTGGAGAGAGAGAGTGGAGGGAGAGAGAGAGTGAATAGAGAGTGGAGAGAGAGTGGAGAGAGAGAGAGGGAGAGTGAGAGAGTGGAGAGAGAATAGAGCGAGGGAAAGTAGAGAGAGAGACAGTAGAGAGAGAGTGAAGAGAGAGAGAGTAGAGATAGAGTTGACAAAGTTGAGAGAGAGAATGGAGAGAGAGTGGAGAGAGAGTAGAGACCGACTGACTCAGAGACTGAAGACTGACTGACTGAGAGACTGACTGGCTGAGAAACTGACAGAGAGAGAGAGACTGACTGACTGACAGACTGACAGAAAGAGAGAGTGACTGACTGACTGACAGACTGACTGACTGAGAGAGACTGACTGACTGAGAGACTGAATGACAGAGAGAGAGAGAGAGAGAGAGAGAGACTGACTGACTGAGAGAGAGAGACTGACTCACTAAGAGAGAGACTGTGATGGAATTGGGGTTACGGTGTGTATGAAGCTATGCAATGCCTCTTAAGATTGCTATTGTCTACTAATAAAAATGTATTATCAAAATTTGCTCTTTGTAGTTACATCTGCTTTTGAAATACTGCACTGTCGCATTGTCTAATGTTTTAAAACGGAAATGAAAAGGAGTAGTGGATGCACTTTTGTCAAAACTGAACGATGAGTGGGCCCGATGTTGTATATCATGACAGGAGTCTGCATCAAGAAACCCACCTAGAATTGGGCAAACTTCCCCGGCGTACTGATGGCAGGGCCCCTGTAATGAATGGACCACCACCTATGATAGCCTGCTGCCAGACTAAGCCCGACCTTTAACTTCACCATCCATTGTTACTTATGACGGCTGGATTGGTGACAGTGGCGTAACAATCGCCCGCATCCCCCGCAGTATGGCGGGTCGCTGGCCTGAGAGCTCTAGACTGACACGGAGGATGGGAGGGGGGCCCCCTCCATGTATTTTACAGGGGGGCCCCCTCAAGTTTCGTTACGCCACTCGAGGAAGACTGCAGATGCACAACAACAAGCGTGAATCAGAGGGCAGAGGCAGTGTGAACGCGGAAACAGGAGGGTTAATATCTGGGGCACCGGGTTGAGATGTGGGTGGACTGAACCTGGCACGCTAGACTGTGGTCTGTAATTGTTGCAGCGTGCGCACCCCTGAAGTGATGCTCCAGACAAGCTTTGGTTCATTAAAGGCCATTTTTGACATTGTTTTCACACCTCCATCAAAGGGAGGGAGTTTTGAGACATACAGAGGCCATTTAGAAAATCTGTGTTTGATTTGCATCTTGGGAGTGTCTTACCAGCTGAATGAGAAACCAGTTTGATGAACCAGTGCTACTCCAGTTTTGATGTGCGATGTAGACATTAATGGATAGATATGTTCCCAGCCTTAACAAATTTCGACCAAGAAAATATATATTTGATGAATGGCATTCAAATAATCTTACTTTATATGGGAGGGGGGAAGGGGTACGTTTTAAAGTATTTGATCAGATAGAATGCGTTAAATCTTGATTAAAAACGCTGAAAAAAGAAAAACAAAGAACACGTGAATGTTTTCACAGCGTTGGAATGTGAAAACACAAGACTGGAAAACAAAAAAAACTTTGCAAAAACAGCCTCTAAATTATAGAGTACTAAAGATGACCTTACATAAACACCCCCAGGAATGAAGAATTATATAAAGGTCAAAATGTTTGCATCCACAGTGGCACGAACACGCCAAAGCCTCAGGGCTGCATACATGGGCACTGGAACATCCGGCGGTGGTAGCAGCTTGAAAACTTTGGGCTACCAACTTGCCCCGGCAGGCTTCTTCAGCTGTTGTGTCCGTGTTCTGCAAACAGGAGGCCAGTCAGTTGGCCCTTGGAATTCTCTTGGCTTGACTCGGCTCTGGAGACAGCTTCTCCTTGAACAGGACACAGCCATCACAGTCCCTCTCTTTGCTAACCACCAAGTGCAGCAGTTACAGTCCTCGTTGGTGCAGCGTCTTTGCTGGTTCCTCCGTGCAGCAGGGTACTCCTCCTTTGGTTCTTGTTCATAGTTGGTCCTTGACTGTTCATGTGGCTAATGGGGCCTCGTTCTGGTTTTATTACTTAAAAGTACAGAGACTCATGTTGTTTTGTTTCCAGGTCCTGTCTCAGGGATGTGGAATAATGTAGTTATCATGGAAATAACCATGTTTTCAACTGTCGTTTGGAGTGTATGTGCTCCTGGATGCTTTTCATGTTGGCTAGCAGCAGCTCTTGGTGGCTTGTTCTGAGAAAGCAGTGTCTCTTATGGATTATTAAGGTAAGGTGATATGATGATATATGGTGCAAGCCTGGAGTCCAGTGTCCTGTTTTGTTTGCATTGCTTGGACTTAACTTGCAGGTATAGTAGTCCTTTGCCTTGGGAAGCGCTATGGACAATACAATTTTTTTTAACCTAGTCCTTATTTTATCGATAGGCAGCCATAGGAGCGCTAACAAGACTAGAGCCATATGTTCTCTTGGGTGAAGACAGAAAAGAGGTCTTGTGGCAGCATTTTAGGATGAGTTGTATTTTGCGTATGTTGAATCTGGGTGCGCCAATGTATAGTCAACCTTGGAGATTATGAGAATGGCTTTCAGTTTCTGTTGGTATCCAAGGTATGGGAAGATGCAACACATTGTTCTCATTGTGTGGAAAGTATTCTTTGTGATATTAGCATTCGATTTCAAGGATAGTTCTGAATCTATGATTACCTCTAAGGTGCTGACTTCTTTTGATGTTGGAGGTGCCTCAAGTTCCTTGGTCCATATGGCTGTAGGGTGGTATTTTTGCCATTGTCCAAAAATCTCCTCTGTCCTCTGTCTTTGTTGTGTTGAGATTTTGTTGGTCATTCATCATCCATGTGTTTATGGTGCAAAGGCAGGCCTCAACCTTTGAGTTGTAGAGGTCTTCCGGGCCATCTATTTTTAGAATAATTTGTTCGTCATCTGCATAGCTTTTTCAAGTTTGTTGAACTATTTAATCAGGTTTCGTAAGGGAGGTAAGGGAGGCAGGTAGATGTGGAGTAATAGAGGGGATATGATGGACGCTTAAGGAACGCATAGTGTGCGAGGAGCTGAAGTGAAAGGTGGTAAGCAATTCACTTTAGGGCATTTTTGCATACCACGAGATGATGAAGTCTTAGTAATCGCTTTTGCCAGTGGACAGTGTCAACTGCAGCTGATAAATACAGAAGCAATTGGTCAGCCAATCCATTCTTGTCTATTATGAGTTTTAGATTATCCCAAATGGAGATGATGGCTGAGTTTTTGCCTCTGCCTGGTCTGAAACCTAACTGTTGGTCTGACATTACTTCATCATCTTCCATAAAATTGTAAAGTTGGGTTAACACAGGTGTTGCAAATATTTTTCCAAAGAATGATCTGTATACATGCAAGCTGTAGTTTATGAGGATTGTAAAGATAATTATGTGACTAATATAGCAGTGTACCTACATGCCATGCAAAATATGATGTCATTGGAATGCTCTACAAATTGTTTCAATAAAAGTTGTTTTTAAAAAAAAGAATGATCTCTATAATATAGGGGTGTAGTTTGCTGGATTGGATGGGTCGTGGTTTTTCTTTTTGAGGAGTGGGCTAATGGAGGAGGTTTGCGGCTTGGGTAGGAATGATCCTAATTTCTTGGTCTTGTTGAGTAAGCATTTAGCTACCTCCCCTGCACAGGTTCTGGAGGTGCTGGGTCTGGAGGTGACTCTGATGGTTTGCTTGCCAAGATAATATTGAGGAAATGTTTTTCTGAGAGCCTATTCAAAGTATGTATTGATGGAAAACTGCTTTTGTTTCATTCATTTTTTTTCAAAATCAGTCAAAACAATCTTATTAACATTTTGTACTTAAAGTATAACAGCTTACAATGGAGTCACAATGTCGGCTGTGGTAAACATACATAAAACATGCCCACTTCAAAAAAGTGGGGGAGAATGGCACTGCACATCCCTAGACATTTGTTTATTTTATGCAGTAATTGTCACAGCCCAGGTGGAGAGGGGAAGGGGTTGCCTGGGAAGAACAGCAACGCTGGGTGTGTGTCTTTTTTTTGGGGGGGGGGGGAAACCTTTATTGTTACTTCAACCAGTTACAAATATGGGCCTACAACCACCAGGCCGGCCGCTAATCAGTTTCATCACAGCAAGTCAGTTAGGACACGACTCGGCAGCCCGGGAAGCCAAAGTACCACAAATTCGGTTAAAACTGGCTATTAAGCATACCATGCGAATGACAGGATTCTAAAGGCTCCATTTTACAATATAAAAATAGAAGGATCAGGTGCCATACATTATCACAGAGTGGCATAAAGGGCGGGCAAAATAGTAGGATTTCCACAGTTAGATCGATCTCATTTAGGACAGTGGCGCTAAGGCATACAATTCAGGATAAACAAGCATACAATCACAGTTCGCACCAGTTAAGCGCCCGCCCAATGATACTAAAATACAGTGAAAAGTATAGGCACAGATAAGAAAAAATCGATAATGGACAGAAGAGTGGATCCACTACGCTGACCCGAAAAAGGAAGAAAGGAAAGAAAAGGCAAAAGGAAAGATACGAAAGAGAAAAAAAGGCCATAGAAACAATAAAGGCAAAACAAAAAATCCCCTCCCCCAACCCCCCACCCTACACCCCTGCAGATGACTACGGCCTACCCCCCTAGCAGCGTGCCTGTCGCCCCAAATAACTGAAACCCGAAATATAGAAAGAACAAAGAGAAATAAAGCAGAACTAAACCCCTACACTAAAAGTAGAAATGGAGGAGGGCTTATCGTACGCATTCCCGGTCTCCCCCCACCGCCTTAACAAAGAATCCCCCACAAAGCTGACACAATCAAGCAGAACACAATAGAAAATTACACCGGAGGAAACTATAAACCCCGCCCGGTCTCCGTTAACCTAGTAAAGCAATCCCGTTACCGATGAAACCACAGTGTGAAACCCAAAACAACAGTCTCAGCCTTGACCCCGTCGATCAAATTTACTGATTCCCTCCGATAAGTAGTGCCCCATCGTCAAATTGTCAAAATATACACAGAAGTTGCCGAAATATAGTCTGTTAGATGGAGAAAGGATGGCAAATCCCAAAGTAGATGGCTGGTTCCAACGATGCCCCTCCCCGACTCCAAGGCCAGACATTGTACCATTCGCCATCTTGATGGACCAGCTGGGAAGGGGGTGCGACACAATCCAAAACAGTTCACAGTTCTGACCAAAAGTTTCCAGAGTGGGAACAGCAGTTAAGTGTTCCGCTGGTAGCGAAACTAAAGATTCCGACCACATAGTTGATACGCAGATCTCAGCATGTTCAATCAATTCCACTTCTGTAGGGGCAGGCACAGCTCCATGCACCGGGTCTCAATGCACCGCTGGGGTGGCTATCGGGAGTAGAGCTGGCCACCGGGTCCCGGGCAACGAGTCAGGGTCCGGCCCGATCTTCTAATTCCATCCGCTGCAGACATCAGTTTCCAGACCTGGGCCTCCATAGTCACCTGAAGTGCCTCGAGGGCTGCCAGCACTAACCGCAATGACGGGCCGCACTTAGCCCACTCCGCCGGGTTTCGCGTAACATCAGGCATAGTGATCCCCTCGGAGAGTCGCCCTCCCCGGGGGGAGATTAGTCGGAGTAGGAATGAACCGTGAGGGACAGATCGTCAACATGCGTTCGTGCGCGCCAAGTCTCCAACCCAAAGGCACCGGCGATGCAAACGCTAGGCCTCCGGGTCAGGGACCCCAGACATACCGCCTCGGGCGTCACTCGTCTCCTCACCTTCGATACAAGACCAGGCAGCAGATCGGCAGCAAAGCAATCCAAAAGATGTCGAAAGTTCCATGGACCGGACCCTGCCGCCCTCACCGGTCCGCTGTTGTTCAACTAGGACCCGGCTGGACCAGCACTCGAGACCCCGGCTTCCAGACTGGGTTAGGCCTCAAGTCAAACCTCGACATTACTCCACTATGTCGGAAAAGTCTCGGGATTGCTCCATCGGACTGCAGATTAGTTCATAGACACGGATATGGGGCGGAATATCAGGATAGATGACAGGATCTTCGAGCGAAAGACGGAGGTCAGCGGACCCGGGAGACTATGCGGCCATCTTGCTTGCTGTCGTAGCTCCTCTGGGTGTGTGTCTTGATACTATTGATAGCAGTTAGCGTTCTCAGTTTTAGAGAAACGTTAGCTGCAAGGAAGGAAATGCACAGAGGAGGTTGGGGAGGAGTACTGAGTTGGTTTCCTCACCATGTCAGAACGAGTATGATTACTCGAAGGCAAGATTTAAGATAGATGTGCTAAGGGGTGGTTTCAACTATGCGGATTCTGTTTGACCCAAGAGTGAACCCCAGGGTGGGATCAAAGGGTATTTCCGGAGCCCTCTTGCTTCTTCTCGGCGAAGGGCCAAACGTCCTGCCCTAACGTACTTTAGAAGGAGGTGTGATCAACCAGGCCTTAATTTGAGGCAGAGACTTTGGTTTACAGTGAGAGGTAATAGCTTTCTGGGCAAGCAGGGTGGCAACGTTTGCGAATCAAGAGGCTGCGTGAAAAAAAAGGGAAAGGCAATGTTAATTATGCAGTTCCAGAAGGGCCTGAGGAGGGGGTAGGAGCAGAACATATGTGTCAAGTTTGCTATGTTCGCTGAGCATCGAGGGCAACTAGGTGACATAAGGGGGGAAATTATGTAGAATGCAGATGGCGTAAGGTGGGCTCTGTGCAAGATGAAATATTGAATCTGTTTAAACTTGGCATTGCAATGTATCTAGGGCGCAGCCCCTATCTTGGAAAGGTTGGCCTGCTTATGTTTGTCGTACGGGCAGACAGGGATGGGGAAGAGAGAAGGAGGAGAGCTCTATAAAACCAAGTAACTTGGTGTCTGGTACGTCCCGTACCATGTGTGGCTTGGGGCAGGAGGTGGTTTCCAGGGGAAGGGTCAAGGTGGGTAAAAGCCACTGAATAACGGATGGTAGCCTGTTGAAGAGGAGGAATCGACCCCATGCACATTGAATCAGTCCTATGCTCCTCACAAGTGAGCCTGGGTTCTTGATCATAGAGATCACCTAAAATGGCTACATGGACTTTGTGCCAGGGCTGAAGGAAGTTGAAAGTGGGCTCGTAGGAGTTGGGTGTCCAGGAAGTGGGATGGTCGGAGCAAATGAGGAAGCCCATTTTGGGAGTGTGAGGGCTCGGACAGGGCCAGCTTTGGGGTAGTGCTAACAGAGAAGCCACTGCCGCTGACATCGGGAGCCCTGTGTTTAAAAATAACGTATGGGTGTACAAGCCCTTGCTGCAGAGTTCCTTGTTTTCAGGCAACAATCAAAATGTCAAGGTAACTCTGGTGACTAATGGTCCTGCTGAGGAGAGATCAGCGTTTTGTGTAGTAACAGCTTTGATTCATAATAAAGTAGCACAGAGGGTTAATTTGTCTGCTGTAAAGATCATGTACCATGCAGATCACAGAACTGAGTGTGCGTAAACTATGAGTAGCGCTGTAAAAAATGAAATACTGTCAGAGAAGGTCTATGTAGAGATGATGGGCACTGTTGGATGGTGGTTGTGAGGGAATTTGTGGAGGAGGAGGTCATGGGACTGAGGTTCTTTTAATTTTGACTCCATTTTACATTTGCCGCTATTTTGTGTTGCCTTTACACATATTGCTCGATACACGAAGTGTCTCTTGCCCTTGGACTGCAACGTGCCAAAAAACCCCTCCGTCCTTGTTTTGAAACCCATCTCAGACACCAGCCACCCTAACTAATCCTTGTCTGGACTACCTAATCTCTATATCAACTATCTGCTAGCCTTTAGTATTCTTCTCTTGCCGTATCTTATCTTTTGGCCTTCGCCATTCTTTCCTTGTGTTTTCCTATTTCAACCTTTCTTTTGAAGCATACAGACATGTCCTGCCATTGCAACACTTAACCATGGGTACCAGTATTTATTAACTCTGGGGGCTGGATAACACACAAACATGTAAGCAAAGAGCATTCTGGTTGCACAACACCTTGTTTTCAAACTCTTCTGATTGGCCAAAACTTTGTGCATTGGGTGTATGTTTGTACAGATGTATTTTTGCTATAAAAGACTGAGCCACGGAGTAAAGTGGCAGTCTCCTGAGAACCTACTTGGTGTACTTCTTGGACAACTGTGCCTAGCTGCAGCTAATAAACTTGGTCTTTCTACGCCAACAGAGTATTCCGTATCTCTGTGCAACAAGGCAGGTGAACTCGAAGATTTAAGGCGTGCCCTGCGCTGCCAGGCCCAAAGGCCCAGTTCTTCAATTAGCGCCCAACGTGTGGCGGCTTCAGAGGTAGCGGTTGAGCCCAAGGATCGTGAGGAGCCCCGCAGGAAAATTCCAGAGGAGGCGCCCCCACACCAGCGACCCCTGTATGTTGAAAAGTGGACCGATGGTCTTTTGAAGTGTGGCTTCTCCTTTCCAACGGCTGCTGGTGACTGCTGCCCTGACTGCCGTCCTGCCTTGGTCCCTTTTGGTGATGACTGGTATTGCGAGACGTTAGACGGATCTCTGTTGGCGTGAGAAGACATTTTGTTAAGTATTCGTGGGTAGCGCCCACTTCTTTGTTTTTGCGTTCTTTGATTCGATTATTGCAATAACCGAAGCCAAGGGGTGAGTACGTTTGTGCTGTTTTGATTAGCCCCTTGTTGTTTGTACAGGAGCCAGTGAAATAGCGATGCCTGGTTTCAGTAAGTTTAGGAAATTGTGTTGTTTTGATTGCGATAGGGACTCCTGACTGGAGGACTCTTGTCCAATCCCTTCGGTTGGAACTCCTACTTATGAGCTCTATTCTAAGCATGGTGTGGGCCCCATCACCTTTAATGAAGTGTGGGTCCGCTATACAAAGAAAGATGGTGCTTTACAGTGGCCACATAATGGTAGTTTTGAGCCTGACATTCTAGATAATTTAGAAGCTACTTTGTTTAAAAGAAAAGTATGTTTGACTCTTTTCGCCTTTGGGGCAAGGAAGCCAAACAGAAAGAAATTAAACAGGCAAAAAGAGATAGGTAAGAAAGAGGCATGACTGTTATACAGGCTGCCCAGCAGTTTAAGGATGATGAAATAGATTATGAAATTGAGGTTGCAGATAGACAACATCGCATGGCAATCGATAAATGTTACCCGGTGCTGCCAACTTCTCCCCCAAATACTGATGCTGATCTTGAGATGGATCCTTTAATGTCCTACTTGTTAAGATCACCTCCGCCCTATGTACAAGGTGCCAATGCACTCCCGCTTTTTGTTACCAATCCAGCAACCTGTTATTCTCCCACCAGCTCCAGCTCCTGCACCTCCACTACAGCCCTTTGTGGCACTACCACTACCGCCAGCTTCTCTGCCTCCAGCTCCTCTGCCTTCGGCTTCCTTGCCTCCGACTTTTTTGCCTCAGCTTTTTCTGGCCTCGACCTCCATTCTACCTGTTGCCTCTTCTCCTGCTCCGTCTCATACCTTATCTCCTGTTTTTCTGCCAACTTCCCCTTTCGTCCGTCAGCGGATGGTTGAGACCCTTTCTGGCAACTCCTTTCTTTGGGTCAGTAAGTTTGACTCCTGTTCTTCCCCGTAGGCAGACACGAAGCTCACTCCCAGATTCCCAAGAACGAGATGCGTTAATGGGTCTTGCTCACAAGTGGATCCCGAGTGATCTTGAATATACTGTTCCAGATATCATGAATACTTTTGAGCAGTGGGATGCCCCTGTACTAAGATTCGTTTTCAATGCCATGTGTGACATTGTGGGTCAGGAATGGGAGGCTACAGGATTGGGTTTACCTCCCAAGGGTTTGCTGGATATTAGGACTGATTTTGATAAGGGAAATATTGTGGGTCCTGAGGTTGAGAATGCTGTACGGACACTTATCACTTTTAGATCAATGTTCTTTTCCTGGTCCTTGTCTGAACATGATCCTTCTGTTAGACGTAGACTGAAGAATTTTCCTATGAGAGAGGTTCCTCCAGTGTGGAGAGAAGCGGTTCCAGCCCAGGATGGTAATCAGCCTATACCAGCTCACTTCAAGCGTATATGGGTACATGTACCTTGGAATAGATCTGAGGTGCTGGCCCTTTAACAGTCTTTACCTGACCCCCGTAAAGACCCTGCTGGTTACTACAAATAATTATCTCAGACTGTTGATGCTTGCAATATGAATTTGGCTGACATAGATATGTTGATGGGAAATGTTGTCCCACAACCATTGTGGGACAGGATTCGGAAAGAGGACCACGTCCAAGAATTAGGAGGTGATTGGAATGCTATACTGGCTGCTGATAGACTCCAGGTGGGCGGTGCTAAACCTGATGATTTAATTGCACAACTTCCTGGTAGGATTATTACCTTAATGAAAACTATGATGCCCACTCTGCGAGTTAGTTGGGATAAGTTAGCTGCCTGTAAGAAGAAGAAAGATGAGAGTGTCTCCGACTTCTTTACTCGTTTTGAGGAAACGTTCCTTGATCACAGTGGTCAGGATATGAGCACAGAGGGGGGACAGCGATTGTTCGTAGATAAATTTGTATTTAATTTGCTTACCAAACTCTCTAATAAATTAAAAGATGCCGAAAGTTCATGGGCTGTTTCTTCTTCAGCCCAGATATTGGCTACTGCTCAGTATTATGAAAATAGGGATATGGAGGAGAAGGATAAACTTGATAAAAAGACCAAAGAATTTAATACGAAAGTTCCTTTGCAACAGGCTTATCCTCTTTGCCCTGCTCAGCGTCAGTTTCAGCCGACTCCCCAATTTCAGAAGTTGTTTCAGAAACCTGAGCCCTTTGTCCCATGGCCTCCACTGGGTCTGAATCAATGAGCCTATTGCAAGGAGGAAGGTCACTTTAAGAATAATTGCCCGGTTTTGTTGCAGCGTACTGGTGGTACGCCTGGGCCGCGAGGCCGAGGTGGCTTCCAGTCAACACCTAGGGGGAGGGGGCGAAGTGCAATGTCCCAGGACCAACGTTCCTTTCTGCCTAAAAATTCCATGAATTATTTTGATCAGCAAAATACTCAGTCTGCCCATTATTATAATGACGATTATTACCTGGAAGATGAGAATCAGGGTTTCTCTAGCTAGGACAGCCATAGACAAAGTGAGGGAGTCATATCAGTTCCAGTGGACCAAAATGGGCCTTATGTTGAAGTCATTGCGCTTAGGTGTGTCAGAGCCATTTCTCTTGGATACTGGTGCAACGAAGAGTTCTATCATCCACTCTAAACTCCCTGGGGCACCTTTGTCTGGCTTAACAGGACGGGGCGTCAACAAAGACCTGGCACCATCAACTCGATGAAGCAAGTTTGTGGGCAGGTGTCTTGGTCTACTTAGGACTCCACCTCTGGTGTAAAACATGAAAGACTGTTACAGCCTGACCCCGTGCACAGGAAGTCAGGCCAGCTGGCTGTCAGAGACAGGATGACAATGGGCTGCTCCATCTGTCACAGCTCGTGTTTGGATCTCTCCAGGTGTGACAGAGGCCTCAAGGAGCTGCTGATAGGAAGCCATTAGCACTTACTTTTCAGGGGACTGCAGCAGGGGAGAGGTCTGGAGGTGTGGTGAGGGGTTGATGAGGGTCAGCAAGGGGTGCTCCTCATTTTATTTTAGTCTCCCTCCACTCTGTGCAACCGGCAGAGAAAAATCAGCCTCTGCTCTTCTCCTTTGTCCGCCAGATGTCAATTACTGCAGTTAACAGGAACAGATTGTGGTCTTAGTTGACTTTGAAGTGGGAAACCAGTTTCAAGTCCCAGAATCAGCTGAACATCCTGTGATTCTGAGCAAATCACTTACATCTACATGAAACTAAAAAGAATATAATATGTAATGTTATCTGATGCTCATGTAAAGCACTCCAATGTCTCAGGGCCAAGCTCCGCCTATCTAAAACTGTATGCAACGAAAGTGACACTTTGTTTTTTGCATTCACAAACTAGCATCACTCTCTTTCTCAGAACATATGTGATGCTAGCAGCAAGTAAAACAAAAAAAACAGATGCACCTTTCACCAGTCTCTGAGCATTGGGAGGCCTCCCTTAAGTACTGCAAAAAATACAATTAACATAAAAAAATAGGCTGGGTTGGTGTAAAAGGCAGTTTAGGTCTGTGACCTGTCATTTTTACCAGCGAACATAAATCAAAACATCCACATCAAAGTATGGATAAAAGAGCAATTAAAAGTGAGTTTTATTAATTTTTGATAATTCTATGCTTCCAAGGTAAATTTTTCCCAGTGGAATGTTAATTTCCTATTTATTTACTGGCCCTATAATTACCGCAAATGTTTGCCATCATTTAGCGCCATGATCCTCACCAAGCGTTGTAATGCCAAAGGTTGTGTTCTGTGAATGTGGGTCACATTTTTTAGCTGGCCAGGCCTGATTGTGGTCCCAATCCAACCCTGCCCTGGGCTCGGAAATCGTAGCGTAGAGCTACTTAAAACAACTTGGGACACGTCCCTGTGTGTCAGGTCTTGGTCAGGAGGAGAGCATGGATGTCATTTTGGGGTCACAATTTAAAATTTGCTAACATTCCTGCCAAGAATTTTCAATTCTATTAAGGACAGGAGGCGAGGATTATGCTTATCTCAATTTCTTTACTGAAACACAGCAGCCAATAAAAACACAGTAAAGAAAACAAAAAACTACATTACCCATAAACCCTGGGTATCCATAGAGTACATAGATAGTATATAAAGAGTCATAGAGGTCCCAACTTCCTCTTTCTTTGTCCAGAACCAAACAGGAAGAACAACGGTAAGTCCAGCAATCCATTATGAACGTCCCACGGACAAGTCATCATCCGGATGAAGGGACGAAGGAACCTCCCATAGCCACAGGAACAACACTAGACCAACGAAAAGTAGAAACTTGCAACACATCTCATTTAAGGTCGGAACCTGGAGGAAATAAAAAACAGAGCCGTAAAGGCCATTCCAAAAGGAAGATGTACAAAGTTCAAAACAGGGCGCTAAAAAAAGTCATAGAATAATTAACATAATGGTATAGCAATAATGCATATATCAATACAATATATAGACTGTAAATAAGGGTGGGATAATCCTCGCCTCCTGTCCTCAATACAATTGAAAATTCTTGGCACGAATGTTAGCAAATTTTAAATTCTATGTCAGGACAGAGGCTCTGATTATGCTTGTTCAAAGCTTAGCCACCACGACAGAAGCAACATCAACAATAGGTTTGAAATAAAACGTTTTAAATACAGATTTCGAAGACCAATCAGAGGCCTTCATGATATCTTGGAGGCCAACCCCCAAGGAAAAAGCCTTAGAAGCCATGGCTCCCCGAGCAGAATGGGCCCCAAAGACGGAAACGTCAATGCCCGCTTCTAACATGAGCCAGCGCACCCAACGTGCCAAGGTAGCGGGAGAGACAGGCTTAAAAGGCTTTTGCAAAGCTAAAAGCAGTTGACCCTGCAAATCATGTCGAAAAGGTGCAGTACTCACCTCGTAATCCTTAATGCATTGTACCACACACCGCTTCGGATTGTGTGGAAAAGAAGGATAAGACACAGAAGACGTGTTACATTTAGGTCGGCGAGAAATGGAAAAAGAAACACCTTCCGGCGAGAAAGTGCGCCCGGCAAGATCCAGAGCACGAACATCAGACACGTGCCTGCGGGACAAGAGGCACAGCAACATAGTCAATTTTGCCGCCAATTGCTTACGAGAAAGCAAGGAATTAGCTGGCCAGGAATTCAAGAAACGCAAAACCACGGAAACATCCCATAATGCGACATACTTAGGGCAAGGAGGTTTTACCATCCGAATGCCTCTGAGTAATTTGGAAACCAAAGGATGCTCCCCAATAGGTTTACTATCCACAGGAACGTGACCAGCAGAAATAGCAGAACGAAAGTTATTTACCGTTCTGTATGCCAAACCAGAAGAAGCAAGAGAAGCAAGAAAATTCAGAACTAAAGTGACATCTGCAGAAGAGGGATCCACTGACCGTTGTGTACACCAATCACACCACCGTTTCCAAGCTGACGCATAACGTTTGTGTGTGTTGGGGGCCCAAGCTTCACCGATAAATCGGGCAGCGTCTGAAGAAAGGCCTGAGACTTGCCAGCGTCCCCCGAAATCCACCACGCCACAAGACGGAGATGTCCCGAAAGAATGAGGGGTTGGGGCCTCAGAAGAGGGTCCAGCAACAGGTTCCACCTGTTGGGGAGAAGGAGCGGCGGGGAGCAACTCATCTCCAGAAGAACTGGAAACCACGCCTGAGCCCTCCAAAGAGGAGTGATGAGAATGATCTCCGAGAGAAAACGCCTTGTGCGGGCCAGAACCCTGGGAATCATCATGAAGGGAGGAAACGCATAGCACAGGAGAGGCGGCCAAGACTGGAGAAAGGCATCCGTGGCGAGAGCTTCCGGATCCGGACGCCAGCTGTAAAACAGGGGCAGCTGTCTGTTCAGGCGAGATGCAAAGAGATCAATGTGACAATGTCCCCAAGTCCGGGCCAAAGTCCGAAACACCCGAGGGTGAAGCCGCCAGTCGCTGTAATCCCGCAGATGGCGAGAGTTCCAATCCGCTATACGATTGTCGCGATCAGGAAGGTACTCGGCAATAATCGTGATCTGGCGTTGCAAGCATAGATGCCAAAAGTCCTTCGCGATCTCCGACAGGAGTTTGGACTTCGTGCCCCCGAGCTTGTTGACATACCTCACCTCTGAGATGTTGTCCATGCGGAGGAGAATGCAACAGTTTGTCGCCTGAGGGGATAGACAACGGATCGCGAAAGAGCCCGCAAGAAGCTCTAGACAATTGATGTGGAGGGATAATTGCTCCTGGGACCAACGGCCCCCCCCCCGTCAGAGAACCGCACCGGGCTCCCCATCCCCAAAGACTCGCATCTGACTCGATAACCACGTCTGGAGTCTTCCCGAACAGCGCACAACCGTTCCAAGACTCCATGTGGTCCAGCCACCACAACATCTCCCAGCAAGCATCCTCCGAAAGAGGGATGAGATCGGAGTACCGAAGGCCCTTCTGAAGATGCTTGATCTTGAGGCGCTGAAGAGCGCGATAGTGTAAGGGACCCAGAAAAATGGCTTGGATTGAAGAGGACAATAGACCCACAATCCGAGCCACTGACTGCAAAGAGACCACCTGTTTGGACAAGACCATGCGCAACTCCCGTTTGATCGCTCTGATCTTCTGACCGGGAAGAAGGAGCTGACAGGCTACCGAATTGATGCGGAACCCGAGAAAGTCCATCTTCTGCGAGTGTTGAAAGTCTGACTTCAGAGGATTGACAAGAAATCCCAGAGATTGTAAGAGTTCTATGGACCATTGTAAATGAAGTTGCAGAAGAAGAGGGCAACGAGCCATCAAAAGAATGTCGTCGAGATAAGCAATCAAATGGACTCCACGGGCCCCCAAAGATTCCATCACTGGACGCATGAGCTTTGTAAAGCACCATGGAGCGGAAGAAAGACCGAAAGGGAGGACAGTGTACTCGAACCATTTCCCCAGCCACTGAAACTGAAGGAAGCGACAGTGAGGAACATAGATCGGCACAGACAGGTAGGCGTATTTCAGGTCCAGACGGACCATCCAGTCCCCTTCTTGAAGAAGATCTCGAAGAAGATGAATACCCTCCATCTTGAAATTACGGTATACAACTCCGCCGTTGAAATCTTTGAGGTTGAGGACCAGACGGGAACCTCCCCCTTTTTTCTCCACTAGAAAAATGTTGCTGACAAAGCCGTCGGGATGACGGGAAGGATGAATGATGGCCTCTTTCGCCAGAAGAGATTCGACTTCCTCGGAGATGAAGTCCTGATCTCTTTGGGGAAAAACAAGGGGTAACGGAAGGCGGTGTTGGAGAGGACGTTCGTAAAACTCTAGTTTGAAGCCTTGCACCATCTCCAACACCCAGGCATCGCTGGAGATTAGCCGCCAATTGTGGGGAAAATATTTCAGTCTGCCCCCCAAAACAACCTCGGAAGCCAGAATCAAGCTCACCTGAGTTGGAGGAATCTTGACGTCCTCCTTGGGCACCTCCGCAGCGACCTTTGTTGTAGTTGTTTCTGCCTTTGCATGAAGGGTAGAATCTGGATTTGCTAGAGGCATAGTTGTCTTGTCCACCTCCTCTCTGGGACTGACCACCTCTTTGGGTAGGGTGATTACCTCCCCGGCCGGACGAACGTCCCCTTCGTCCGGCCGTCCGAAAACCGGACAGAAGGCACGACGCAAATTGGTTTGCGCTTTGTCAAGGCCACTGAACGTCGCTACAAATTTTTTCAATTCTTTCAAAAAGGGAGGACCAAAGAGAAAGCCTTGCGCCATGGAGCCTGATTCAGAAGGGGCGAGATCCGTCAACTTAGGATCCAACTTCATTAGAATGAAGCGGCGACGCTCGCAGGACAGGGCACAATTTGCATTGCCCAGAATGCAGATGGCCCTCTTAGACCATCCCACTAATTCTTCAGGGTCAATCATGGTGTTTGAATTTTTCGCACAATACGCCAAATCTAAAATCTTAGTCAGGGGACCTAAAAGATCCAATAACTTGTCCTGGCAGGACCTCCAAGATCTGTCCAGACCTTTTTTCGGATCCTTGGAATACTTGCGCATGTAGGTAACCATAGTCGGATCAACTTCAGGAGTATCCGCCAACTTGTCTGCTAGATCCGGTCGGGGACACTCCGAGCGCAAGCATGCACGAACATCCTTTTCAAAAGGCTTACGAATGTGTGATTGTACATAGTCTGCTACCTCAGGGGAGGGAAGCCAGGCAGAAGAATTGGGATGGATAATGTCATCCGGATCAAAGGTCAACACCTGAGGAATAGAAGGGGCATCTACGAAATGTTCCTTGCGAGCTTTCTTCTTAGGAGGTGGAACCACAGGCTCTGAAGAAGTGTCAGTGGAAGAGGAATCATCAGTAATGGGAGAAACCTGTTGCGCCCTCACAGGTGTGGAAGATTTTTTAGAAGATTTAGAAGAAGACAGATTCTTGGCCAATTTAACAAAATCCGCCATATGAGGATTCTTAGGTGACTTTTTTGAGCGTCCTGACTTGGGTAGCCAGCCTTGCTGAGTGGCATACTCCGACAAATGCCGTTTGAGAGGGGCTATAGCCTGGTATAAGGCCTGATCCATATACTCAGCACCCTCAGAGGCTGCGGGCTCTTCCTCAGCGTAATAATAATCATCTTCGTCCTCATAATAGTCACCCATATTGACCTTTATTAAAGGAAATATGCCCAAGGAGGAGAAGTAAATATATTGACACCCGAAGGGCAATGCAGGGGGAGTGTATACCCCAAAGCAAGTCAAATGCAGCAGGAACCAACCTGACAAAATTGTTTAAAATGTGGAGGGAGGGCTTGCTGTCACACTCTAGGCAAAGCCTATTCCAAAATTATTACAACCCCAGTTCTATAAGTAAACTAGGGCGCAGGGGCCTAACGACAGGCAGAAGGGCAAAGGCTGAAGCCTAAATCACTTATCTCCCAATGGAGTTATTGATGCTGCGCTCGAAAAGCCCTGTCAGAGTCTGCCACACCAGGACTGAATGCGCAGTTCCACTGTCGGCCCCTGAGGCAGAACAACTGGTGAAACCGCGCATGCACAGAGCGTGCCTGCCGAACATGGGAGACGCGCGTGAAGGACGCCGATCTCTCAGCCCCGCTCCCGCTCCACTTAAATAATTACAGGCGCAGAAAGCAAGTCTGCAACCGGGGGGTGAGCACACGCCCCCGAAGACCAAGCGGCGTTAGAAAACGACAAGAAGGCAAAGCGCAGAAAAGCAACAGCGCGAACACAGGAACCTAAGTGTTCCAATTTGCATATAACAACAACGCAAGAGGCAAGTAACAAAGCGCGCTTAATGATAACAATTTGAAAGTCACAAAAAGTAATAGTAGAGGAAAAGCACTTAACTGGCTGCGGAGCAGCAAAGAAAGAGGAAGTTGGGACCTCTATGACTCTTTATATACTATCTATGTACTCTATGGTAACCCAGGGTTTATGGGTAATGTATTTTTTTGTTTTCTTTACTGTGTTTTTATTGGCTGCTGTGTTTCAGTAAAGAAATTGAGATAAGCATAATCGGAGCCTCCGTCCTGACATAGAATTGTTACCCCTAGCTTGCACCTCGTGACCACTGGCACTGCCTTTGGAAACCCTGGACTCAGAGGTGGTCAAATTAGTGCCACAAAACACAGGAGCACCTCTTCTTTTTGGACATCGGCTGGGGATCCAATCTGCTTTGCTTCTTGTCATATTTTTTTTTATTACACTAATAGTGAATTAGCTGGAATATAACCCTGCGGGAGAGAGAGTGTGAATGTGCGGTTGCGTGATACTGTGTGAGCATCTGTGTGAGTGCATGCATAGGTCATATGGGGTGTGATGTCACTTCCGCTACCCCCGGCCTTTCCCTTAAGTGACGTCATGGAGAAGATGACAACGCGGATGTTGTGGCAGCAGTCTCTCTTCCATGGAGAGCGAGAGAGGACCGCCGTCCATCTGCTCATCCATTGGATAGCACTGTGCCTACGATAGATTCGCGTTTGTCTGACGTATCCAAGGAGGATTATCACCCTCAAACGAGTTTATTTTATTTATTTATTTATTTATTGACATTTGTAGAGCGCGGCGAATACCCGTGGGCGTCTCGGCGCTAGTTAAGTGATGGATCAGCAACTGGGGTAAAGAAGATATACAAGGCTATTGGTCAAATAACCACGTCTTTAGCTGTTTGCGGAATGTGAACAGGGAGGGACTTGCTCGGATATGTGCAGGAAGGGTGTTCCAGAGTCTAGGGGCGGCAACCAGGAAACGCCTGTCGCCCCAGGTGACTGTTCTAGTGCAAGGCACAGCCAAGAGGTTCTGAATAGAGGAACGAAGAGATCGGGTTGGGACATGATGGAGAAGATTCTGTTTGAGAAAGTGGGGACCTTGATTATTGAGTGACTTGTAAACAATACACAGCGATTTGAATTTGATACGGCTGCGTATCGGGAGCCAATGGAGATCCCTAATGATGTTTGTAACTGGTGCGGGGGCTTTACGGTCGCTGCTGCCACAGTCTGGAACTCCCCGGCCCCTCACCCATATTTATTAACCACACTCAGGCCGATTTATTGTTGAACCTCGCGTGTTATAGCGTCCGTCCCATGAACTCATATTACCAGCTTTTCACGGCTATGTTTCATTTTGAATATGTGTAAAGCACACTCCCTCCCAGGAGGGTCAAGTGAGTCAACCTGTCGAACACTTCTCCCAAGGTGTATCTTTGTATTATTCCTCTATTATAAGCGCCCTGGTGCCTCCGGGCCATGTCCGCGCTATATACAATCACTACAATAAATACATTAATAATGTATTTATTGTAGTGATTGTATATAGCGCGGACATGGCCCGGAGGCACCAGGGCGCTTATAATAGAGGAATAATACAAAGATACACCTTGGGAGAAGTGTTCGACAGGTTGACTCACTTGACCCTCCTGGGAGGGAGTGTGCTTTACACATATTCAAAATGAAACATAGCCGTGAAAAGCTGGTAATATGAGTTCATGGGACGGACGCTATAACACGCGAGGTTCAACAATAAATCGGCGTGTGGTTGTGATATGCAGCCTACATTTAAAGTCAATATTCTTCATTTCCAAAATAATTTATAACCCTGGTTCGTTGATCTAATGTGGCCACTTGTGCGAGTGCTGGGTTTTGTTACTGTGTGTCTTCTCAGTGCAATGCGTGCGTCCACTTTAAAAATGAAACATAACCTTACTTTTCTTTACATCAGTCCCAATCATTGCTTAACGAAAGAAGGATATGAACAAGAAACGTTATGGCGAGGTTAGTAATCCCTCTCACTCGGGGCATGGCATGGGAAGTAGTGGAGGGAAAAAAAGTAAGTGCTTTTGTGTACTTTTTTTTTTTACTTTCGAACAAGGTTTTACGTACACAGTAGCACGTCGATATCCGTGGAGGCTGAGGTTCGAGCGCCGCCTAATGGACATTGAGTATACTGCACTTGATTCAATTTCATAGTTGGGTATAAATACACACTCGCTCTTGCCTAAATAGTAACGGGCACTGGCAAAGCTAATGCTTTCAGCGAGCAAAGCTAATGCTTACAGCGTTCGCACATTAGAGCGAGGCATATGAAAGGGAGCCATCAACAATGAACAGAGTGGGATGTAGTTTTAAAGTAGTCCCTCAAGGCAGCACAAGTGGATGCACGCAAGCAACAATAGGTGCGATGAACAGTCCATTGGACTCTACCAAGACATTAATGACCCTGTCTCAAGCCAATGGCTGAAAGAGGCTGGTTGAAGAAAGTCAGTGGTTGAAAGAAGCAGATTTAAACCTCACTCTTTAAATAATGATAGCAGTGGGCCTGTTTGACCACTGTGTTGTCAACACATAGACTTAAACATCACTACATAGAAAACAACAAGCCAGTCATTCTCAGGTGCAGTGCCCAAAATCCAGAATGACATCCTTTCAGAGCAGAGGCGGACAGCATGACTCACGGGTGGAGGGGCGAGAGCAGGCGCGGTGGGGAAGGCCGGGGGAGGGGGGAGGTGCGGATGCACCGCAGGATTGAAAAAAAAAATATACACTTACCTGGCCGATGGGTCTTGCGTCTCTGCTCCGGCTCTCCTCCTGGGACTCAAGGAGCAGGAATCCAGGTAGAACAGCCAGGCTTCCCTGATCAATCACAATGCTGCAATGCAGCGCTGTGATTGGTATGCACAACAATTGGTGCACAATAGGCTGTCTAGCGCCAACACAGGCACCCTTGCACCATTGTGCAAGGGTGCCTGTGTTGCAGGGATGATTGTTTTTGTGCCAGAAGGGACACCTTCCTACACAGAAACAATCGTTGGTGGCGTTTTCCTCCTATATGTGCTGCAGAATGTAGCACACATAGAAAGAGGTAAAAACTAGGAGAAATGAAGATATTTCTCCTTGTTGCACCACTTTGATGCCTCCCTGAGGAGGCATAAACCTTGGGAACCTGGGAATGTGCCAGAATCCATGGGTATTGCGTAGGAACATTCACAGCTACACCCATTGAATGCCCCTTTTATGTAGAGTAATGCGTGAAAGGGGGCTATAGTTACAAGGCCATGAAAGCCACGCAGGGTGAAGAGGGAGAGAGAAATACAGAGAGAATGTGTGTGTGTGAATTTTTTATACTGTGGGTGCATGTAAAAACCATAGGTGAAATCCTACAGACACCCCACTATACCCGACTGAGGGCATCTGTTACCAGCTATTTACTACAGAATACATTTATCAGGGGGCTGTAGCATCCCAAACACCCCCACTGAAGCTACATCCCTGCATTCCACTGTGTCACTCATCAGCCATACCTGAGGCACCCTGGCCCTTGTAATAGAGGTGAACAAGTGGTTAGTATCCCCTAGGGCTTCGGTAGTCATATGATCAAATCATTAAAATTAATTTTAAAAACTTAATGTAATACGTATTTATGGAGTACTAAAGCATATTGTGCCTGTGCTTATTACCATCATTAAGTGAGGTCTGATTCCTACTAATACTTAGTTAAGCAGAGGCCATGACAATGGAGTTGAGCAGACACTTTCCATGGTGGAAAGAACTGAAGCCAAAGGAGGAGGAGTGAGATGAGCAATGTAGGGACACGTGTGTGGATCGAACCTGGATCTCGGAAACACTCAAGGTCACCTTTTGAACACTTTATCTAGTGCTTATCTCATCCCTCAAAAAAAATGTAAGGACAGGAACTAATTCTCTTGTAGAAAAGGAGGAGCTAGATGACCCTTTATTTATATATTTATAATTTATTGGAATTGCATAGCACAAACCATGTATTTACAGGAGTCAGAACACTGCACGCAATTAACAAACATTCACTGAACAAAGTAGTGGCAAAAGGGAAGGCATACATATCAGAGCTTCCGAAAATACGTTTACCATATATTTTTCCTCAACTTTAGAAAAATGTCACCTACATATCTACACTGCCTTACTCAGCCAACAGGTTGTTCTTTTGAGAGGTGGTAGTCAACCGTTTGGCTTTACCAATGCTTGTTGGCAATGCTGAACAGCATCAACAAAAAACAAGCAAAATGTGTACCCAGCTTAATAATGCATGCACAAATATAAGATATGAAGCAGTTGCCATATTGTTTTTTTATGCCAGTCATAACATATATACTCATGCATCACCACGCATTCATGAATACGTCATGACACCGGAGCTACATTTTTTCATTTATTTACTATTCCATGATGGCGGTTACTCATCTTCGAATGCCCTGGTTACTTATCGGTAATTTTTATTCCTCTGAGTGTAGTCTTCCTTGCCACATGAGTTCCCATCCCCCCTTTCCCAGTTTGGCTATCAGCTTCATGTTTTTTGGGTGCTGAGGCTTGGTAATTGAACAGGAAGTGGGGTGGGTCATGCCTCCTCTTATACTAGTGCTACCCAAACAAATGATGGATGGAAAGCTGAATAAACCATACACTCACCCCCAGTCAAGAGATCTGCGTTAAATCTATCCTTCTTTTGCTCACCATGCCTCCCCAGCTTAGACCTAGCCATATGCAAATCAGTCTTGACCCTGTGCCTCATGGGAACAGCCCAGACCGAACTGCGATGCCAGGACAGCATTTTCCCATCCTCCTATGCTGCTAGTAGAATTAATCGCAAGTTGTGCTTTTAAGCTGCCTTCAGCCCCTACCTCTTCGGTATCAAAGGCAGGTCTGGTGTCTTTGTACCCAGAATTATCAGTTTAGAGTTTGCAGAACCAATAATTTCAGGAACAGAGAGACTTGTATAACGTACATCCACCCAGAGACATTGCTCCAGGTAAAATTGTTCCACTCGTATCGAGAGGCTTAATGTTCAATGGCAATATTAAAGAGTAAATGAGTGCATGGGGGACAGTGATTGGCAAAGGGGTGAGTGTGTATGTCTGATATGAGATCATTGTGGAAACGTCCGAGTGAGTCTTCAGGGAGTGCACAAGAGAGGCTCTGAAGACAAGCAAAATAAAAATGAATAAATAAAAAAAAGCTACAGCACACTCTTGTGTGTTTCTCAAGAGGGGCTATGAGTTGGATCTCCCCAAGAAGAGGGGCTTGCTCCAGTGTCATCCAAGGGTCGGGCAGGAGAGTTTTAGGCTTCTCTGAGCTGCAGGTGGTCAGTTTTTGTGCAGTGTCGGTTCCCTATCAACTCAGGTAGACTGAACGTGGCGGTGATCCTGCCTGCAATACAGTGGATCCGGCAGGAGGATGGTCAGTGGGCAGCATGTCTTGCTTCCACAGCAGGAGAACCGACCCTATGATTGGATATGTGGTACAGTGTAACTCCATATCATTGTCCATGGTAGGAGCCATCCTTCCCCCAGACCAGCAGCTCACTGAACTTAGCGCCTTGATGCCTTTTTCCAAAGATCTTTGCCACACATGCACTTATGGAAAGGTACGAGGGGTAAATCTCTTTGTTATACTCGGCACTAGGTCTTGGTGGTCATTAACTGCATCCATGATCTCTTAAAGCGACCTAACCATGAGAAGTTAGAGTAACATTATAGAGACACTGAGCTCTAGGGCATAGATGCTGATATAGATACGTCTTTACCTCTTATGTGGGCTCTTCTGAGAGGCCCATTTCCCTTTTCCCCAGCATGAACCCACATGGGCTTGTTTAGGAATGCAATATATGATCTTTTTATATGTGTGTGTGTGGCTGGTGATTCAGGCTTGCTCAGCACTAAACATGTGAATTATCCGCCTGCAATTAATACTGAAATGCTTATGTCCACTGTAACCCACGAACATATTATTATGGTACTTTTCTTTTTTCTTTTACATTTTTTATTTATTTCACCAAGCTGCAGTAAAAGACAGTCAGTTTGCAGCGTTTATGCACATTTTTACATTCTATTTCTTCTTGCTTTCCTTTATGTCCAAAAATCATTTTAACATGTTACAGACACACTGAATTATCGTTGGCGTAAGACGCAGTAGTTGCATAGAGATAATGGCAATCAAAAGTATCTTAAATTGAAACATGCATATTATAACAATAACCTAGTTTGTCATTTACATGTGTGTTTATATATCAAAGCAACCTTCGGGTATAGTACTCCTCCCTATTACTATGTGTCCCTTCTTGATACATGATCAAGAGTCATCTTGTTGTTGCTGTAAATAATCCAGAAATGGTTGCCAGAAGTCTTTAGGTCTGGCGGCCTGAGGCAGTTCCTCCTCGTAGGCACCTAGTGTTTCTTTACAATATAGCTTGTCAGTCAACCAGTTCTTCAATCTGGGTGGACGTTTGCTACCCCAGTAAATGGCTATGCGCCGTTTTGCTAGCAGAAGTGCCACTGCCAGTAGTTTTCGCCTTCTAATCAGTTTGAGTTTGTAAATACCCAATAGACATACCAATGGTGTGTTCTGGATTTGCTCAGTTAACATGTGTGTGAGTGCATCCTTCACCTCCTGCCAATACTTGTGTAGGCCAGGGCATGCCCACGCCATGTGTAGAAAGTCAGCCCTGGGTCCGGAACAGCGCTGGCATTTATCATCTGCTCTAAGGTCGTATCAGTGCAATTTGACCTGCGTATAATACGTCTGATGGAGAAATTTAAAATGTATAATTCGTAAATTACAATTTGATGTAAGTAAAGAAAATTGCGCACAGCGGTAACTCCAGTCTTCTTCTGATATGGACACCCCCGTCAGTTCTTCCCATCTCTTGAGCGATCTATCAGGTTCTAAACTCTGTTCATTCTGGGATGCAGTGTATAGTCTTGTAACTAATTTCGTACGCGTTGGCGCTGTTAACAATATCTGTAGGGCCTGTAGTGATGTGGGTTCTGCCGGGAACGAGTCATACAGATCTTTAATTGCTGCCCTTAACCTAAAATATGCAAACATTTTTAGCGGCGTTTGGTGTGCACATAAGGATGGACTTTGAAAGAGGATGAATGTATTGTGCGGAAACAACGTGCCCATCGTCAAAAAACCCATATCTCCTAACACCTTTCTCAATTTCTGTTCCTGTGTGACCGATAATTTGGGATGATTCGCCAACGGAAGCGCCGGGGCATACAGTGGTAACTTTCGTGCTCATAGTGCCAGAGTATGCCAAGCTCTGGATTTACATTTAACTAGTTGTATTACGTCATTAGAATAGCAACTGATAGGGTCTGATATGTAATGTGTTATTCGTTGTGGGTGAATACTCTCTGCTTCCACCGCTATGTGTGGAATATGGGAGTGTGGTTGTAACCAATAATGCGCATGCTGTGCTTGCGCACAATAATAGTATAGCAGTAGGTCGGGGCAGCAAAACCACCCTGATGATAAGGTTTCGTAAGTATCTTCCAGCTTACCTTGGGCTGCTTTCCTGCCCATGTGAGTCGCTGTAGCGCTGTGCGTAGCCTGGTAAAAAATGCTTGCTTGAGCCAGATTGGGATATTCCAGAATAAATATAAGAATCGGGGTAGTACTATCATTTTCTGGAGGGCAATCCTATCCGCTATTGATAGAGGTAGTTTAATCCACTTCTCCATTTGTTCTTCCAGTTTGTTGATGGCTACTCCATAATTTTCTTTAAGCACTACCTCCGGGTCCCGATGTACACAGATTCCCAAATATTTCACTGGATCAGTCTCCCATTTTAGTAGATAATCTAATGTAGGCTGTGGGGTCTCTGCCGTTAAGGGTATCACTACCGATTTATTCCAATTTATACTAAGGCCAGAATATTGTTCATATCTGATGTACTCCCTAATCAGTGGATTTAAATTTGTATCCGGATATCTAGTATACAGAACCATGTCATCTGTATATAGGGAAATTCCTATATGGCAAAGACTAAATTGTAACGCTGGTTCTGGGTGTTTTTGTCTAATTTTGCAGGCTAGTGGTTCTAACGTGAGAGCAAATAGGATAGGGGATAATGGGCATCTCTGCCGTGTTCAGCGACTGATTTCAATATGTTGCGAGATATTGCCATTAATGAGTACTCTAGCCCTGGGTTCATTATACAGTAGAGCAGTCCATTTCAGGAAAGAGGGTGGAAATCCCATTCTAGACAGGACGGTAAACATGAACTCCCACTCCACCGAATCAAAGGCTTTCGCCGCTTCTAAAAGTGCAGCTGCTGCCGGCAATTCGGGATTTCGACTATGATACATTGCAAAGGTGGTACATATATTTTGTGTTGTGGACCTAGTAGGGATAAAGCCCGCCTGGTCTGGCAGAACTAGGGATCTTAGCAACGGTTGTATTCTATTTGCTAGTATCTTGGCCAGAATTTTGCCGTCTATTTTTATAAGGGAGATGGGACGGTATGACTCACACTTCCTGGGATCCTTGCCAGGTTTTGGAAGTGCTATCAGTAGCGCCTCTTGCAACGTCAACGGAAGGACACCTTCTTCATATGCCTCTTTATACATCTGGTCTAAATGTGGTATCAAAAGATCTTTAAATTCCTTATAGAATTCGCCCGGTAAGCCATCCAGACCTGGGCCTTTATTATATGGCAGTGAGTTAATTGCTTCTCTAAATTCATCTTCTGTTAGATACTGGCCGAGGTATTCCCTATGCGTATCTGAAAGTCAGGCTAAGTCTATGATCAGACAACGTTTTAGGCAAATGTTCCACTGCCGTTATCCAAGTGCTGACCTCCTGTGTGGTCAACCAGTAGTCTAGTCTGGACCAAGTGTTATACGTCAGGGAAGTACATGTACCCTCTCTGCGTCCCGGGTGTCTCAGCCACCACACACCTATCAAAGACCATTCATCCATTCCATCTAGTAAAGATCTGGCTGAACGTCTACCATGCTTGTCAGTACCGGATGATCTGTCCAACAGAGGGTCTAAACATGTGTTAAAGTCGCCCCCCCATATAATATCTGTCGGCTGAGTTTCCCGAAGTTTGGCCCAGATTCTTTCATAGAACTGTGGGTCGTCCACGTTAGGCCCATATACTGAAACAATTGTAATATCCGTGCCCCCAAAGTTTCCTCTCAAAATAACATATCTTCCCTGGTCATCAGTGATCGTGTTGGTGAGTGTAAAGGGGATATTACAACATATTATTATGGTACTTTAAGTGTATCTTTTGCTTTCTGCTCCCTTAGAATTTCTTTGTGCCACAGAGGCACTGAACTCATCCTGTTTGTTCCAGATGGAAAGCAAGGGATTTGAGAGGTGGGGTTCCTGAGATTCCACAACTCGGCTTTCTTTTTGGAGGCCCTCTCATGCTGAAAAGGATGCTGCACTCCCTCATGTCTGGTTGCCATTGCCTACTTACACAAACTGGGAAGAGCAAATGGCTTTCTATCCTCCTTCTGAAGTACCAGGGAGGGTGCAATAGCTTTATGGCCTCTACTTTAGACTTTACTTGGTGTACGTTTCAGATTCCCTCTCTGTACGGTCTGTCCCCCAGTCCTTAAAACATATTCAAACAATATCAGGGCGGATTGGAGGGTGTGCTACCCGAGTTGCGCGTGGTAGCAATATTGTCCTAAGTATTTTTTTGACCAAAATGGAGTTAAAACTAGAAAATCTGCAGCTGATGGAACAATATTTTTGTGAACAATATTTAGAACTCAATTGTTATGTCAGACGACATTCTGGTATCAATATTCTGGCATACACTTCATGGAGAAAGTGTTCTGAAATGCGATATGCATTTAGTGAGAGAGTGGCGACGTGGAGGCCCCATGTTTGTTCCTGATTCTACACCGTGGAATTCAGGTTCTAACCCTGCTATTATCATGGATTAATACTTGATGGTTTTCAATTTCTCTCAAAAATGTATTTGAGTCCTGTTGCAAGACCCACCTAGTATGTCTGTGATTCACCATCAATTTCTGTGAGATATGATAGTACACCGTCACAGGACGGTATCATGATGTACAAGAGCTTCTTGTCAAACCAAAGCAAAAATTAAGAAATATCCAAAAACTAAGAGACAATCAGGCTGAGAATATGGCTTAGAACAAAGAATGTCCATATGCCACATCACAAAAGGAATTGCAACCTTAACACCTTGGATGGTTATAAACCTGCAAGTCGGCACCCCAATGTATCTGCAGCCAGCCACGCTGCCTCTTTCTATTCTATTCTAGGCAATTTATAAAGCACATGTCTACCCATATGGGCTTCCAGCACTCTTAAGCCTGCGGTGAGTCATTTTTGGTTTGAATGTATGACAAAAAATCTACGGACAGAAAACCGACCTACAAAAATCTCGACGCAGAAAAATCAAAGTAAAAAAAATCGAAGTCCAATCTACATAAAGGTAAGTACAAAAATATCTGAAAAAAATATCTTTGTCAAAAATATTGATGTTAAAAATATCGTTTTTTAAAATGTTTTATTAATAATGTAAAATTTAGTAAATATATTTAATTAAAAGAAATATAGTTAAAATATTAAAACATATTTAAACATAATAACAAATACATATATTGTTAAAATTAATTAAACATATACATATAAATTAATATATATATATATATATTTACTCCACATATTGCAACATTAGGGAAAGCTTTGGATAGCGTCAGGGTAAAAATTACAATTCCCACTCCAGAGAGTGCAACAGTAGGGAAACCGCGGGATAGCGTAGGGGTAAAATTACTATTCCCACTCCAGTGAGTGCAACAGTAGAGAAAGTGTTGGATAGCGTAGGGGTAAAAATTACTGTTCCCACTCCAGTGAGTACAACAGTAGGGAAAGCGTTGGATAGCATAGTGGTTAAAATTACGATTCCCACTCCAATGAGTACAACAGTAGGGAAAATGTTGGATAGCGTAGGGGTAAAAATTACTATTCTGACTCCAGTGAGTGCAACAGTAGGGAAAGTGTTGGATAGTGTAGGGGTAACAATTACAATTCCCACTCCAGTGAGTGCAACAGTAGGGAAAGCGTTGGATAGCGTAGGGGTACAATTACGATTCCCACTCCAGTGAGTGCAACAGTAGGGAAAGCATTGGATAGCGTAGCAGTTAAAATTACTATTCCCACTCCAATGAATACAACAGTAGGGAAATCGTTGGATAGAGTAGGGGTAAAAATGACTATTCCCACTCCAGTGAGTACAACAGCAGGGAAAGCGTTGGATAGCGTAGGGGTAAAAATTACTATTCCCACTCCAGTGAGTGCAACAGTAGGGAAAGTGTTGGATAGCATAGGGGTTAAAATTACTATTCCAACTCCAGTGAGTGTAACAGTGTGGAAAATGTAGGATAGCGTAGGGGTTATACTTATCAATAAAATAATAATAATAATAATAAAAAAAACATATTAATAATTAATTAACAAAAAATAATTAATAAATATCAATACAATTCAATTAATACTTACTTAAATCACATTAAATTACTTTCCTCCCTACTCTCCCTTTAACACACAACACACAGCACATACTAAACACAATCAATTTAATTATCTATTTATCAATTAATAAAAATTAATAATACATTATAAATAACATAATTATAAATTAAACAATTAATAAAAAAGTATGACAATTAATAATAAACAATAAATTAATCAACAATAAACAAAAACATATTAATTAATTTAATGTAATTTAACTTCTTCCTACCCTATTCCCCTATAAACCCACAACCCACTTCACATAAAAAATCACACAATTAATTTAATTATCGATTAATCACTTAATAAAAATGAATTACCAATTAATAATTAATTACCAACTAATTGATAATAACAATAAATACCAATTAATAATACCTTAAGTATAATAATATAATTATAAATTAACCAGCCAATACAAATTAATCACCAATTAATCATTAATTAATTAATAATCAACAACAATACATAAAAACATATTAATTAATTAATTCTAATTAAATTACTTCCCACCCTGTTCCCCCATAAACCCACAACCCGCTCTGATACTTAAACGCTAAATTTACTTTAAATGTTAAACATACATATAAAATACATACTAAAATACATGACACAATTTTTGTTCTCGATATTATTGGCAACAATATTTTTGCTAATGATATTACTTACTTCGATATTACTTACTTCGATATTAAAAAAAACGACATTATTCACCTTAAGGTAGATATTCTGGTCAACAATATTCTTGACTTTGATATTCTGTCCCTACAATATTTAAAACTCGATATTAAGGTAGGTCGATAATTCGGGTTTATTCGTCAGCACAACTGTTAGACCTCGCCCTCCCAAAAAACTCTCTTCCAAGAGCTACCCTACAGATATTAAATGAACAAAACCTGCTTTACCCTTCTCATCAACATCACGGCCGCCTATCTGAACCTCACATTAAAGGACGTTTTCCTGTTTCCTGGTCTCAGCCTCCAGTCATTTCAGCTAAACCACAATACCACAGAGGGGAAACAGTCAGTCACCGTGCAGAACATGACATAAAATGTGGACATTGCAACTCTGACAATCTCTCTGAATGATTACCTTCAAAATTTCCAATGAGAGTTATAATTTTATCAGAATCTATTACACCATCTTCACGCTTCCACCTTCTAGCAGAAGACATTGGTTGTTGCCACCTCACTAGACATATTATCATTGTTTTGTGAGATTTCAATCTGTTGCTAGAACATCCTCAAGGCCCAGCTCTCTAGTTCAAGAATCCAATGGACATTTTTAACATAAAGCTAATCTCAATCCAATCAACTCATACTAAGCACTACCCGTTGACACTAATATTCACTAATTACGGCAATATTTAATGTAGGGAAGTTACACCCCTTGCATGGTCTGATGCGCCTGGATACTCTCACAGGTGACAAGAAGCCTCTACAAATCTACTGATCGATTGATTGATCACTACTTAACATCTTTCAGTTTCAGTCTTTTTCATGGGACATCCAGTTCACCTAGCATTCCTTCCCTCGTATATAGTACTGTTATTCCATCCTCCTGGAAACCCCACTCAAAACTACAAACCAACTCAAGCATATTAAAAGACCGCAGCATGTTTACTTACTTTGTGGCATCTCTAAACGCCCACATATTTTTCCCATTTGGATACAAGTTCATTGACTTCCGGTACACCAAAACATCTCTTTCAAAACAATGACAATTGTCCACCCACTGGGCAATCTACCAAATATAGCCTCACTTTATAGCTGAAAACGTTTTAATCGCTCAAGCCTCTGGGGATCTAAAATCCAATAAACAATTTTTACTTCATATTCCTAGAAAAAGAAGGTCTTTATTTGGAGTTGTGCCTTTTCAGTCATTGCTGAAAAAATGTGGAATTCATTACCTCTGTCTATTGGTTCAGAATCTTCTTTGATACGCTTTAGAGAGTAATTGAAAACGTTCCTGTTTCATCTTAATTCTGCAGTTCCGGAGCATCAATGGGTTTTCCTAGCGCCAAGAAACTTGGTTTATGAGTGCTTTTTAAATACGCATAACTTAACATGACACAAAATGACATAACATAACATGGAGACCCAATAATTTCCAGGTGCCTTTAACCGCTCACAGATGCAGACATGCAACTGGCGGTGTGAAAATACATGTTATATTCTCTACATTTTGAGTCTGTGCACTCCCACTAAATCCCTATTGGAAGCTGAGGACCCTGGCTACCCAAGCTCTATGATATAAACTCTATACTACATAAGCAAGTATAGATCAAACAAATGGACAAATGATGAAATATTTTCTTTAATTCACAATTTAAAAATGCATAAAAATCCAATATTATTGGGAAAGATCCCTGGAGAGTTCGGTTTGTTAAGTTAACCGTTAACAAGCTAGGTTGAAAAGTCTCCATTTCATGGAAAAGTGGCCTGTTGACTGAAGTCCCCACCACTACCATAGTCTTGGCGGCTGCCTCTGAACTGGGGTAGTGGGGCGGGGGAGTGGGGTGGGGATGGCAGGTGAAAAAATGAAATAAAAAATAAACGTTCCTTCTCTGCCATCACACGCCTCACCCACCTCCGCACCCCTCTCCTCCGTCTGCTGGCAACAATGGAAGGTCCCAGGCTTCCGGACTATCTCAGCCAATTACGACGCTGCCTGAGCAGCATCGTTATTGGTCTAAGCGGCCTGTTTGGCCACTCAGCCAGTGCCTGGGAGGCTGGGCAAGTTCTCCACGGGGCTAAGCAAAACAGCCCAATAGAGAACATGCAAAGTAATGTAATGTAAATGTAATATAAATGTAAATTGATACTTGTATAGCGCACTACTCACCCGCAAGGGTCTCAAGGCGCTTGTACGAATACCGCTGTGGAACCCATCCTGGCTTTCCCTGTGAGACATCCACTCCTGGGCACCCCCAAGGTGGAGGCCAGGCATCCTTAGCGTTGTGGGGGCCGTTGTGGAGATTAAGCAAGCTATTGCCCAGAGTTGCAGAGTGGGACTCCATGATTGGAATAGGCACCGAGGCGAGAATTATCAGGTCCGTGGAATTTTGAGCCCAAGACCCGCCGAGGCGGGGAATTGAACCCTGTTCCCGGGCTAGACCTCTGCATCAGGGTCTGCCGCTCTAATCATTGAGCCACACTTTTTGGTCGGCCCTAGAGGGCAGGTCAAGCCGTCATGCACACGCAGGGAGGGAGTGCAAACCACTCCTGCTCCCTCTGCGGCAAGCCGGCCCCGCCCCACCCGACCTGGCTGGAGCAAAGAAAAATAAAATAATAGCAACTTCTTGTTATTATCATTTTCTTTTTCTTTTGCACTGCTCAAGGAGTAGTGGGGTGATGCTCCTTTGCCTTACCGGAGGAGCCACCAGTGAGTGTCTCTACTGCATGTAAAAGCAAAACTTTCATAAGTGTATCAGCCGCATTGAAGAGCTCTTTAGCATGGCTGGTGCAAGGGTTTTGCTGTCCCTTACCATATGAATCATGCCACATCTGCTGATTGTGAGGGAATTCTGATGTTCCTTTTTGCAGCGTATCTTGTCTTAGAAACCCCGTCCCCCATCAGCCCCTGCTTCACAGCATTTCACTATTAATCGCATACTGTTGTATTTGCCCCCTAATCAAATGTTCTAAAGAGAATTCTGATTCTGATGTGGCATGTTGTTAAACAGACTGTGATGTCATACGCAGGGTCAAATCAAATAACTTCATCATGTTTTGAGGTGATTGAACTTGAACTACATGGTTTCACCACAATTGCTGCCTCAAATATGTTAGGTTAGGTTTTTTTGTAAAGCGCCCCAAAGGGCGTCATGGCGCTAGCTGAGTGCAGAAAGCAGAGTAGGAGGAACAACAGGTAACAAATGTAAAAGAGCCAAGTTTTAGTACCTTTCCAAATGCCTGAAGGTTGTGATAGGGATTTACTACCACATGCATCAACATAATGAATTGCAATTCCTAAATAGCGCTTTTGAAGGAATCGCTATTTAGGAATCGCAATTCCTTATGCATGCAGGAATCGCAAAATAAATTGCGATTCCTAAACATTACCTAATAGCGATATGCAAACTGAGAATGGCTATTAGGTAATGTCTTTCCATTCATTCCTATGGGCCCCGTAGGAATGAATGGGAATGCATTCACAAATTGCAATTAGCAAATTGGTAATCACAAATTGCAATTGAAATTCCAAGGGTGCCAGGAAGCCTAAGGCCCCTCTGATGCACCCCTCAAAAGGGAAGTGTGCACATGTGGCTCACACAAATGCCCTTAGGTGTGTGCACCACATGTCACTTTGAAAAATGCACTTTTGTGCATTTTTTCAAAGAATGCGCAAATTACCATCATCTTAAAGTTGATGGTAAGTAGCGTTTCCTAAATGCACAGTTTGCATTTAGGGGCGAAAAATGTTTGATGCATGTGGCCCTAAATGTGGAACGGAAGGGTATTCCATGCTTTAGAAGCTCCCAGTGCGAAGCTTCTACCTCCCCAGTTGGCGTATCTAACTCTAGGAACTGTCAGCATTTTGGCAGATGAAGAACGTCATGATCGACCTGGGGCATAGAAAGTGAACCTCTAGCCCATGCAAAGCCTGGAATACCATACACACGGCTTTAAATGTGACCCTCTGCCTAATAGTTCGCTTTTTCGCCACAAGATGCCAGTCTAAACAAAGGAATCGAGGCAAGCTAACTGACAGGCGGACTTTTTTTTAACTTGTAGAAGCGATATTTTTTTAGCTTTGAGAAAATTGGTCACTGATTTTTCCAATGCAGCAGCACCACGTGTAATATGGGAACTGTTTATGACGTGTTTCCAATAAATCGTTTGTAGTCTAAAAGACACCCTTACTTTTAGGGCTGCATCGCCCAGTGCATGCGGAAGATAAAGAGGGTCCCATTTAAAATTGATGTTGACGTCCCCCTCTGGTTATGCCCTAGAGCGCTTTGTAATGTCAGACGCGGGCTATGCAAATACCAAGCCCATAATATAAGATATCAAAACATATGACGACAGCTTAATACATTCTAAATCTGGATCCTGGCCATGTACTGTCTTGTGGAATTCCGTCATTGCAAGGTAATGAAGGGATTTCTATGCCACATTGAGGCATTTTCAATAATAAAATAAAAAGAGTTTTGACACGTTTTCTTTGGAGTCTTTAATGTTCCGTTATATGTACTTGTAAAGCACACAACTCACATGGGAGGGTATCCTGGCGCTGAACCGGGAGTTTTAAGGGCAGAGTCGGTCTTTAGCCAGACTTCCTTTCGTCTCTTCCCGCATCCTCCCTCTATTATGTCTCTCCTTCTCCCCTCTCTCAATGTATTGAGACTGAACTATTTTGTCGAATGCCCGATGGAGCTACCTGGTTTAGCTATATGGGGAGATGGGCCATGGACTCCCTCCTTGGTCGTCACCTACCCAGTCGGCCATTAGATAGACTTCATTTCGTCTCTCCTTGTTGTCTCTTCCCCTATCCTCCCTTTATCACCTTCCCTGCCCCCTCCCCTCTACGCTCCATTTATTTTGCCCTCCATGTTTTTTAAATGTTTTCCCATTGAGACCGAGTTATTTGGCCAATGCCCGGTGGAGCTACCTGATGGCTATAGAGGAGATGGATTTTGGGACTTCCCCCTCGACCGTCACCTACCCAGCCGGACTTTGGGCAGACTTTCCGTCTTTCTGCTGTATCTCCCTCCTACCCCTTTACCCTTACCCCCTTCCCCTCTACACTTCACTTATCTCATCTTCTATGCTCTTGTAATTGTTTGTCTAGCAACTGATGTATATTGGAACTGATGTAATCTTGTAATTTTGTGGAACCTCATGTAAAGTGCTCTGATACCTCCTGCTCTAGCCAGCGCTATATAAAATTCTTAAAATAAATAAATAAAATAAATAAGGTTAGATGAAAATCCAGGTCTTCACTTTCTTGCAGAATTCAAGAACAGAGAAGTTAGCTCTGATGTGCAGGGACGGGTTGTTTCAGACTTTAGGAGTGAGGCAAGAGAGGACACGCTTGGCGGATCTGGTTCTTCATATGCGGGTATGTGTGCAAGTAGGTGCCCAGCTGAGCTGAGGTGTTTGTTGGTTTTGTAGAAGTTTATGCGGTTGTTGAGGTACGTGGGGCCAGTTTTGTGTAAGGCTTTATATGTATGTGGGAGTAGTTCGAAGAGAACTCATTTGTGGATTGGGAGCCAGTGGAGCTGCTTGAAGTGTGGGGTGAAGTGAGTGCTGGTTGGGCGGTTGAGGATGAGCCTGACCACTGAGTTTTTTATATTCAGGAGTTTTCTGGTCATTTGAGCATTGATTTCAGCATAGAGTGTGTTGCGGGTGACAAGGGCTTAGGTGATGGTTTCGCAAAGTGTTGATGGAGAGCTATTTGAAGATCTTCTTGAGGATATCGAGTGTGTGGAAACAGAAGGAAGAGACTGGCATCTCTTAGTCGGTCATGTTGAGTTGGTTGTGAATTACTATTCTGAGGTTCTTTGAGTGGGTTGCAGAGGAGGGGTGGGGCCTAGGTCAACATGCCACCAGGTGGAGTCCCAAAGTGAGGTGTCTTTACCGAAGATTACTACTTCTGTCTTGTCTGTGTTGAGCTTGAGGCTTTTGGTTTTCATCCATCTGGTGACCTCTGTCATGCAGGTGTAGAAACTGGCCCAGGTATTTGGCATCTTGTCAGAGAGGAAGAGTATCATCTGGATGTCATCAACGCAGGATATGCTGTCGATTTCAAGGGCGTGGAAGATGCTGGCAAGTGAGGTAATATAGGTGTTGAACAGGGTGGGGCTGAGTAAAGATACTTGTGGAATGATGCAGATGAGGTTGAAAGTGTCAAAGGTGAAGGGAGCCAGGTTAACAGACTGGGTGCGACCTGTCAGGAAGGAGCAAATCCAATGAGGGGCAAGTTATTGGATGCCAGTTTTGTGCAGTAGTTGGACAAAGATGGGGTAGGAGACTGTGTGGAAGGCTGCGGAAAAGTCTAGTATAATGAGGGTGTGGTGTCACCTGTGTCTATGATCATTTGAAAGTTATCCATGGTGGCAATGAAGGAGGTCACTGTAGTGTGGTTGGGCATAATCTGGATTGAGTGATGTTGCAGAGGCGGCTGTTTCAGAGGTGTTTGCTTATCATCTTTTCCATGACTTTTGCTGGGTGTGGTAACAGGGGGATAGGCCGGTAGGGGGCTAGTGTCTTTGGATCTTCTGAGAGTTTCTTGAGGAGGGGGAGTACATTTGGGGTGTTTCCAGGCATCCGGGTAGATGACTGTGATAATTCAGTCATTCAGGATCAGAGTGAGGGTTGCGCTGATGTGGTCCAGTCCTTTGATGAAGACGTGGGGAGGGCAAGGGTCCAAGGGTGCTACGCACTGTATGAACTGTATGGTTATTGTGGTTTCTTGAGGGAAGATTATGGGCCAGGGGGTCAGGGTCCAACGGCTGTTGGTTGGGATGACCTGGAGGCCTGCGAGGATGGAAGGGTTCAGTTGGGGCTCAAAGTTTTTATAGATTCTGATGGAAGAGGTGAAGTCTTTCACAATAGCAAAGATTTTCTAGGCACTGTTGGTGCTGCATTTGATGTGGTTGGTGAGCGAGGAACATTTGCTAGCTCTGATTTGCTGATAGTAGCAGCTGAGGGTGGATTTGTAAGTGCTCTTGTCAGTGTCATCCTGACTTTGTCTCCATCTGTGTTCAAGTTATTTGCAGTGGTGTTTGGTGAGCCTGAGCTCTTCCGTGTACCAACTTGCTTATGGTCTGGTTCTTGTGGTTTGGTGGGCTTGAGAGGAGCGAGGGTGTGTGTGTCGGCACTGATCCAGGAGATGATGTTGGAGATGGATTTGGGAATGTTGTTGTTGTGTTGAGGCCAGGAGTGGAGAAGTTATATTTTTAGTCCTTTTGTGAAGATTTGTTGATGGCTTTTCTGTGGTGCGGGATGGGGATGCTGGAGTTCACGAGGGGGTGTTCAGACAAAGTTATCGTTGTGGGCTTCTCTACTGTGATATTGCTGAAGCTGGCAAAGATGGGGATCCTGTAAGTGTCTGGTGGCATGTGTGGGGTCATCCATTTGCTGGGTGAGTCCAAGGTTGCACAGGTCCTGTCAGAGGTTGGTTGTGTTGGGATTGGTGTGGTTCTCCAGGTGAGTGCTGCTCGGGATGTAGTTTGTCGCAATGAGGAGTTTGAAGGTCAAGTGTTCCAATTTGGAGGTGGTTTCCGTCTCAGACTTGTTTGCACTGTCTTGCAATCTTGTATTTGGAAAGGGAGTGCTGTGGCAATGACGGGGGCCAATGAGGGAGTCAGCCAGATTTCAGTGAGGAACAGCAAGTCTAGTGAGCCATTGTATAGCAGATCCCAAATTTTAGTGGTGTGTTTATTGAAGGAGTGAATGTTGAGGAGTATGCAGGACAGGGAGGGATATCCTGTTGTAGGGGTTGAGTGTGTGTGGTTGTTTGTATTCAGTGTGCTTGGTGTGAGATGTATGGGGGAGTGAGGTGGATGCAGAAGGGTGCATGTAAAATGGCAGGTGGTGCATGGAAACACACTTTCAGTGTTTTGTGTGGCGAGGTGCGACAGCAGTGCTGGGAGACCAAGGTTCAGGGTGCAAAGCGTCATGGTGGAGTAGCGATAGGGGAAGAGGTTGTTGGCCGAAAGACCAGGGCTCCTGGCGCTAGTTGCATGTGGGGTGCACTGCAGCCGCTAATAAGTGAAGACAGTTATCGCAGGAAAACATTGATGTCACTCCATGTGAAGCTGAATGATCAATCAATCAATCAATCAATCAATCAATCAGCATTTGTAAAGCACAACTCTGCCACCCCAAGGAGTATCTGGACGCTGTGTCTCTGTCGTAGAGCCATGTCTTGAGGTTCTTTCTGAAGTTTGCCAGTGAGGGGGCCATACAGAGCTGGAGGGGAAGGTTGCTCCAGGTCTTGGCTTTGATGTAGGAGAAGGAATGGCCACCGCTGCAGGAGTGGCGGATGCAGGGTGTGTGTGTGAAGGCAAGGGAAGTGGAGCGTAGTTGTCTAGCGGGTTGGTGGAAGTGCAGTCGATGATTGAGATAGGCATGCGTGAGGATCTTGAACTGGCATCTTTTCTGGATGGGGAGACAGTAGAGGTCTCTAAGGTGGGGGGCAATGTGGGATGAGTCTTACTTAGCGTTCTGTAGGGTCTGGAGTCTTCTGAGGAGCTAGATGGAGATGGTAGCGTAGAGGGCGTTGCCATAGTTGAGGCGGCTGGTTACACGGGCCTGAGTGACAGTCTTTCTAGTGTTGGTTGGGATCTATCTGAAAATTCCGCGGAGCATGAGAAGTGTGTGGAAGCAGGAGGGGCGACTGCGGTAACTTGTCATATGAAATCCATCTATTGTGTCTTGGAGTGGTGTGTCCATTTTTCCTTTTTGGTATCCTACGTGGAAGTGTCACGAGACGTGAATAGATGTAGAATTCTAAGACATACTGAATGTGCAGGCTTTCACTGAGACAGCTGCAGTGAGAGCGTGAGGCGCTGTGGTGAAGTGGTGTTTCTTTCTTCAGGGGTGAGAAAAAAGACACATTTAATATTACAATTGCTTCACTGTCTCTTTCCAACAGGGCCACATAATAGCAGCACCCTTGTTACCCTTCAAATCTAGGAGGCAGTAGATGGCCTTGATCTAACGAATAAACTGCATCGGAGGGTGGCGCGGGCCCTGATCTTCAATATGACATCTCATCCTTGTTGCCAAAACAACCACATAATAATGCCAGTACAGGTAAGCGATAAAAGGATTTAATGAGGCGCAGTCAGACAGAGAGAGACCATAACACCATCACAAGGCATAATGAACGTTCAACTGTCAACATTAGAATATTAGAGCCCCCAATGGTCCAAGGAACAAACCACAGGGTGTAGTGGAAATGAAGTGAAGGGGATGGAAGGGATGGAATGAGAGGTAAGCTAACTTCCAAGACGAATACAACGCTCTTCACTGATGTTCGTGATGGTGGCTCGGGGTCCTACATAGGACAAATAAAGACATTAACAGGGAGATCCGAGGCAGAGCCAAGTCCCTGCACAAGGTGAGCCATTAAAATGTGTGACATGAAAATCGTGAAAAAACATCATGTGAAAATATGATAAAATCTCTTCAAAATTCCTTAGGATGCAGACATATTTCACCTTAGTACTTAAGATCATATTGCCACATTGAGTGACATTTATTAAAAGTGATATTTTCTTAAATATGAACTTAGAAACCTTTCCGCTCTCTACTCCCTACAACCCTGATGAAGATACCATCAGTGAACCAAGAGGTGAGTCAGTTTTTTTGTGCATCCGATATGTGGCCTGGATTGTTATCATATGTGGAGTAACATTATATTCTATTAAAAAAGCACAGCAGACTTTGGTGTAGCACATAACTTGCACTCGTACTTTTCATGGTGCTCTCAAATGGAATGAAAAAGGAGTCAAGGTGAAACAAAATAATCACCTAGAATCACATCATTTGGACCAACGTGGAAGCTGGGATCGATCCCAGGTTTTCTTGTTTCACAATTTGCAATTCAGCCACTAGAAGGATATTTGTTTCTCTCCTTCATTTAAAAACAAAGACACAGCTTTTTTGTTTGCAGTTTTATATAGCACAAACTCGATCCGAAGGTATTGGAATGCTTTACATGAGCACCAGTTACATTACACAAGGACATATTCATTTTTTGGCAGGCCTGGGAAGAGTAAGTAATTTGCCCAGAATCACAGGCTGTTGAGCCGACGCCGAGACTAGAACCTGGTTCCCCCGCTTCAAGTGATATTTTTTGGGGCTTGCTGGTCCAAAATACCCCAGAACTAAACCAGAGCCAGGCATCTGGCTTGAAGCTACCTCAACCCTTCAGTGGCTTGTCCACCTATTGTAGCGATTGTGGTGCCCGGGGGTCGAGGGATGGTACTACTATCAAGATCCCGAAGATGGTATGCGTGTGGGGACGTTTGTAGAAGAGGCAGAGTGAACTACAGTGACCAGCATTCCAAGGGGCAAGCAGGAAGAGCCATGAGACCTAAGGCATATTAGCCCCTCCCCTTCTCATGGACGGTGCTTGTCAATTTTTGTTTGTTGAGAGGATCGGAGTGGCGGAAGGTGTTCCCCGCCGGATTCCAGCGAGAAGCTAGAAGATTCCTGGATTTGAGAAGCCGTGATTACCCAGCGTTTGGAACTGTCAGCGCTTTTCTGATAAGTACTCAAAAAACGGAAAAACGGGCTCGTTTTCGTTTTCTGCCTTGTTGTTTAAAAGTCCCTAGCTAGTTAGATTAGGGCACTCTTGGGACGTTTGCTTGTTCTTGAAACTCATATTAGGCAGCGTTCTGCCTGAAGACGCGCTGCGCTAATATTCCTTGTACTGTCTCGCCAGAGAGGGTTTCTGGGAGACGTAGTCTCAGAACTGTTTATTATTTTGTTTGTTTTGTCACGGACAGTTCTTGCCACACAGAGAAAGAGACATTATTCCACGGACGTTTTCTTGTGGGTTCCCTGAAGCAATCTTGTGGCTGACACTGAGAGCGGTTTGTGCCATTTTAAACAACCGCTATTTTTCTACTTCCTTTTTGACTACCTCAGGCCACAGTTTCTGAACTCATTACAGAACGAGTCATAGTCCTTGCAGGCTTGCTGTGGTGTCCTCTATTCACTGCCAGGGTTTTGTATGATTCCGGTGAGTGGTGTGCCTACAAATTGCTTCATATACTGTCCGAGACACCTGAAGTGTAGTGTTGACTGTGTTCCTTACTTTTCCCTAATCAGGTGGGTCCTCTCCTGCTGTCCTAAGCATCTTGGTGACCAGACTCCCGGGGGATCCCAAGGAATCATCGCTACCCATTTTTTATTTTATCCACTTCCCCTTTCCCGGCTAGGTACGTGTGCGCACAGTGTGTTTCGCTTCCACTGTGGGTTCCGTGTCTGGTGGGGTAAGGAGAGCTTAGCATCCGAAGTCGTTTCTGCCGGACACCCTGAGCTAAGGTTAGTGGCGTGTGTGAGCCTGCGCTGCTGCCAATCCATGACAGATTGACAAGCCCAAGTTGACACACCGGCCCGAACGATGAATGTCGAGGCAGTCTTGGCCTCTCTGGTGGAAGGCATGGCCGCCTTACAACAGGAAGTAGCCACTTCCAGAGCTGAAAATCAAACCCTGTATAAAGAAGTGGGCACCTTAAGAAGGGAAGTCGCAGGACTAGTCCAGAAAGGAACAGGAGGGAGTCCTTATATTAAACCTGCTACCTTACCTCCCCCTGGCGCAAAAAAACCTATAGAAGTAGAAGGGGGTGGGTTCTCTGTTCCCCCTCAATTAGCCACCTCTAGTGCCTCCTCGGCTGAAGCCGCTCATACCGTTCATGTGGTGCAGACCGTAGGCGTTCCTTTAGCTTCCCCTGAACGCTTTTACGGAGACCCCCGTAAGTTTGAAACATTCCTGAATCAATGTAGGTTACATTTTTTATGTAAGCCCGGGGTATTTCAGGACGATTCTGCTAAGACAGCTTTTATGATGTCTTATATGGGGGGTAATGCTGCTAGCTGGAACATCCCTTTGCTGGAGAAGAACGACCCAGTGTTGCACGATTTTTCTGCTTTTTGTGTTGAGTTGCGCAAACTTTTTGATCGCAAATCTCACATGTTGACCCTGGATAGGGAACTACTCACCATACGTCAAGGTTCGCAGGACTTGCTGACTTATATCACCTCATTCAACAGGTTGGTGGTAGAGACCGATTGGCCCCCTGCAAAACGCATCTCGTTATTTTATCAAGGCCTTCGTGGTGAATTAAAAGACGTCCTTGCACAAGTGGTACAGTTACCCGACACCTGTGAAGAATTCATTGATTTGACTGTCCAGTTGGACCACAGGCTCCTAGAGAGAAGAGGGGATAGATCACGAGGAGACAATCGCCCTTTCTACCCTCGCTTTAGAGGTCCGATAGAAGAACGTTCCAAACCCTCCGAAGGTCCTGAACCCATGCAAATCGGTGGTATCCGTGGACCGCTGACACAGGAAGAAAAAGAGAAAAGGCGTCGTTTGAAGCAATGTCTCTATTGCGGTAAAGGGGGTCACTTCATTAAGGACTGTAGAGCCCGGAACACCGTTCCAGCCAGAAACCCCGTCCCAAGGATACAAGCTCTAGTACAGTCCGATCAACCGACGGAAAACTGAAGAACCCAAACCAGGAAGAGGTCTCTGTCTTGGGTTGTTTGCCGCAAATGATCTCCCCATGTCTTGCAAACACGTTGCATCCTGCCGTGGCGCATATGAACCTTCAAATCGTTCTCTGGGTCACCCCACAGAAATCATTGAATATAGATGCCTTAGTAGATTCAGGAGCCACCGGGAACTATATTGATCAGGAGTTTGCCATGAAGATCGGAATTGCATGTGAGAAAAAAGAAAAACCGGAGTTGGTGAAAGCCGTGGATGGAACTGTTTTATCATCGGGTCCAGTGGCCTACCACACCTGTCCCATGCTGATGCACATTGGAAACAATCATCAGGAATACATCCAGTTTGATCTCATTGATGCCCCCCAGTTTCGGCTCATCCTGGGAATGCCCTGGTTAACTCTACATGATCCAAAGGTCTGTTGGGCCGCACGCACTATCACCTTGTCATCCGATTACTGTCAGGAACATTGTACTCAGGTTTCTTCGGTTCCCTGCACTACCGAACTCTCGTCTTCTCTTTGTCTGGCGGCTGCATGTCCTCTTGAGCGATACTGTTGTGCCACGATACTTCCCTTGGAGTATCAGTCGTTCTCCCCTGTGTTTGACAAACAACAGGCTACCCAATTGCCGCCACACAGGGTATACGACTGCAGAATCGATCTCGTACCAGGAGCAGATATTCCATGTAGCAGGGTCTATGCCATGACCGAGAAGGAGACAGAATACCTGAAAACATACATTGAAGAGAACTTAGCATCGGGATTCATCAGGCACTCATCATCTCCTGCCTCATCCCCTATGTTTTTTATTCCAAAGAAGGATTGCGCAGAATTGAGGCCCTGTATCGACTACCGAGCCATTAACCGTGTGACCATCAAAAACCGGTACCCTCTCCCCTTGATACCTGTGCTCATGGACCAACTCAAAGGAGCCAGATACTTTACCAAACTCGATCTGCGTGGAGCCTATCATCTGGTGCGTGTCAAAAAAGGGGATGAGTGGAAGACAGCATTTCGAACGAAGCTGGGCCTGTTTGAATATAGGGTAATGCCCTTTGGGCTGTGCAATGCCCCCGCCGCATTTCAGTTTTTCATGGACGAGGTTCTGCGGGGTTGTCTAGAAACCTATTGCATAGTCTACATCGATGACATCCTGGTGTATTCCTCCACTCTTTCCGAACATGTCATGCATGTGAAGTCTGTGCTAGACCGGTTACAACGTAACTCTCTCTACGCCAAGTTGGAGAAATGCTTGTTCCACGTCCAGGAAGTGTCCTTCCTTGGGTACATCATCAACGAGAAAGGCTTTCAAATGGACTTGAGTAAAGTGGAGGCGATACTCAATTGGACTACACCCAAAACCGTGAAAGCTGTACAAAGCTTTCTCGGTTTCGCAAACTACTATCGTAGATTCATCAAGGATTTCTCCAGGATCATACATCCGATTTCTTGTTTGCTAAGGAAGAATACGCCTTTTGTGTGGAGTAAAGATGCGGACGCGTCTTTTCAATACCTGAAGAAGCAGTTTACTCAAGCTCCTATTCTTCGTCACCCTGACTCACAACTACCATTTATACTGGAAACCGACGCATCTCAATTTGCTGTGGGGGGAGTGCTTTCCCAAAGACACCCTAGTACGGGCCAAGTACACCCTGTTGCCTTCTTCTCTAAAAAGCTCACGCCATGTGAGGTGAACTATGCCATAACAGACAAAGAACTTTTAGCTATAAAAAGAGCATGTGAGGAATGGCGTCATTATCTACTAGGCGCAGTACATACAGTTGAGATCTATACTGATCACCGGAATTTGTTATTTTTGAAAACAGCTAAGGCCCTCACTCCTCGACAGTTACGGTGGTCTCTGTTTTTCTCTGACTATAACTTCATTATCAAATACAAACCCGGACCCCAAAATGGGAAGGCAGATGCGCTGTCACGTCTGGAGGATGGAGAACTGAGAAAGACCGAAGACATAGAAACACCTTTGATCCTTCAGGAAACAACTGCAAGCGTGGGATCTGTAGCTCTCCTGTCGTCAAACAACTTTCTTGAGGACGTGAAAATAGCCCTTGCAGATATGAACGTACTTGAATGGATACAAGAGGATCCAGAGCATCGCACGGAAAAGGATGATCTCGCCTACCAGGATGCTGCGCTGTTTATCCCCACCGATGCCCTAAGACAACGAGTTTTGGCCTGGTCTCATGATTCGGTTCTGGGGGGTCACATGGGAATGTACAAAACTATTGCTATCGTGGAGCGTTCCTTCTGGTGGCCTCAGCTAAGAGAGGAAGTCCGGTCTTATGTGAGGAACTGTGCCATCTGTACGCAAGGAAAAGCTGTGCATGCTCGACCGGTGGGACTACTGAGACCCTTGCCCATACCTCCCCAGCCTTGGCACACTCTCTCCATGGATTTTATTGTTGAGATGCCCCCTTGTGATGGAATGACAGTGATATTAGTTGTCGTCGATCACTTGACGAAGATGGGCCATTTCATACCTCTGGAGGAGGTCCCCACGTCTACGGAATTAGCAAAAGTGTTTCTTCAACATATAGTCCGGGCCCATGGTCTTCCTTGTGTATTGATCACCGACAGGGGTTCTCAGTTCACTTCTCGATTCTGGAAGGCGTTATGTACCACCTTGAACATTGATGCCCGTCTATCCTCCAGCTACCACCCTCAGACGGATGGAAAGACGGAGCGCCTGAACCAGACCCTGGAGCAACATCTTCGTTGTTTCTCTCTGAGGAATGATATGGACTGGACTGTGTTACTTTGGATGGCCGAATTCGCATACAACAATGCCGTGCACTCAACACTGGGTTGTTCGCCTTTTTTTTGTCTCCATGGGTACCATCCACACATCCTTCCCTTTGAGTGGTCTGTCCATTCCCCTGTTCCTAGCATCCATGAACACCACGCCCATCTGAGAGCGGTGCTGTTGGATGCACGAAACAGCCTGGCCGATGCCCAGTCCGCGCAGAAACGCTTCGCTGACAGGAAGAGGAGGGTCGAACCGACATATGGGGTGGGAGACAAGGTGTGGCTCTCCACCAAGAATCTCCACATTAAAGGGCATACCAAACTGACACCCAAATACGTGGGCCCCTATAGTATAGTTGAAGTGATCAACCCTGTTGCTGTGAAACTCCTGCTCCCGGTGGGTTGGAAGATTCATCCTGTGTTCCATGTCTCCCTCCTGGTTCCCTGCCCTCCCAGTATGAGGCTCCCGGTAGCTCCGCTTCCTATTGATGTGGATGGTCAGGAGGAATTTGAGGTGCAGTCCATCCTAGATTCCCGTATGGCGAGGGGCAGGATCCAGTACTTGGTGGAGTGGAAAGGTTACGGCCCGGAAGATCGGTCTTGGGAACCCTTAGGGAATCTGCACTGTCCGGAACTGGTTGACCGGTTCCATGCCCTGCATCCGGGCAAGCCTGGTCGACCGCCGAGTCGGCAGTCCTCGAGAGGGGGTTCTGTAGCGATTGTGGTGCCCGGGGGTCGAGGGATGGTACTACTATCAAGATCCCGAAGATGGTATGCGTGTGGGGACGTTTGTAGAAGAGGCAGAGTGAACTACAGTGACCAGCATTCCAAGGGGCAAGCAGGAAGAGCCATGAGACCTAAGGCATATTAGCCCCTCCCCTTCTCATGGACGGTGCTTGTCAATTTTTGTTTGTTGAGAGGATCGGAGTGGCGGAAGGTGTTCCCCGCCGGATTCCAGCGAGAAGCTAGAAGATTCCTGGATTTGAGAAGCCGTGATTACCCAGCGTTTGGAACTGTCAGCGCTTTTCTGATAAGTACTCAAAAAACGGAAAAACGGGCTCGTTTTCGTTTTCTGCCTTGTTGTTTAAAAGTCCCTAGCTAGTTAGATTAGGGCACTCTTGGGACGTTTGCTTGTTCTTGAAACTCATATTAGGCAGCGTTCTGCCTGAAGACGCGCTGCGCTAATATTCCTTGTACTGTCTCGCCAGAGAGGGTTTCTGGGAGACGTAGTCTCAGAACTGTTTATTATTTTGTTTGTTTTGTCACGGACAGTTCTTGCCACACAGAGAAAGAGACATTATTCCACGGACGTTTTCTTGTGGGTTCCCTGAAGCAATCTTGTGGCTGACACTGAGAGCGGTTTGTGCCATTTTAAACAACCGCTATTTTTCTACTTCCTTTTTGACTACCTCAGGCCACAGTTTCTGAACTCATTACAGAACGAGTCATAGTCCTTGCAGGCTTGCTGTGGTGTCCTCTATTCACTGCCAGGGTTTTGTATGATTCCGGTGAGTGGTGTGCCTACAAATTGCTTCATATACTGTCCGAGACACCTGAAGTGTAGTGTTGACTGTGTTCCTTACTTTTCCCTAATCAGGTGGGTCCTCTCCTGCTGTCCTAAGCATCTTGGTGACCAGACTCCCGGGGGATCCCAAGGAATCATCGCTACCCATTTTTTATTTTATCCACTTCCCCTTTCCCGGCTACGTACGTGTGCGCACAGTGTGTTTCGCTTCCACTGTGGGTTCCGTGTCTGGTGGGGTAAGGAGAGCTTAGCATCCGAAGTCGTTTCTGCCGGACACCCTGAGCTAAGGTTAGTGGCGTGTGTGAGCCTGCGCTGCTGCCAATCCATGACACCTATGCTGTCGGTAGATGGATAGT